>NW_006786690.1:7865129-7867094 GCF_000442215.2 Lipotes vexillifer | reverse complement strand
AAAAAAAAAAAAAAAAAAAAAAGAAAATAACAGACTTGAACAAACATTTCTTCAAAGAAGATATACAAATGGATAATAAGCACATGAGAAGATACCCAATATCAGTAATCATTAGGAAAGTGAGAATCTAAACCTCAGCGAGAAACCACTTCACACCCACTAGGATGGCTGCTATCAAAAAGACAGAAAATAATAAGTGTTGGTAAGGTTGTAGTGGAATTGGAACAGTGAGCTTTTGTGCACTGCTGGAAATGTAAAATGGTACAGCCACTGTGGAAAACATGGTAGTTCCTCAAAAAATTAACAATAGAATTAACCTATGATCCAGCAATTATGTTTCTGGGTATATACTCAAAAGAAATGAAAGCAGTCTTGAAGAGATATTTGTATACTCCTATTCATAACAGTATTAATTTCACAAAAGCTAAAATATGGAAGCAACCCAAGTGTCCATTTATGGTTGAATGGATGAGCAAAATATTATATATCCATAAAATGGAATATTATTCAGCCTTAAAAAGGAAGGAAATTATGAGGCATGTTACAACTTTGGATGAACTTTGAGGACCTTATGCTAAATGAAGTAAACCAGTAATAAAAAAGACAAATACTGTGTGATTCCACTTATATGAGGTATCTAGTGTGGTCAAATTCAGAGATAGAAAGTAGAATGGTGGTTTCTAGGGGCTGGAGGAGAGGAATGAAGGAGTCACTGTTTAATGGGCGTAGAGCTTCAATTTTGCCAGATGAAAGTATTCTAGAGATGGTTGGCAGTGATGGCTGTACAACAGTATAACTGTACTTAGTGTTACTCAACAGTCAACTTAAAAATGGTTAAGACGGTAAAGTTTATGTTATGTGTATTTTACCACAATTAAAACATTGGGAAAAATCTTTTAAGATGGTAACATTTATGGTTTTTTTTTTTTTTTTTACCATAGTTAAAGATAATTTTTTCAAGTGACAAAACTTATGAAATACAATGAAAGCAGTACTTAGAGGGAAGTGTCTAGCTGTCAATGCCCACATTTAAAAAGAAAGATCTCAAATCACATTCACTACCTTGTTGCAGAGTTGTGTACTCTGCTACTGTCTGTCATGACAGACTCCACAAGGAACTTGATCACTCTAGAAGACGTGGGTGCAGCAACCACAGGGTGGAAAAAGGATTGGCCACACTCACCACTCTTTGCAGAGGCCCGTTGTAGAATCAGGGCTTCTCATCTCCAGAACCTTAGATTCTGCTAGAATAAAGCATGGTCTCCAAAGGGGGAATACTCCCACCAGCAGACACAATAGGGCTCTATGGTCACCACCTGGTCATTTAGGGGGTCTCATGCCAGCGAACGAGAAAGCCAAGAAAGGAGAGGTAAATGACCTGGATTAGCAGAAGGGGCTAGGAGTGCTGCTAGGGGTAGGAAGGCGTAGGACTGGGATCCAGGAGATTCCTCAAGGTGGCACTTGGTGCTTCTAGCCCAGTGATGACTGCTACTAGACAGCCACCGGACCACAAGCCAGCCAGGACAAGGTGACAACAGCCTCTGACACCTTGGGGATGAATGTCTGGATCACCCCACATGCCAATGACCTAGAGCAGCCAATGGTTGAGGGTGAAGGAATCCAGAATGGACGGTGGCAGAAAGTGAGGGATGAATCAGGTCCACCGGGGGCCCAGGGCAGCAGCAGGGCCCGTGCCTGGGTTCACTCGACTCCCCTCGTGCAGAGACCAACCTGGCCGCTCTCTGCCCAGGGGCTGCAGGGTGAGACGCCCGCAGGGAGCTGCTGGGCATCACACGAGCGCAACCTGGAAATGCCAGGGAATTCATACCCCCTGGCACAACCCTTGACCACTGGGAGATACGGAGCCAATGTATCAGCGCCACCCTCTTCCCACCCTTGGGGACCGTTCTAAAGTGACTTCTGAGAAGGTCCAGGTAAGACTGAGATCCCATGGCTCACAGCAGC
>NW_006786690.1:7859600-7865119 GCF_000442215.2 Lipotes vexillifer | reverse complement strand
TCTTTCCCTGTTAAATACTCCCCAGCCTCCTATTCCCCCAGATCATATCCTGGGATAAACCATCAGCACATCAGCCCTTGTCTCAGACTCTGCTTTCTGGGGGAAAGCCAGGCTAAGACACTTATTTGTTGACTTGTGTCCCTTCAAAATTCCTATGTTAGAGTCCTAACCCCAAGACCTAAAAATGTGATCTTATTGGTAAATAGGATCACTGCAGATGTAATTGGTTAAGATGGAGGAGGGCGGGTCCCGACTCCAATGTGACTGATGTCTTTATAAAAGGGACAGACGGACACACCCTCGGGGAGAACACCATGTGAAGGTGAAGACAGAGACCCGGTGACACAGCAGGAACCTAGGAAAGCCAACAGGGACCAGCAACTCACCAGGAGCCAAAAGGAAGGCCTGGGACAGAGTCTCACTCAGCTCTCAGGAGGAATCAACCCTCCAACACCTTGATCTTGGACTTCTGGCCTCCAGAACTCTGAAACAATATGTTTCTGTTGGTTAAGCCCCCCAGTTTGTGGTCCTTTGTGATGGCAGCCTTAGCAAACTCAAAGGACACCAACCCAATGTACTCCATAAAAATCCCCAAGAAGCTCAGAAACTAGCAGCAGCAAATGCCTCTGGAACAGGGGTCGGGTGGGGGTGGGGAGAGTGATGAAGGCTCTGAAGAGGTTTTAGATTCCCTCCCTCACCCCACAGGGCTGGGTCTCTATACTCCCCTCCCCAGCAGCATTCTGACAGCTTATTATAGAAAGAGGGTAAAACAAAGGAGCCTTAGACTGACAGATGTCGGACACGGTGGAAAGCAGAGCTATCATCCCCCCAAATGTGAGTATTCCTTGATAGGGTGTAGCCTGAATGCTGTATAGAGAGACACGGACAAGCTGTGTGACCTTAGGCAGGTCACGCAACCACTCTGTGCCTTCAGTTTTCTAACGCATAAAATAGGGAGAAGAGTAGCATCTATTTCCCAGGGTTGGCAGGAGAGTGGAAGCCTTCAACACACACATGTCCTGAGCCCCTCGGTCCTGAGAAGCCAGAAAGCCCTGGACTTGTACAGTTCTCCATCAGAGGAGAAAGGCTGGTACCCCAGACAGTACACCCACAAACAGAGACGCCACCAGCTGTCAAGAACGAATCCCAGGTAATAGGGTCCTTGCCACCCCAGCATGAGCTCTGGGGCCCGGCCTCCAGCCCCCTCCCCACCCCCTCCTGAGAGCTGACCACGTTGTTAGGGGTGTGCCAGGAGATGTCACAAATATCCTTCAGCTGCCACTTCGACGGTTGGTAGGAGGCGATGCTCTGGAAAGGGTTCTGGCTCAGGTCCCACCGCCACTGGATGACCCCCAGGTGCAGGGACAGGTCCCCTTGTTCACTGAAGATCTGGTGGCCCAGGAGGGTGAAGCTGACCTTCCAGATCTCCGGACGTAGCTAAAGGAGCCAGAGGGAAGGGAAGTGGAGCTGGCATCAGAGGTTGGGCCAGACCTGGGAGAAAGGCTACCAGCCCACGGGCCTTGATTTCCAAAACTCTGAAAAATGTGGCAGTTTGGAGGCAGTGGCTGAGAGCTCTGGCTTTAGAGCCAGATGCACCTGGGTTTAGGCGTCAGATCTACCACCTGCCGTGAGGCCTTGGACCTGGCACTTAACCTCTATAAACCCCAGATTCCTCTTCTGTAAAGTGGGGGCCAAAATGGCCTGACCTTCTGGGCTCTGAAGCAATAAATGAGTGAATCTCCGTTAGGGGCTCAGAACAGTGCTTGGAAGATAGTCAGCTCTCACCTCCTACTGAGATGTCAATATTATTCCTTGTCCCTAGAAGTCACTTCAGCCATCCCTCTCCCACTGTCCAGAGTCCACTGTCTCTCCCACTTACTGGGGTCTCTCCTGCCCCCTGGGTCCTGCCTGCTGCCCCACACTTTGGAGCCAACTCACTTTTCAGTCTCTCCCCACCCCATCCCCCATCATTCTCACTATGCAGAAGCTGGTATGAACTAGAACATGCGAGGACATCCTTTGGCCTGAATTCCAGTCCTAGCTCTGCCCTGAATTTGCTGTGTGACTTTGGGCAAGTCACTGAACCTCTCTGGGCTGATCCCAAAAGGGCTTCCTGCTTAGTTATCAAATCAGTCTGGCTCCTAGGTCTTTCCCCCATAAATGAGAGAGTCTATTGGACTACATCTTGGGGGCCCAGAGCTCACCTCACCTCAGGAACTGACAGACAGATAGCCCAGGGATTTGACCTCTAGCCTCTCCCTGCCCTGCTGGGAGAGTGAGGACCTGGCTGAAGTCTCTTTCGCGTGTGCACAGGTGGCTGGGTCTGGGAGCAATGGTCCTGGGAGCTGAGAGTGGGGAGGCTCCATGCCGGTGGTCAGCCTGAGGATGAGGTTGAGGATGGCAACGGCCCCGGGGAAGCCAGCACTAGTGTCCGTGTCACACCCGTGCAGCGACCTGGCCAAGCTGGGCTGAGGAACCTGGATTCCAGGGGTCCAATACATGGGGCCAGAAAGCATTTCCCTGTAATTCTCCTGAGTAGGCAGGGCCTATTATTGGCAGGGGCCTGGGTCTCTCTGGGCTCCCCTTTTGGGTCTGAGCCTTGCTTCCCCTTCCTCACCGAGCCCCCACCCTCAACCCCAGGAGTGGCTCTACCCCCAAGCTCCAGCCTCTCTCCTAAGGCCAGACACTGGTGTCAGAAACAGAGGAGGAGACACTCAGTTTCTACTCTGCACCAGGTAATGTACACACATTATTATTAATCCTCATAATAACTCAGCAGCATACATATTACTCTTTCTGTTTAATAAATGAGAAAGCCGAGACTCAGAGATATTAAATAACTTGCCCAAAGTGGCACAGCTAGTGGTGGCAGAACTTGGACTTGAACCCAGGCTGCCTGATTCCAAAGCTCTGCTCAGATCATCACCACCTGCCTCCCAACAGATGGGCTGTATCAGAGATGCCTGAGGGGTATCAGGGGAGCATAAAGACGGGGATGCGGGGTGGCTGAGTGATAGAGTAGGCAGCTGGTTCCAAACTATGAGAAAGTCAGTGAACCGTTTAAGCAGAGATGTCTAATGCTGAGTAGAAAGCGGACATCTCTGGTGTGTATCTCCTCTCCTCTGGATCCTCAGTAAAACCTTCTACACCTTCCATAGGCCCAAGGTAGGGTGTGTGTGTGCCTGTGCATAAACCAGGAAAACACAGCTTTAAATTCCAGGCCTGAATCTAGGTGATGCAGAATTGGGACCATGAACCTGAGAGCTGATGGGAATACACAAGCTCATCCCCAGGGCCTCCACCCTGGAGATGCTGCGGGGAGAACTGGGGCTCTGGCCTGCGGGGCTTCATTCTAGGGAATTTCACCCAAATCTCCAAGGACGGATTATCATGGGTGGTGATGATTAAGTTAATTTGTTTTTTTAAAGGAATTTTGTTTTGTCACCACGAAGGACTCCTATGTGTCTGGAGGCAGGGCGTGATCCATGGCCTCTCCCACCCATTTGCCCAGAACCCACCAAGGGAAGGGGAGGATAGAGCAGAGCAGTGGGCAGCTCTGCGGTCTCCATGGCAACCACGGACTCTGCACCTGCTCCGTGGGGCCCTGGCTTTCCACAGGCCAGATCTCACCTGCCAAGGGTAGACCACCTCCTTGTGGCAGCCGGTCTGGTTTCAGCCCAGGAGGCTCTGCAGCGCGTGAGCCACGGCGTAGACGGCGGAGTACACGCTGTAGACCACGCGTTTGCCGGAGAGCGTGAGGATGGTGTTGAAAGACTCAGAGGTGTCCATACAGGTGTCACACTCCTGGTTGCAGGTGGCCCCCAGGCTGCTCCTGTTGAGCGCGGGCCGGCTGACCTGGGAGCGGTGCACGCGGAACTCGCTGAATCCCGGGATGGGCACGCTCTGCTCTGGGTGGTGATGCCCAGGAAGGTGCCTGTGCGCTGCAGCTGGGTGAGGTGGTGCAGGACCGGCTCGATGGCCCAGGGTTCGGGGGCGACCCACACTGCGCCCGTGGAGTTCTGGCACAGAACCTCTCGGAAGAAGTTGAACAGGGCCAGGTGTGGCGAGGACACGGCCACAACACGCGCCATGCTCCGCTGCAGCTTGCCCATGACGCCTCCAGGCACTCATGCTCCTGCTGCGTCATCGTCCGGTTGGGCTGCGGCGTGGGCAGCGTCTCCTGGAAGGCGATGCAGCTGTCACGGTGGGCCAGGCACTCGCTGAGCATCTGGCTGTTGCCGCGGCCATAGTCATCGCTGCTTATCAACACAAGGATCCAATGCCAGCGGAAGTGCCGCATCAGCTGCACCGTGGCCTCCATTTGGTGATGCACACCTGGCGCCGTGCGCAGCACCGCTGGGAAATGCAGCTGGTCATTGATGGCCCCGTAGGTGATCTGCCGGAGGGGAGGGTCCAGCAGGTATTAGCGAGGGCCTCACAGGGTCCCGCCCCCAGGGGGGTTCCACCCACCACCATCATCCTCATGGCATTTGAGGAGCACATAGCACCAGCCACGCCCAGGGCTAAGTGGTTTACTCCACCATCATCATGGACATCACGGTAATGACAATGAATGAGGACCTACTATGTGTTGGACCCTGAACTAGGTGGTTTACTCCATCATCACCATGGTCATTACTGAAATAACATTTCACAAGAATCTATCATGTGCCTGGCCCTAGGCTAGGTGCTTTACGTTAACATCATCATGATTATCCTTGTAGTAACACTTGCCATGCCCTGGGCTAAGTGATGTACACCATCTCACGATGGTCATCAGCCTGGTAGCCTTTAGTGAGCACCCACCACATGCCAGGCCCTGGGCAAAATGCTTCTCATCGACGTCAGCCCCACCTCATCCTTTAGCAACACTGTTGACCACCTATTGTGTGCCAAGCCCTAGGCTAGGTGATTTCCATCATTATCATTCTCATGATCTAGTAACACTTCTTGAGTGCCTACTGTGTGCCCCTGAGCATAAAGCTTTCCTCCTCACCATCATCATCCTCAGATTAGTCACATTTCCTTCCGCAGCCTCTGCGATGGCACAGTCTCGGTTTTCTTCCCCTTTCACTGGTTGTTTCTCCTCTTCTCTATGACCTCTTGACCCTGGAGGACCCCAGGGCTCAGCCTTCAGTCCTTGTGTCTTCTCCATCTGTTCCCCTTCCCTTGGTGATCTCATCCAGGCTCCTGGCTTTAAATACCATATCCATGCTGACAACCCCCAATAGCCCTGCCCCGGACCTCTCTGCTAAATTTCAGACTCATACCTGCAACTGCCTCCTTGACATTTCAAACTTAACATAGCCAGAACTGAACTCCTGTCTCCCCTGAACCTGCTTCACCCACAATCTCCCCATCTCCCCTGATGGTGAATCCATCCTTCCAGTTACTCCGGCCAAAACTGTAGAGTCCTCATTGGCTTGTCTCTCTCAAACATGCCACCTTCAAGCCATCTGCACATCCCACTGGATCTACCTTCAAAGTGTGTCCATTCGGTGCCTACACCTCCCCACACC
>NW_006786690.1:7857869-7859590 GCF_000442215.2 Lipotes vexillifer | reverse complement strand
TTCCTGCTATGAGTTACCCCGATATCCTCTCCCCTCTCCCCTCTACAATCTACACTTAGCGTGGCTCCAGGGCGACCCTGCTCACACACATACCAGCCACATATTCAAGACCCTCCAACAGTTCCTAATGCCACTCAGGAAAAGCCAGAGTCCATCAGTGGTCCCCAAGGGGCTCCATCATTGACCCCAGCGCTTACCGCTCTGATTTCATCTCCTTCTCTCCCACTAGTCCCAGCTCTGCTCACCCAGTTCCATGGACACACCAGGCACCTCCCAGCCTCTGCATCTGCTGAGCCCTTGTCGTGGAGGCTGTTCTTCCTCCTCCACCCCCTTCAAGCCTCCATCCAATCTCCCTGTACCCACTCCGCCTGCCCGCCAACGTGCCCCACCTCCCTTAACCTTGACTTGGCTTTTTATCCATTTCACTTCTCACTTCCTATCATCCTATATCACATACTTATTTACATTGATTGTCTGTCTCTCCGCACTGGAAGATAAACTCTACGAGGGCAAATTTCTGTGCATTTCCCCAGCTGCATCCCCAACACCTACAGCAATACCTGGCACAGTCGGTGCTCAATAAATATTTGTTAAATGAATGAAAGAATTACTTCAGTCCTGGACTAGATTCTTCACATGAGAATATTAACACTGATTGAGCACCTACTCTGAGTCAGGTCCTTAGTGCTTGATATAATAAAAACAACAGCCAAAATTACAGTATTTGTAACTACCTACTGTGGGCCAAGTCTTGTGCTAGCTGCTCTTTAATGAGCAGATATTTTATGCCAGTTCTGGACTACGCCTTTTTGATCATGATGGTGAAAATAGAATAGCAGTAGTAATTCTATAGCACTTTTTTGAGGACCTGCTGTGATGCAGATTCTGTGCTAGGCAATTATATAGGATAATATTGAGCACTTTCTGAGTTTTTATTCTCGCGCAAGATGCTTCACGTAACAACAGTAACATTATTGACTACCTATTGTGCGCTAGAAATTCTTACCTAAATTGCACGCTTTAATCTTCAGACAGTCCAGGAATGGGACTCTTATCATCCCACTTTAGAGATGGGGAAACTGAGGCTTGGGAAAGTTAAGAGGTTGGCTCAAGGTCTCACACTGGCCAAGACTCAGAGGCAAGATGCACACCGAGGTCTTTCTGCCTCCAAAGCCTGAGCCCTAAACCAATAGGCTGGCTACCTTGCCAGGGCTGGGGTGGATGTCCTGACCTTGCTTCTGCTCCCCGATCCAACACCCCCGGGACGGGTGGGGGTGGTGAGCCCTCAGGAAAAGCACTCGGCTACCCTCCTTCCCAGCCCCTTCTCCCAGGGCCCAGGGGCCTCACCTGTGGAAGGAGAAAGAGGGAGAGGAAGTGGGCCACGGTCATGGGGGACTCGGAGTTGTCAGGGCCGGTGATGGCCACCATGCGGGGTATGTGGTGGCTGTAGTCTTCCTGGATGGGCAGGAAATAGTGGTCCTGTGACAGAAAGTAGAGCACAGGGTGGATGTTGTTGGATATGTAGCAGGTGTCCACCATCTCGTAGCCCAGCAGCACACTGGGCAGCAGGCTGTTGTCATTGCTGTCATTGTTGATTTCCTCCACAGCAAAGCACATGGCCTGCATGAGGTTGTAGCCCAGCACCTTCATCTCCTACCTGGAGAGGCCGCAGTAGGGTGGAGTAGGCAACGTGTCCAGAGTGAGGAGGGGAGGGGAGGGGA
>NW_006786690.1:7833191-7857784 GCF_000442215.2 Lipotes vexillifer | reverse complement strand
GGGAGGGGAGGGGAGGGGAGGGGAGGGGAGAGCCAGCCTGTCCCTCCTGCCTGCAGTAGGAAAGCCAAGGCATCACCCAAGAAGGAACCACTCCAGAGGGTTCTGGCATTTTTACCACATCATTTTCACCATCCCACAGCTCTGAGATCACCATCGTCCCTATGACCACCTCTGACGCTATGATCTCTGTGGCCACCATCAGTCACTACCACTGCCACCAGTACTACCGTCCCTATGACCTCCGTCATCACTCTATCAATGTCCACCAATGTGACCACCATTACCCATCATAGCCTCCATCATCACTATTGTCACTGTGACCATCAACACCTACTATTCCTATTATGGGTATCATCACCACTGCCATCACAGTCACCCCATGTCTGTGACCATCATTATCAATACCATTACCATCATCACCACCACCACGACCATCACCATCACCACCACCACCATCACTGTCACCACCACCACCATCACCATCACTGTCACCATCACCACCACCACCATCACTGTCACCATCACCACCACCACCATCACCATCACTACTATCACCACCACCACCACCATCACCAGTATCACTACCACCACCACCATCACCATCACCACTGCCGCCACCATCATCACCGTACTCCATTTTCCTTATCACCAGTATTACTACTACCAACATTATCAACATCACCATCACTTCTATCACCACCATCATTTCACTAGACTCTCCACCATCATCAGAAGCATCAAAATATACAACATCATGCTTAGTACCATCACCCTCACCATTCTCAAGCCAGCATATAATCTTCCCCAACTTCTTATAAATGGTTCATTTCTTATAGTCAGGCTTTAATCATCTTTGCACTCCCCTTCCCTTTTCTCTCTTTCTCAGAATGCCTCGCCCTCTCTGCACAAGATCACTATTTTATAAGCCCAGGCTGGCTCCGGTATCCCAGCCTTCATGCCTACCCGAAGGTGACCCACTCAATCTCTGAATGATGCTGCCACCCCAGTGGGTTCACAGGGGATGGAGTGCAGAGGAAAGCCCCCCTGGTCCTGGAAACACCCCTGCCCACCCAACCACAGCCCTGGGAAAATACAAACCTTCCTTCCAGTCTGAGAACCTGCCTCCCAAAGGTATAACAGAGGGGCCTTGGCATGGACTCACTGGGAGCCCCGCTGCTGCCAGAGGGAAGGGGGTTGGTTTTGATGGTCTCTAAGACCCCTCTAGGCTCAAATACCCCATAGCTCTTTAGTAAGAGACGTGACATTGAGACACCAGGTTTCAAAATTTCAGGACATAGTCGTCATAGATTCTAATAACGCGGACTGTGCCGGGCCTCCCTGAGAGCCAGTGGGGTGCATCCAGGATGGGGGTTTGGCAATGAATGTGGAGACGCATTCTGACCCGTTGGTCTTGGCTTGGCCTCCCCAGGGCCACAGGACCAGCCTCGGCTCCCACCCCGCCCCCACCATCACTTCCAGCCTCACACTGGAGACTCACTCATTGCACTTGGGCACCTGCAGGTAGTTGAGGTGGACAATGCCTTTCACGTTGGCATGGAGGGGGAAGAGGCCACCCAGGAGGTAATCCTCAAGCAAGTAGAACTCCGAGTTCTCAGTAAACTCAGCCAGGGCCCGCAGCAGGAAGATCAGGGAGCAGACCACCCTGCCCTGGGCTCCCATGGCTGGGAAGTGGAGGTCCCAGAGGTGGCTTTGCCTCCCTGGAGAGCTGGCAACCTAACCCCAGGAGATTATTTGCGCAGAAATTTACATATGGGTCCTGTCACTGTCCAAGGAGCAGGAAAGCACCTGGGACAGGTAGAGAGGTTTGAGGGCTCTGAAGGAAGGGGAGGAGGCTGGAATGAGGATGATCCCTTCTTAGGGCACAGCAGAGCCTGGGTGGTCCAGGAGAACCCCATCTGGCAGTAGACACAGCATGTCCTGCTAACCTGGCCACACCTACACCTTCTGCCATTTAGATGAGGTCAGGTCACATCTCCCTGATGTTTCAAGCATTTGGGAATAAAGGACATAGATGCTCCCATCAGGAGACAGAGTAGGGGGGAAAATGGAGACCACACTCCAGAGCCTGACCAAGTTGGGGCTGGCACGTGGTCATGTGTCCCACCCCTGACCCATAGTAGTTGTTCCAAAACAGCAGCCACTTATTCTAAGAACCAGGCATCACGCTGAGTGCTTGTCACTCACCATCTCATTTAACACTCACAATAACTAGGACTATTACTAACCCCATTTCACAGGTGAGGAAACTGAGGCACAGAGAAGTTAAGAAACTCAGTGTCGGTTGCACAACCAGCAGAGCTGCGATTCAAATCACCCAGCCAGACCTCAGGGCCTGGCTCTTAACCTCCATGCCATATTACATCGTGAGCACCTTGCTTTTGGTAAAAGTAGCAGAACAGCAGCAAAGAGATTGGGAAGTGGGAGTGGGGGAGGGGGGCCATCTGTCAGCCCAATAATCCATCATCACCTCTGCAGAGGGAGCCCCCTCTAGGTATCCCCCCTTGGATCCAGGACCCAGGGGCAGTGGTGCTGGCAGAAAGGAAAGTTGAAAATTCCTAACGCTGAAGGTGACTGCCCCCAAGGAGTGGAGTGGAGGGAGACGGCTCCAGCAAATCAGGGACCTGTTTTAATCAAAGACCCTTGTCCACAGAATGCTGTTTTGGTCCTTTCCTGCCCCAACGATATGGCCTAGCAGGAGCCTTGGGGGCCTGCTATAAAATGCCCAACCCAGGTGGATATGTCAGAGGCCTGAATGTTGCTCCTGGGGCCCAGGCTTATGGGGGGAGGAGGCTCCAAGGGACAAAAAGGGGATTGGAAACTCAGTACTGTCCCCCTGCCCACCCCTGCCAAGCCCTGATCCTCCTTCAAGGGCCAGTTGGAGCCTCACCTCCTCCTAGAACCCTTTCCTGGTGCCAGTTCACGGGAACCACTTCTGCTTTGCGCTGCAGTGACTCTTCCCTCTGTATCAGCACTGCACCCCTGTTAACAGACCTACATCATTGACCAGCTCCTGCTGACGTGTGTGTCTACATTCGAGGAACATTGAGGCAGCATGGCTCCAGCCGGCCTGGACTGGACATCAGCTCTGTGTGCTCTGTGAGAATGGGCAGGTTACTCAACCTCTCTGAGCCTCTGTTTGCTACTGAAATAGGAATAATAATTCTAGCCTCATGAGATCGGTGCGGGGATTAAATAAAAAGGCATCTGTGAACTGCTGGGTGCAGGGCAGACCCTGGAGAAAGGTGAGTTTGCCAGAGTGCGAGATTGTCCTTTCTTGTAATGAAATGAACTGCCCCGGGGGGCACCCCGGGCTCTGAGCCCAGCGGAAAGAGCCCAAATCTTCTCGAAGTTACCCTGAAAGATACTGGCTGTGTCTTTAGCAACTCCAGAGGCAGCACCCCCTCCCTCGCCCCTGACCTCCCCTGGGGTGGAGTCAACACACAGACATTGAAAACAACAGGGAGAGGCCTCTGGGTGCTGTGGAAAGATGCAGGATTTGGGGCCTGGCCCTGGCCCTCTCTGGGTGTATGTAAACCAGTGGGGGGTGGGGAGACCCAACCCAAAGAATGAAAGGAAGAGCCCTGCGCGGGGTGTCTGGAGGTGTGGGTTCTGGTCCTAGCTCTCCCCTCTCCTGACCTCAGTTTCCTCATCTGTACAATGGGGAGGTCCTCTTTGGACTGCCCTTATTCACCCTCCGTGTCAGCAGGTCAAAAGCCCCAGCACTAATTCACAGTGTCTATCGGTTCTCTCCAGACTCCTCCCCCTTTTGCCACACCCCAAGCTCAGACCCTTATAACTTCCTGTCTGGACCTCCCCGTCTGCCTCAGGTTGACAGTTTAAATCCCTGAAGGACAGCTCTGAGTCCATCACACCTTGGCTCTAACACCCTCTGGGACTCCACGTTGCTGCAGGATCACAGCTGAGCTCCTGGCCTTGGCTTTCAAGGCCTCCCCAGCTTGGCCCCAGCTCACCCATCCTTCCCCATCTGCTCTCTCCTGCGCTGTGTGCCCCAAACTACAGCCACATTGGCGTTCTTGGAACGCGGTCCCTGGTGGCGTTCTAGGAGCCCCCGAGACCACTGTCCTCTGCCCTGCCAGATACTTAGGGAGTCGTGAAGATAATAACTAAATAGCACTTTTCTGGGATGTATCATATGCCAGGCACAGTGCCAAGCACTTTTTATGCATCATATCATTTAGCTACCCTGCAAAGCAGCCATTATTACTCCCATATTTTAAGTGAAGAAAGTGAAGCTGAACAGTTAAGCAACTTGCCGAAAAGCACACATTTAATAGGTAGTGACGCTAGAATTTATTTATTTTAATTTTTTGGCCACACTGCACAGCCTGCGGGATCTTAGTTCCCGGACGAGGGACTGAACCCAGGCCCACAGCAGTGAAAGCACCAGGTCCTAACCACTGGACCGCCAGGGAATTCCCAATGACACTAGAATTTAGACCCAGGCTGCCAAGCTCTCAACCCTGTACTGTCTGATTTGGGTGTGTTCTGCCCTCAGGAGCTGTCACCGCTACACCCACCATGGGGGTGGGGACTGGTGTCGCCCTCTCCCAATGCAGGTCCCACCTCAAGGCCAAGGTGTTGGTGAAGGACCAGTTCCAGGCACAATGAGTGTGTGCGTCAGTTTGAAGAGGGAGAATAAAGATGCCAGTTGCTGGGTGGCCCTGGAATGTTCTGGAGACTCCCAGTCACGTCAGATTATTTAGCAAAGCTTGGGGGTAAGGGGTTGGTAGAGAAAAAGAGCATCTAAGTTAACTGGAGCCCCCTGGGTGTGGCGTTGTGGAGGACAAGAGTGGCTGAGAAAGCCATGCATCCAGAGGGCACTAGCAGAGCCCACTATGTGCCAGGGCTGGGTGGGGCACAAGGGACACAGCCAGGGCACAAGGGATACGGCTTGCGGTCTGGAGACAGAAATCAGGGCCATGTGCTCGTGAAGGCAGCACATGCTGGAAGATGCCAGGGGCACCAGGGCCATCCATAGTGTGGCGTATTGTATCAGAGCTGAGAGGGTCTGCAGAGCTCCACAAACCTACCCATTATACAGATGGGGAAACTGAGGCCCAGAGAGGGCCAGTCGCCAAAGGGCCAGAAAAGCAGGTGGATTTCCCCTGGACTCCAATCAAGTCAAAAGCATGTCGGGACAGCTCTATGATGACCCACGCTGTGCTGGCTGCCAAGAAGGGGTAAGGAGGTGGGAAGGCGTGAGCCAGCCAAGAGCTCCATGGAGGAGGCAGCATCTGTGCCACGAAGAATGGGAGGAGGATGGTGATAATGAGCACAAGTTATTTCTATCATTAACACGTTTGGAGGACTCATTCTACGCCAGGCTGCCATCCCATTTTATTCTCACTACCTTTTGAGGTGCTGTTATTATCTCTCCATTTTTCAGATGAGGAGACTGAGATTCAGAGAGGGACAGTGACTTATTCAAAGCCACATGGCAAGTATGTGGATTGGAGGAATCCAAGACCCTAATGGGGGCTCATGGGAATGGTGTTGACCAAGGCACTCCAATGAGGAAGGAATGATGGGGTCCCCCTGCTTAGTGGGGGCTATTAGTCCAGATGGAAGATCTTCTCTGAAGACTAAAATCTGAAGAAGGAGCTCTGGATAGAAAGTCAGAAGTCTTGGCTTCTGGTTCAGCTCTGCCCCAACCTGAAGGCTGCCCTCAGACAAGTGGCTTCCATTCTCTGGGCCTCAGTCTCCCCACCTGTAAAATGGACTCGGTGCTTCTTAACATTTCACGGGCAAGGATCCTTTTGAGATTCTGATGAAAGCCCTGGTCACTAATGCACACACCGACAAATGCAGCCGTGCGCCCAGATCCAGGATGACACGAGGCTCAGTCCGTGACCCTTGAGATGTCCTGGGCTGGATGATCTCCGCGGTCACCTAAGAAGGGCAAGTGGGTGAGGCTAGGGCACTGGCTGTCCTGAGAACAAATGTCCAGGAACACCAAGGCCCTTCAGTTCTCCTTCAGGGCTGCACCCAGAGCACATGCCCCACGGTGGCCCAAGCTGAAAACACTGCCATCCTCATGGCCCAGTCCAGGGCCCGAGGTCCCCATGATCACACCTGTGTGGCTACTGGTTGCCAAGGTGATAGAGAACCATGCCAGACTTATGCAAAGTTCATGGGGCAGGGGCGAGCCATGGAAATAGGGGCCCGGGAGATGCTGCCCACTTGCCTTACATCTGCTTCCCTGGGTGCTTACAGAAAGGAACTGGCCATGTTTGCTTTGGGCTGGAGGGGGCTGCCCTGAACTTCCTTCCTCCCCCTGCCATGGTGGTTGGAGGGGCCTGGAGCGCAGGGGGGAGCCCCCAAGAGGGGCATGACCCCAGGGACTGGGGGCTGCATCGGCTCCTCTCCCCTACCCCACCTTTGTACATCCTGTTTGCTTCTCTGCCCCCCCCCACCACCACCATTTCCCCTGTCTCTTTCCTACCAGTACTGCCTCCTCCAGGACAAAATTGGGCAGCTGGAAACCTAGCTCCAATCCAGCTGAGGGTAGAGCAGGGGTAGGCAGGCAGGGCTTCCCCAAGGAGGGTCTGGGAGCTACACAGCCCCTGAGCCAGCTGGCTTGGTTCAGAGACACCTTGGAAGAGAGCACAGGGGAGGCCTCAGAGCTGGTTATCAGGGGACCCAGACTCACTGGTCACCCCTCTGAGATGTCAAAAGTGTAGTGGGTAGGGTGACCCCTAGAAGCTGGGGACCTAGGGGTCAGCTAAGGCCTGAAGGAGGGACTCTGCTGTGGTTGGGACACCTTCTTGAGTCCAGAGATCCATGCAAGCCAGCTGTGTCTCATTCAGAAAAAGATCTGAAGATTCCAAACAACCACAAGCCCAGTAAGAGCCCAAAAGGTGATAGTCGCTAAAGGGAGCATAAAGGGCTGGGCTGGGGAAGGGGGCTGGTCCTGTTCTGTGGGGCTCTGGAGGACCCCACCTGCACCACTGGACAGGGGCCAACCAGCAGGCCCTAACTCCGCTCAGCTTTCTCACCTGTAAAATGCGCACAGCCACCTCAAACAAGGGTGATTAAATGGGATGAATACATCAAGCACCCACCTAATACATGATAGTGAATATTACGTTACAGCGTTGATGGCTTTTGTTCTAGCATGGAACTGGCATGGGACCCTCGATTCTAGGCCCAGTACAGGGCTAGTGTCTATGATTCTGTATGACTCTCCTTCCTAAGACTCAGATCTCTCCACAAGCCTCACTCTCCTTCTGACAACACCTGCCCGGATGCACCTCACCAAGCAGGTGCCCGGCAGAACATCAGCTCCCTCGTTTCGCCCCGGCCTCTGTGCGCCAAATGCTCACAAGGCTAAGGAGTACCTGCCAGGCACCTGGGGCCTGGAGGGAGGGCATGGCAGAGCCCCAGAACAGAATGCTCATGTACCCCGGCACCTAGGGTCATATGGTACCTGCTCCACCATGCAGGGTGGCTGTCAACAACCCGGGGGAGGGGGACAAGGCTGGCTATGTCTGGAGCCAGTGTCAGCCACACCTACCCCCATCCACCTGCTGGATGGCTCCCACCCAGAAGCTGCTGCATTCCTTCGAGGGACCAGGACAAGGGGGTGCTGGTATAGCCAGCTCTTGCCCCTGTACCTGTCCCTTACTGAACAAGTCTCCCTGAGGCTCCCTAAGCCTGTTTCCGCATCTGTGAAATGGGGCCAAAATACTACTACCTCCCTCCCAGGCTGGTGTGGTCCAAGCTAATTAGCAGGAGCACCTGCCCATGGATAGGTGCTCAGGGAAGCCCAGCTTCATCTCCTTCCTGGGCACAGGCATCCAGGATGAGGGTATTGAGAGGGTGGGTGAAGGTTAAGTTCTCATTCACTGAGCATCTCACTCTGTGCAGGGCACGGGACCTGGCACTTTGTTCTAAAACATGTCATTCGATCCTCAGCTCCCACAGAAACGTCAACTCTGAGATTGGGGAAGCCAAGGCACAGGTAAGAGGGGTTAAGGCAGGACATCAGGGCTGTGCTCAGTGCCCAGGCAGGCAGACATGAGGAACAGAAACCCAGGCAGTCACCTCCTACTGGTGCACTGGTTACTTCACCCATGCGTGCCTCAGTCTCCTCATCTGTAAAATGGGACTAACGGAATGTACCTTCGGGGGTTGCGATGAGGATCCGAGGGTGTGACGTCTAAAGCATTTAGCACAACGCCCGGCACACAGCCTGTGTTCAAGTAATGGTGACTCTTACTATTTCCTACGCCGCCTCTAGACAGAGGACCTACAGGAACTGTGATAACGAATGTGTTGGTTGGGGAATTAATGAAAATGAAGGCGTGACTCTGTGAAGAGTGTGGGTCTGCACCCTGCTGCTTCCTCTTGCCCCCCAGGAGCTCCAGGTCTGCCTGGCGACCGGGGCACTGGTGGCCCCTCATTTCCTTAGCGTGCACGCCCCACTGGCGGCACCGCGGCGGCAGGGACATCCAGCCTCAAATGGTTCATGCTCCAGCCCAGGCCTGCGGCTGGGCCCCCGGCCACAGCAGGGAAATGAAGAGGCTCCTGGGGACTTACTACAGTGACCATGCAAAGAGGCCTCGGGCACCCGGGTGGGCACTGGGCCTTTGGGAGCCACCAGCCCCAAGCCTGGGGGACAAGGGAAGGCAGACAAAACGGAGTGAACGATAGCTTTGAGCCACCTCCTCACCTCGTTCAGTGGAGTCAGAGGCACCAGGATAAAATGACACTGGTAGAGGCATAGCTCCTGGGAGGCATAGGTCCCTGGGAGTCGGGGACCTGATGGAGCAGGTGGCAAGGACCATGGGCTGTGGCACCCATAGCCCTGGGTTCTAACCCGGCCCTTTACTAACCAGCTATGTGACCTTGGGCTCGTCATTCTACCTCTGACCTCCATAGCCCTTCCATAGAATGCTGTAATAGTTACCTAGGTCAGTGTCAAGGCTCTGAGACTAGGTAGGTAAAACACTACCAGTCATCAGCCAACTCTGCGGCTGTCTCAGTGTGACCTTGAATAAGTCACTCCATTCAGCAATGTTAACGAGGCCGATGTATCCCCCGATGACAAAAGGCAGTTGCCTCCCTTCCCTTCCGTGAGCTCCAGCCAGAGCACTCTGGGGGCTGCCCTTTGTCCCTGACTCAAGCCCCCTTTGGCACAAATCAGTAGCAGCCCCTGGGTGAGCCAGGGTAGGGGTTCTGCCCGGGGTTGAGTCCCCTCCCCTCCCCACAGCTCTGAGAGCCTCCAGCCAACAGCCCTAACCAATGGACCCTTGGACAGGGTGGCGTCTGTGTGGTTCAGGACCCGCTCTGTTTACATTATCTGTGGGTGGAGACAGGTCAGGACACACGTGTCTTCCCCTCCAAGTCAGCTGGCCCAGGTGGTTTTAGATCCACGGATTCCAGGCTCAAGCTAACTGGCCACGGTTGCTCCCTGCCATGTCACCTGGCCAACTGAGCCGATTTTGCGAGCCACGTGTGGACATCTGGGTGGAAGAGAGAGAATGGGTTTTGGAATCAGACAGACCTGGGTTTCCACCCCACTGATAGCATACCCTCGGCAAGTCCCTTCACCTTTCTACATCCCAGTACCTTCATCTGCAAAATGGGAGCACAGCAGCACTTCCTAAGACTTGTGAGTGAAAAAAACATATGCGTAGTCTTTGGCACGTGTATGACTCAGGGTTCCGAAGAGAAGCAGAACCTCTATGAGGCATAGAGAGACAGACACAGGGAGAGAGATGTATTGTAAGGGAGTAGCTCACGTGATCACGGAGGCTGGTAAGTTCAGAATTTGCAGTGCCGGCCAGCAGGCCAGAGACGCAGGAAGTTGCAGTTGAGTCCAAAGGCAGCCACTGGCAGAATTCCTTCTTGCTTGGGGGAGACCAGTCTGTGTTCTGTTAAGGCCTTCAACTGATTGGATATGGCCCACTCACATTGTAGAGGGGAATCTGCTTTCCTCAAAGTCCACTGATTTAAATGTTAATCTCATCCAAAAAAACACCTCCATGGAGACATCCAGAATAATGCTTAAGTAGATATCTTGGGCACCATAGCCCAGCCAAGTTGACCCATAAACTTAACTATCACAGCACATAACAGTGGTTGTTATAACAATGGATAAATGGGTTACATTGTTGAATCATTAATTACCTATCTAGCATTGCTCTGAGCACTTATATGAATTAACTCATTGAATTTTCAAGACAACCTGCGTGCACGTGAGTGCACACACGTGTGTGTGTGTGTGTGGTTATTTCCATCTAAGACATGAAGAGACAGAGGGTCAGAGAGATTGCACAACTTTTTGGAGCTGGGATTTGAACCCAGGTCCTCCGGCGCCAGAGTTCCTGCCACCCACAGCAGGGATTCCCACCATCAGTGCTCACCCTTCCTTCCATCACACCAAGGGCACTGCCCTCCTGACACCTAATGACACACTGGCAACTCCGTCGGATGTAGAAGGTGACCAGTCCCCACCAACCCCACCAGAAAGACCACCAACTTGGTTAAGTAAGAGGCATTTTATTAGGTGGCATCAGGCAGATCCTACTGCCACCTCACAGTGTAGAACCCGTGGAATCAGGAACACCTCCAGCCCCCCGCCGCCTGACCTGGCGCCTTGTGGGGAACCACCCGGGCAGCATCAGGACCCACCCCTGACTGGGGGCCAAGGTGTGTGACCGTGCACTTGGGGAACGGCCACTCCAGCCCCGCAGGGGCCCCGTGCCAGCTGTGCTTGAGGAGGGTCCAGCCGTTTCGGGGCCCCCTAAAAACTGTCCTCCGAAGCCACCACTTCTCACTCCCTGGCCACCCAGAATCTACTCAGGATGCATTTGCAAGTGTCCACTGATTGGCTGCGTCAAGGAACAGGCCTCCTAGGGGCCAGTCCACACAGAGCCACTAACATGAAAAGGAGGGATGATTCTAGAGGCAAGCCTCAGCCCGGGCTGGACAGGGACCCAAGGAGAGGTCTCAGGGTGCTGGGGAAGGTGGGAGCAACATGTACCCGGGCCTGTTCAACCAGAGCCAGTGAGTGCTGAGCTCCTGCAGGAAACCCCAGGCTCTAGAGGCAGGACCCGAGAGCTAAGGGCAGCAGCAGGAAGGGCCCCCCAAAGTCTGCCAATCTCACAGCCCAAACAGGAAGGACCAGCACATCCCACATCTTGGCAGGTGGCCTGCTACAGTCCCCCCAGACCCCCAAACGGAGATAGCCAGGAATCCGTGGGTCTCAGGTGAGCTCAGGCACTCTAGAGCAAGGCACACGGGGTCTAAGGCATTTGGTTGTGCACAGGTACCTGCTGGTACAGGCGCATCTGGGCAAGGAGCTAGTGAGCCGCCCGGACTAAAGAGGGCAAGGCCGGCTGGTGCCCCCATGCCCTGCAGCCACGACTTGCCAGCCCCATAGGCCACTGTGGCCACACGTAACCCTGGACACCCGGAGAAGCCGGGGCCAAGGCCTGGAGCCTCTGTGGGTGGTGAGGTTTGCCAGGGGCCCCCGAGCTGCCTCCTTTTCCTCCACGGATCCGTGAGCTATTCTACCACCATTCCTCAGGTCCCTGAGCCACTGGGCCACAGTGTACAGGAAAGGGAAGGAGACAGATGGAGAACCAGCCGGGCACCAAGGTCACACCTACCAGATGGAATTTCTAGGACAGCCGATGGGGTCAAGGGTGGCGGCCCTGTTCTCCCCACAGCGTAATCTCAAACCAGAGCCCGGCATCTGACTCCAAGGATGGGACAGGCCAGGCCAGTGGGGGGCAGGCGCCAGGCCTCGGCCCTAGAAAGAGGGTCGTCCCGTGGGGAGTGGGATGGAGGGCGTGGGGTGGGGTCAGTGCACTGAGGTCAGTCGTTTGGACAGACAGACGGGTGGACGGTGGAGACACCGAGCGGGGCTCACTGCATGTACGGGTAGCGCCAATCCCCCAGAGGCTTGTGGGTCTCCTTGATGACCTGGGGTGACGTCCACCGCAGGATGTAGTGGGGCCCTCCTGGCTTGTCATTAGTCCCTGTGGAAAAGACAGCTCTGTTTATCTCCAAAAAGATACAACGGCTCTGGGCAGAGGGAAAAGGAGTGGGGAGGAGGAATAAATGGGGCATCAGCACAGGCACCAAACTGCCAAACTAACCCTAACACAGTCACAGCAGCCAGGGTTTCCCGAGCACATCTGTGCGGAGGGCACTCAGCCGGAGGTCAGGCAAGGCAGGAGCTGGCGAGCAGGCAGGACGCCCACGCTCCCCAGGTTCCTGCACCCCACCTGCAAGAGGCGTCTGGGAGGCAGGGGGGCACCGTAGAGGGCACTGGACTGGGAGTCGGGAGACCTGGTTTCCGGCCCTTGGGAACTCTGGCAAGTCCCTGCCCCTCGTCGACCCTCAGTTTCCCTATTTGTAAACAGGAGGGGGATGGACTTCGGTAGCCTGGAGTATGACAGTAAAAGGTGTGGGCACTGGGACCCAAATCCCGGCTCCACCACTCTCTAGCCATGTGCCCTTAGGCAAGTCACTTCACTTCCCTGGGCCTCAGTTTTCCCCTCCATAAAATGGGAAGAAAAATGGCAGCACCTGAGCTTAGGAGGCTGTTGGCAGGACTGAGTTAGCACAGGGCCCGGCCCACAGTGCCCAGTAAATGGTGCTACTGCTGTTCCTCTTAACACCCTTGAGATGAAGGACCGAGGGTCTCCCGCCGGGAACTCGGCCCCCCTCTGGAAAGGGGGCCCCACTCACCAGAGGTTCGGGCCCCCCCGAAGGGCTGCTGGCCCACCACTGAGCCAGTGGACTTGTCGTTGATGTAGAAGTTGCCGGCAGCGTTCCTCAGCACCTCTGTGGCCTCCCGGACAACATCCCTACAAGGCAGGGCAGCGGTAAGAGCGCGGCCAGCTCACCCTTGTTCCAGACCCAGGGCCAACCTCCAACACCCCCGTCCCAGCCCACATGGGCCACCCTGGTGAGCATGAGGCCAGCCGCCAGCTATGGGCCCCCTTGACAGGCTCCCAGGAGTCTCTGAGCCTCAGCTTCCTCCTCTGAAAAGGGGGTTAGCACGCCTCCCTCGCAGGGCATCTGTGAGGGCTGGATGAGGGTCAGGCTGTACATACTCGAGGGAGTGGCCCATCTCGGTCCAATTTTCCTGCCTTTGGGAGCTGGGGAACCTTCAGACCCCCAGCCTGCCCCTCAAGTTCCAATCCCGCCTCCACTCCTTTTTTTTTTTTTAACAATTAAATGTTTTCCTTTTTCTTTTTTTTTTTTTTAATTTATTTTATTTATTTGTTTTTGGCTGCGCTGGGTCTTCATTGCTGTGTGTGGGCTTTCTCTAGTTGCGTCGAGCCAGGGCTACTCTTCGTTGCGGTGCGCAGGCTTCTCACCACGGTGGCTTCTCTTGCTGTGGAGCACAGGCTCTAGGCGCGGGCTCAGTAGTTGTGGCACACGGGCTCAGTAGTTGTGGCTCGCGGGCTCTAGAGCTCAGGCTCAGTAGTCGTGGCACACGGGCTTAGCTGCTCCGCGGCATGTGGGATCTTCCCGGACCAGGGCTTGAACCTGTGTCCCTCGCATTGGTGGGCAGATTCTTAACCACTGCGCCACCAGGGGAGCCCCCGCCTCCACTCTTAAAGGCAGACACGGGGAGACAAGCAGCACCACGGGGAAAGGAAAGGGCAAAGCCTCACGTTTAGTGTCCCGGTGCTCAAGTTGGAATCCTGCCTCTGCCAGACAAGCAGTGCACCTGGGCCCGAGCCTCTGTCGCCCACTCTGCAGCCCCATCAGACCTGGGGAGCAGGTCAAAGGCACTGATTCCCCAGCCCCACCCCTAGATACCTACATTCAGCAGCCAAGAGTGGGGCCCTGGAATTTTCATTTTAACAAAGAGCCCACTGCCTGTGTCTACTTGCCGGTCAGGGCAGAGGTCAGGAGAATGGAGAGAAGCAAGGGCAGCATTATTACTAGGATCAGTGCCCAGGAGGGCAGTCTCCGGGGACAGCAGGATCCTGTAGGGACAGGACACCGGGACTAGAGTGGAGGGGCTGTGGCCACTCACTTATCCTGGGCAAATACTGCCCCCGTGAGGCCATAGCTCGTGGTGTTGTCGACCAGCCTCAGCGTCTCTTTGTACTTGTCATCTGGGTAGACGTACACGGTCAGCACAGGCCCGAAGATCTCCTGGGAGAGAAGCCCCAGGGTCAGGCTCCACCTGGACCAACACCCCGAGGCCTCCTGTTTCCCTGCTCTGGCCTCCGCTTCTCCCCATCCCCCTCCTCAGCCCCTGCAGGAAGGGCCAGGCGCTGCCTCCCGCTGGGTTCCCTCGGGGTTGGCTTCCACCTGGCCCACCCTACCCCAACCTGGCAGAAGATCCAAGGAGTCTCTGGCCTCCCTGCCAGCCAGACCCACACCCAGAGCCAAGAGCCCAGGCCCTTGGAAAGGAGAGACTTCTGGCAACAGCCGGCCCAGGAATTGCCCGATGGTATCACCGTCCTCTCTGCCATCGAGGGGCTGGGGGAAGACCCCCACCCCTGCACTGTCCTCCTGGGCAAGTGCCCTGACCTCTCGGAGACTCAGTTTCTCATCTGTAAAATGGGAACGATATGCCCACCTCATCTCTGTCAAATGCCCGGCCCACAGTTAAGAGTCTACAAGTGTCAGCCACTGAGACGGCCGCAGGGGCCTCAGTGGCTGTGGACAGCGCAAGTGCCATGACACCAGCCCAGACGGGTCAGCAGTGTCGAAGACAGAGCACTGGATTTGGGGTCAGGAGGCCTGAGTTCAGGGCCTGGCTCTGCTCTCACCGGGTGTGAGACGGTCCCCTCGCAGGGCCTCGCTTTCCACGTCTATGAGATGGGATGACGCCCCGTGAAGCACCAGGGCCCTGTGCATGTGCCATGCTCGGGGGAGAGGCTGCCTCCTCCCGGCCCCGGGCCGCCTGCCCCATCACCTCCTTCATGATGGGATCCTGGGGGTCCTTGCTCTCGATGATGCAGGGCTCCACATAGTAGCCGACGGAGTCGTCACACTGGCCCCCGGCCAGGACGGTGAGGCTGGGCGAGGAATGGGCGTGCTCCAGCCACTTCCTGATGCGGCTGAAGGACTGGGGGGGTGGGATGGGGTAGGGGGCATCAAGGGCTGGCTGGAGGCCATTCCCAGCAGCAGCCCCCTGACACTCACCTCAAACACCTGCCCCTGAAGGGCCCAAATTCTGAAGTGGGAAGAGTGGGGGGAGGGGGCCCTGACAGCAAAAGTCGGGGCCTGGCTGAACCAGGGCAGAGACAAGGGCAGATGTGCACACTTGTGTGTGTGTGTGTGTGTGTGTGTGTGTGTATGTGTGTGTTACAACTATAAACATCACAAGCACACATATACGGGTATGGCCATGAATTTTTAGGTTTACGTACGTAGGCACACATATGCCTGCATTATATGGATGTGTTTGTTATGGGTATGTTTGTGCGTACAGACCCACAAGTGTGCCTATATACACATATGAACCTGTACACGAATGTTTCTGTGTAGGATATGTGTGCATGCGGGTGTGCGTGTGTACATGGGTGAATCTACAGGCATGCTCCCACTCAGAGATCTAAATGAACGTGTTCGCGGCTGTGCATGTACGTGTGCGTTCGGGTTGATGCACGCGGCGTGCAGGCCTATTTGTATGTGTGCGTGTGAACACAGGCACTTGAAGGGGTCTTGTCGAGCCTGGGGCAGGGTGTGCGGGAGGCGAGTTGCCCTCTGGGTACGGATGCCTCCACCCTTTTCAGAGCTGGCAGGGGTTGTGCGGCTGTATGCGTGGCTATCAGGCTGCCCTGCTCGAAGCAGCAGGTCTGGGTCTCCCCTATAACTGTTCCTACCCCTCCCACCCAGTCCAGGCATGGGACCCCGGGAACGGCCTGCTTCCTGCTCATACCTTGGCATCGATCACGGCGGAAAAGAAGCTCCCAAAATCCTCTGCAGGCTGAAAGCAAGGGAGACATGGGAGGCGACAGAGTCGGAGACAAAGGGAGCGCTCTCCCCACACCACCACCCCCAGCCTCCAATCCCATCAGCCCCCCGCTGGGCCGTGGCGGGGAGGCCGGCGCCACTCACGTTGCCCACTTTGATCCTGCTGCGCTCCTCCAGCAGCCGCCCTTTGATCTGCGACCACAGCGAGCGGGGCACGTAGAGGCGGGAGCAGGCCGAGCACTTCTGGCCGCCGTACTCGAAGGCCGAGCGCAGGGTCCCGCTCACCACGCTGTCCACGTCGGCCGAGCGGTGTACAAAGTGGAAGTTCTTCCCGCCACACTCTTCGGGGTGGGGGCGGGGCGGCGGAGGAGCATGAGGAGGGGGCGGGCTCCCCAGGCCAGCGAGGGGCCCGGCGCGCCGCCCACACCCATCCGCAGGGCCCTGCACCAGCGCCAGTACTGGCAGGACAAGGGCACGAGGAGGCAGAGTCGGAGCCCGACAACCTCCCAGAAACTGACCAGCCAGGCCTGTCCTCCCACCCTACAGATGAGAAAACGGAGGCCCAGGCAAGGGCGAAGGGCACCAGGGGGCATCAGGACCAGCTCCCCCATCTCACAGATGAGAAAACTGAGCCCTGGGGCTGCTGCCCAACAGAAAGGCAGAGGAAGGACCAGAACCCAAGGCTCCCCAAAGCTGGTCTACTCCCTGCAGTGGGCGCGGCTTCCTTTGAGCCTTCCCGACCCCCACCCAGCGAGAGGAGAGGGGGCCACCCCAGGTCCACGGCCAGGGCTGGCCCCTCTTCCTGATCCACGGTGGGGACACCCCTCCTCGATCTCCTTGGCATGAGGGAGCCTCGGCAGATCACTCCACCCTCGGGGCCTCGGTTTCCTCACTCGGTTAAACATCAGCTAATAGCAGCTCACGTTACAAAGCACTAACTGCCAGACTCAGGTCAAAGCACTTCGAGCTCCGTCTCACTGAAGCCTCACAGCAACCTCCCATTATTATCCCATTTTAAAGACAAGAAAACTGAGGCACAGAGAGATTAAAGTCTCATACTCAAAGGGGGAAGCGGTAGAGTGAGTAGCGGTCTCTCTCCCTCAGGGAGATGGTGGGAAGGAGACAGAATAGGAAACCATGGACAGCTCACACAAGGGACTCACTGTCCCCCATCTCGTGAAGGCTGGACTGGGGCACACTGGGGAACTGGAAATTGGAGATGCAACAGCTGGCCCTGAGGAGGGTCACCTGCCCTGACACCCCCATCACAGCTCCCACCAGCTTAAGAGGCAAACTATTATATATAGGATGGATAAACAACAAGGTCCTACTGTATAGCACAAGGAACTAGACTCAATATCCTGTGATAAATCATGGAAAAGAATATGAAAAAGAATATATATACATGTATAAGTGAATCACTTTGCTGCACAGTGGAAATTCACCCAGTATTATAAAATCAACTATGCTTCAATAAAATTTTACAAAGCTCCCACCCACTCAGGCGTGGGGTCCAGTCTCCCTGTGACCCCCAACTTCACCCCCAGGAGCAAGAATGCTGAACCACCAGCTCCAGCTCTGCCATTACTGCACTGTGAGCCTGGACAGCCCTCCCTCTCGAGAGGTCTCAGCATCTTCCCGGAGTGTGTTCCATGAAAAACATGGTCCAGGGGGTCCTCTGTCAAAACAGGGTTGTATAGTCCAAAGAGTTTGGGAAACACTGCACATCAGCCTTTGCTCTTGAAGATAAGCAATGCATATATTAGTGCATTAAAGGCTCTGAGAAGTCCTGCATGTGAGGAATCCGTTTTACTTTAAACACCGTGCACGCCAAATGTCCTTGACCATGAAACTGTTTCTTTGTGGGAAAATTATTATTTTGACAAGACCTGGCCCTGCTGACCTCTCAGCCCCATCTCCTGCCACCCGCCCTCCCTCCCTTCCCCAGCTACACTGGCCTTGTTTCTTCAAACACAAGCTCATTCCCACCTCATGGCCTCTGCATTTGTCATTTCCTTGGCCTAGATATGGGCTGTGAAACAGGGTAGCCACCAGCCACACGTGGCTATTTAAATTCAAATTAATTAAAATTAAATGAAACAAAACTTTCACTTCCTCTGCCATGCCAGCCACGTTTCAAGTGCCCTGCGGCCACACGTGGCGAGTGGCTATACTACTGGACAGCACAGATATAGCCCATGTCCATTACTGCAGGAAGTTCTAGCGGACAGTGCGGGTGCCCATGATGGCCCATCCTCCGGACCTTTGCGAAGGTTTCTTTACATTGCTCAGGTTTCAGCTCAAATGTTCCCTCCCTGAAGAGGCCTCCCACCCCACCAGCCACCCTAAGTCACAGTCCCACCATGCCCAGCCCTTGAGGGTCCCTGCCTGTCACCTCTTCGCCCTCCTTTAATTATCCACAGCCCTTCTCACTCCCCGACATCATTTGTCTAGTTGTTTACTGTCTGCCTCCCGCTGTTGGAATAGAGGTTCGTAACGGCTGGGTCTCTGGGTCTCATCAACTTTTGCATCCCCAGTGTCCAAAAAGTGCCTGTGAACATACTTAATAACTTACTTGCTGAATGATGGATGGATGAATGAATGAATGGAAGAAAAAACGCACACTCTGAGGCATAAATGCTCTGTATAAGTGCCAGAGCAGAGGCTCCACCCCGAAGGAGTTCTGTGTGTCTGCAGGGCCGCCCCACCTCTGGGGGCATCACCTCCGCCTCCTTCTCTTGCATGGCGGCCAGGGCAGGGAGGGGTCCCTAGGGCTGTAGGGCAGGGCACCCTTACCTCCGGCCAGGCGCGGGAAGGTGTGGAACCGGTCCAGGTTCTGGGCCACCTGCTTCCACAGGTGTTTGAAGGTGCTAAAACCAGAGAACAGGGCAGTGACTAGGGAGCCGGGCTCAGGCACCTGAGAGGGTGAGGGGCCTGGGGGGTATGGAGCAGGCCCTAGCAGAGGAAGAGGCTGGAAAGCCCAGGGAGGAGCGCTAGGGGCAGCAGCCCCGCAGGAGGCGGGCAGGGGTCACAGCGGTGGTGGTGATGGTGATGGGGAACCGAGTAGGTGGTAGCGGCTGGAAATGGGCTGCATTCCGGGCCTACAAGGAGGGAACAAGGGGAGGCCAGGCGGCCAGATAGTGCAGAGAAGGGCCAGGCTTTGAGGCCAGGGGATGCCGGGTTTGAGTCCTGACTCAGGCATACACGGTTGTGTGATCTCGCGACCATCGCTTAACCTCTGTGAGCCTCAAATTCTGTGCCACATCTGGGAACTGGAAAGAACAATTCCACCTGGCAGGGCTGTTTTGTGATGGCTCTAATGTGAGTCAAGTGCTTGGGACAGTGCTGGGTATGCTATGGGTGCCTGATGGGGGACAGGCACCACCATGGTCTGCGAGGGGCACCACGAGCTCATGCCCAGGCTCCAGAGAACCAAGGAGGGTCCTGGGAGAGGCAGCTCAGGCCCCTACCCCCTCCCTGGGCTCCAAGTGTGACCAACCTCAGCACCACAAAACAATAAAAATGCTAATCACCAGGGAGCTGGCGACACAGTAGCTAATACTAATTTATGACTTTCCTACCTTTAAGCCCGCTGCTCATCAGAGCATGGCAAATGGGGGCCAGGCCCGCTCCACCCGCTAATAGGCAGAGACCCATGGGGCCCGTGGCTGGCAGAGTGGGCCTTTTGGAAAACAGCCCTCCTCAGCAATTCTAACGCTGCCACCGCCACCCGGCAAAACTTAGCAAGGGCTGTTGTTGCAAGAGAGCCTGAGGCCAGGCAGAGAGGGCGAGAAGCCACCACAGGTGCCCCTAGGATACCTGGAAGGCCCGGAGTGCAGACCCCAACATCTCCACCCAGATGACCCACGGGAACCTCAAACTCAAAGTGACCAGCATATGATTCATCTTCCCTAGGCTCCCAGGTGCCCAGCCATCTGGGTTGCCCACCTTGGTGAACGATGCCCACCTCCTGCCCCGAGCCTGGATGTTCCCACTGAACCCCCCCAACCTTGACCCCACAGACAGGTGACCGAGTCTCCCTGACACTTCCTCCCTTGAATCAGCCCATCCCACCCCGTTCCCACGACTCCACCCGAGTTTAGGCGCCCACCATCCCTCCCCGGACGTGGACACCTCCTAACCTGTCTCCTGCTTCCACCCACCGGAGACTTGTGCTCAGAGTAGCCAGAGCGATCATCTAGATCAGAGGCTGCACAAGCAGGGGCCCGGAGGGGCCGGACAGAGAATGAGTGAGGCCGTCCAGGTAGGCAGAGGCCCAGGGCCTGTCAGGACGAGGGGAACCAGAGACCTCCCACCCGCCTCCAGCCAATGGTGCCACATGGAAATGCAGGCCCAGTGGGACCAGGTTCTTAAGAGAGGCCCAATATTTGGACTTTTACATGAAACTGTCCCAATGGTACAAGGTTGGTCCATCCCTATTAGGAGTCAAAGAACACAGAGCCACTTGCCAGGGCCAACTGGAGAGCTACCATCTGCAATCCCTGTTTGAAACAAAAGAAGTCTGATTAAGCCACGCCCCCTGCATGTAACTTTCTGTGGCTGCCATCATCTTCAGGATAAAGTCCAGACACCTTAGCAGGCTCATGGGGTCTTACAGTCACAAGACTAAATCCCCCAAGAGGTAGGACCTTGTCCACTCCACGTGTTCACTGCCCAGTCTTAGCACCGGCAGAGCCTGGTACACATGGGGGCTCGATCAACACCAGCTGAGTGAGTGAGTGAGTGAATGAGCAGCTGTGATCGAATCATGTCCTGCCCCCACCCTCTGACCCTCGGCCCCCAGCTCCACACTCCAGCCCCACAGGACCACGTCCACCACCCAGAGCCCAACAGCTTCAGCCTTATGCCTCTGCATATGCTGTTCCCCCTCCTAGAATGCTCTCCTCCACCTCTGCCTGGCCTACTCGTCTGCTTAGATGCCACCTCCTCCAGGAAGCCTTCCTGACTCTCCTCCTCCAGTTTATCCCAAGCTCCCTTGTGCCCTTTCCAGGGACAGTAGTGGCATCGAAATCCATATCACCAAACACCTGTAGGCCACTTCCGGCCTGTCACACTCCTTCCTGTCCATTAACTAGTTTGGCCTTCACGATTACTCTGCAAGGTAAGAATCATGACTACTGTCATAAAGGTGAAGAAACAGGCTCAGGGAGGTGAAGTGGCTCACCCAGGGCCACACAGCACCTGACGTCTGGGCTCACAGCCCCAGTTCCCAGACAGAGGTCACGAGGTCTGGTAAGCATCCCCAGGTCACCCTGCCCACCCCACCTCGAGGACTTACGGCACGCTGCCTGTGAAGTTGATGCCACACAGGTGCTCCGAGCTGGTGACAGTGTCCCCAAACGTGGGTCCGTCAGCTGGCACAAACTGGATGATGTTGGGGGGCAGACCAGCCTCCCGGAGGATGCGGTAGACGGCATAGCTGGCCAGCACGGCAGTGTCACTGGGCTTCCACAGGACCACGTTGCCCTGCCCAGGAGGCACGGTGATGACTCATGAGGTCAGGGGTCGCCAGCCCCGACTCCCAACCTACCCTGAAGCATGGCCATCCCTCACCTGGAGCCACCAGGACCCCATGCAGGCCAGGATATCCCCTACCCAGCCCCATTCCTACAGGTGCCCAGGTGCTGCACACCAGGCCCTAGAAGCCCTTGTCAGTGGGCTCACACCCTGCCCTGTCTGCTCCCACACTCTGGCTACGAAAGCCTCCCTTCCTCCAGGAGCCTGTGCCCACTGGTCCTGCCAGCTCCCCTCGGGCAAGTCTGTTCTGGGTGTTTCCAACTCGCTGGGTGCTCACGGGGCGAGGCTGGGCAAGTCCTCACAGGGCTCTGTCTGCACGTGTCCTGGACGAGGGCACGTGGGTGCCGGGTGTGTGCGCGTCTGTCTGAGTGCAGATGCACGAGGATAGCCCTGTGCACGAGCACCCTTCCAGATCACCCAGCTGCCTGACAGCTGTCAGCCCTCCTCCTGCTGTGCCCCGAGCCACCCAGGACCTCCGAGGGTAGGGCTGCATCTCCTCCATCGACTGGGAGCCGATGGCTACCTTCACCCTGATAACGACAGTGGAGCCCACCAACTTTGAGACCACCTGCCCAGAGACAGACCAAGCCCAAACCTGTACCCGTTCCATCATTTGCTAGCCTTGCAACCCTGACAAATAAGTCACCAGGCACAGAGCAAGCACTCAAAGGTGAGCTGTAAGTATCATCATTAGTAGCAGCCCCTATATAACGCTAAGCCTGCACTGGGCCAGACCTGCCTGGCGTTAAATGCATCACAAACATGGTCTCGTTTGCTCCTCATGACCCTGTAATGTAAGCTTTTCTTTTACTTCCACTTTGTAGATGAGGAAACTGCCTCAGAGGAGGGCGGGGACTTGCCTGGGGTCACCCAGACAGAGTGGGGCAAGGCTGGGACCCAGACCAGCCTCTGACCCCCAAGCCTTTTCCACAGCCCCCAGCTGCCTCCACTTTCTGTGCTCCTCCCCACGACGAGGGCTGGGACCCCAGGGGCTCTGACGTGGCCTCCTGTCTGTTGACAGGGGAGTGATGACCCGTTCCCGCCACGCCTGCCTACTGCCCACGGCTCACCATCAAGGCCGGCGCCCCTGCCAGGTTGCCGCCGATCGCAGTGAAGTTAAAGGGGGAGATGGCTGCCACGAAGCCCTGGGGAGGGAGGAGGTGGTGAGGCCAAGCCCAGGGCTTCCAGCAGCCCCCAACCCCCGCTCCACCACCTGGGGGTACCTCTAGCCCCCGGTACACCACGCTGTTGGTGCTGGGCGGCACACTGATGGGCTGCTCCCCCTCCAGCTCCACGGCAAACTTGGCGTTGAATCGGAAGAAGTCAGTGAGTTCGGCCGCGGCATCGATCTCTGCTTGGATCACCGTCTTCCCCTGTGGGGCGGGAGGGCCGGGGGGTCAGTGGTGGAGGACGTGCCTCCCAATAGACCTCTTCTGACACTGGACCCTGAGCCCATGGTGACACTGGGTTGCAGGTGCATTTAGGCCAAGAACCAGGAGACCTGAGGACTGTAAACATTTCCTTAGACTGTTCCTCCTGACGGCGAACGTGAGCCGTGGGGAAAGGACTCTGGGCAGCAAGAATCGGGCTTTCTCGGGTCGGGCGGCCGCTCCTTGGGTCACTGGCGGCTGCTAACCCTGCTCAGGACGCACAGCAGGGGAAGCTGAGCTAAGACGCACTGCCTCCTGCTCTGTGTGGCCACCATGCTTCCTACAAGCTCCTGAGTCTTAAGTCAAATAAAGAGGCACCTTCACCTGGTCTTGGAGTGCGTGCGCCTCTTCCTGCCCAGGTGTGGCTCACCTGGGACACTCTGGAGCCCGACACCCACCCCAGGGGCTCTGCTCAATCAGGAGACGCTTAGCCGGGTGTGGAGCTGTCGTACCAGCTCCATGCAGCAGAGGGCGCTCTCACTACGTGATGGCGGTGATGGCGAACAGGAAGAGCCCTGGGGTCACCCAAACCCCCTAAGGCGAAATTAACCCTCTCTCAACTGCTAATGCCACTCCCTGGCTCCACATGCATTCAACTCAAAAAACATCTATCAGGCACTTCAGTGACTCCAGGAAGACACGGTGCAAGACGCAGAAAGACAGAGAACGCTAGCATGTGATTACAATGCCCAAAAAACTTGTAAAGGGGAAACAAACACAAAGTGAGTCATTACACCCCGATGGAATCTGAGCTATAACCTACAGAGAAACAGCATGTTGGGGAAGCGGGGTGGGCACAGAGGTAGGACAGATCGTTATGGACTAAGAAGGTTCTAGAAGCCTCACAGAGGAGGCGCTATCTGGGCTAGACCTTGACAGTTAAGAGTTCATGAGGCAGAGAAGACAGGGAGCATTGCAGGCAGGGAACCCGGGGCAGAGGCAGGAAATGGGATGTTTGAGGTGTCCAGGAGCCTTGCTAGGTCCAGGCTGGTGACATCATGGGTGGGATGGCCTGGCAGGAAAGGGCAGAGCAGCTGGTGAGCTGGACAGAGGTGGGAATGGAAGGGCTCTGGGGGCTGGCTCAGGACTTGGGATGTAACCCTCAGCCAGAGGAGAGAGAAAGAGAGAGAGAGAGAGAGAGAGAGAGAGAGAGAGAGAGAGAGAGAGAGAGAGAGATCTCGGTGGTTCATAAGGCTAGAGTGACCTGCTGGAGGTGTCACAGAAACCGCTCTGAGGGCTGCAGAGGTCTGATGGAGGCTGGAGGACCGCGTGCGTAGGGCAACTGTCAGTCCAGGCAAAGCACGACAAGGGCCTGGCCCAGGGTGGGGACGGAAGTGGATGGGAGGGGCCATTTCCAGAGTAGGACACGCAAGCGTAGTTCAATCCACCTTGTCTACAAAGTATATAGGTCTGTCCCCTCTCTGAGGCCTGGTCCCTCAAGGACACCTCCTGGGCTCCCGCATGCAGGCAGGTCTGGGCACCCAGAAGCCGCTCAGCTGACGCCTGCTGAATTGGATGGGGTACGACTGCCTCCCCTACATCCCCGGTTGTGCCGGTGGGCATCTCACCTGTCCCACCATGGTCTTGGCCAGGACCTCTGCCCTGCGCGGCCCACTGAGCATATCTGCTGCCTTTAGGAAGATCTGGGCCCGGTCTGCAACAGGCTTCAGGTCCCACTCTTTC
>NW_006786690.1:7829632-7832702 GCF_000442215.2 Lipotes vexillifer | reverse complement strand
CTTCAGGTCCCCCTCTTTCCTGGCGGCCAAGGCGGCCTCGATGGCTCTGTGAAGCAGGGCCTGATGAAGAGGGAAGGGTTGGGGGCTTCCTCCTGCAGCAGGAAGGGTCCCAGAGGAGCGAGGGAGGGAGGAGAGACCTGGAGGTCACTGTTCACCCAGGGAAGACCCCTGGCTCCCTCGGCCCTCAGCCCCCTCCCCCTACAGCGGCAGACGCCATGTCCCATGGCCAGCTGGGCTGCCCCGGGCTCCGAGCCTGCCCTGCTACAGTCTGGAGGAGTCCGAGGGGCCTGCCAGGTAGGGTAACACGCCAAGGACTTGCTCCATTCTCTCTCGTGGTCTCATCAGGGCCCCCTCTTACTCCTGGGGCCTGGTGCTCCTGAACCCGCTGTCCAGAGCCTCCAGCCCTTGAGGTCCGGGCCTGACCTTGCCCTTGCCAGGCCAGAACTGCAGCCAGAGACAGACACCTGCCGCTGGCATCCCAGCTGCCAACTGCCCTCATCACCACGTGACACCAGCGCCTTGACCCCGTGGCCTCTCGCTGGCCCTCCCTGATGCCAATTCTCTGCCTGGCTTTCCATCCACGATGCCTCCAATTTCCCTGACTCAGCCTTCCAGAACCCCCTCCCCCTCCCTAAATCAAGGTAGCCTCACAAGGGGCATGTGTGGGGATGTCCCAGCCCTGGCCAAAGCAGCTCTCATTAGGTGCAAGTTAACCCCGGCACGCCTGGCCCAGTCAAAGACACGTGCCCGGGGACGCCCTCAGTGCCAGCCGCCCCCCGGACGCCCCCACGCTCCATGGCTCGAGAGGGGAACAGTGACTGACCTCTACCCCCATGGCAGCAACTAACCGGACAAGAGAGGGTAGCAACCCAACCCCAAAGTCGTCAGGGACTCACCTTGTCTGCATAGCAGAACTTGGCCACCTTGTGTCCATGGTTAAAGGGCTGAAAGAAGAGAGAAGAGTGAGGCCGCTGTCCCAGACGGAGGTGCCAGGGCAGGTGGGGATGGAGCCGGGCTCAGAGCTGGCATTCCAGGCCACTTGCTCTCTGCCCTCCAATCCCCATGATGCCTTCTCCAATCGCCCGGGCCCACGCTCACCTCTCCACCTTGAGAGTTACAGGGGCACCTGCTGTTTGATGAGCTCTGGAAGGTTCACGGCGCAGGAGAAAGGTATGAACAGAACAGTCTTTGAGGGAAAGCATGGACATTTGGGTCAGACATAGGCTCGAATCCCGGCTCTGCCCCCTACTAGCTGTGCAGCTTTCTGTAAACTGACTTTCCTTCTCCAAGTCTCCCCATCAGGGAAAGCATGGAGAGGAGAACCAAATGGGGTCACAGGTGAAAAGTCCTCCAACATAGCTCCTGCCCTTACACCTGGGTCTGGCGTGAGGCTCGGTGGTGGGCTGTCACCACGGGAGGCCCTAGGCGATGCACTGCGTTGTGAAACACTCAGGATTTCTGCCACCCCCCAAGGCCCTAAAGGAACAGAGCAACTGCTTCTCGAGCCCCGTGCTTGGGACCCAGATTAACTCGTCTAAAAGGAATGAAACCCCAACAGACGTTTACAAACAACCCGGCAGTGCTGAATGTCAGCCTGGGCAACAAGGCGGGGGAAACACCACTTCTTTCCCGACCTATTTTTTACACCATAATTATCAGCACTTTCGCCACCTGTAAGTCTTCCAGTGGACTGTTTAGGGCCTTCCTGTCTAATAAGGCAGCCGCTAGTCACACGTGCCTACTGGAACTTCAACTCATGTGGCACAAGCCAGGTTTCATGTGCTCAATAACCACGTGGGGCCGGTGGCTGCCGAACAGGACAGAGCAGATTCAGAACATTTCCACCATCATCTCAGAACATTCTACTGGGCAGCACTGGTCTGGTCTGAGTTCAAAGTGGCCCCCCCGGCATGGTCACCTGTATCCTGTCTATACCTGAGATTGGCCTGTGAGCCTCAGGGGCCGAGAAGCTGGGGACCTGGGCCCTTCTATTCAGCACATCCAATCCCAGTGGACTGCGGACACCCCAAGTCAGCAATACATCCCGGTAACAGAGCTCCTGCCCTCACGCCGCCGCGGCCCCAAATGCCAGGGCTCCAAGGATGACACGTGGCCAGGTCAGTGAGGTTGTATGGAAAATGAAAACCAGAAGTGCCCACCAGGGGGTTATCAAAATCCCAGTGTCTGGAAAAATACTCAGGTGCTGCAGTGGCCATGGAGGCCAGCGGAGCTGCAGGTGAGGTCGGGCTCTGGGCGGTTACAGAGACCAGGTGAGCGAGGCCGTGGGAGCCGCTCTGGGCTGACACCTGGCACACATTTGTGCAGACCTGCAGAGCCTGCAGACGCCAGGCTGTGCTGACACTCCAGGTGTGGGCCCTCTGGTTGCTGATCCAGCTGCAGGGGCTCTAGGATGCCTCTGTGGGTGACCCCTGCCCCAGGCCATCTTCGGAACCCTCAGAGTAGGGGCCCTGGGCCCGCCCCCTTAACCCTGCACAGGCTGCTCAGGGCTCCATCTGGACAGATGTGTGCTCAGCCCATTTGCAAAAGGGCCAGCCCTTCACTCCCCTACATCAGAGACCTGTGAGTTTCCTGATCCGTCCAAAGCACGTGCCAGTTCCTGGCTTCATAAACTCCAAGCAGGTGCGTTTCTTAGGCCAATGTCATCATGGGGCTTGGAGCCCAGCTTCCCACCCTAGCCCACCGTTAGCCCCTAAACCGCCTTGTGGAGAAATCCATCAGGAATAACGGAAGATGCTGTGTGGACCCCTCAGGATCTTTCTTGCCTATGGACAGGACTCAGTGATATCACAAAACCCCACATGGCACCTGCGTGAGAACTGGGGTGGGTTAGCAGAAAGTCTCTTGACAAGGTAGTGAACAACTTCCAGTGGTTAAAAACAGTTCTGCCTCTCACTTCTTTTTAACTAGCTCTTTTTTTTTTTTTTTTTTTTTTTTGCGGTACGCGGGCCTCTCTCTGTTGTGGCCTCTCCCGCTGCGGAGCACAGGCTCCAGACGTGCAGGCTCAGCGGCCATGGCTCACGGGCCCAGCCGCTCCGCGGCATGTGGGATC
>NW_006786690.1:7806085-7828776 GCF_000442215.2 Lipotes vexillifer | reverse complement strand
CACGAACCCGTGTCCCCTGCATCGGCAGGCGGACTCTCAACCACTGAGCCACCAGGGAAGCCCTTAACTAGCTCTTTTTTACATGAACTAGCTGCAGGCCCCTGGTTAAGGAACACTGATAGTTACTGTCAAAGCGAACATTAGTCAGTTTCCCGCGTGCAGAGGCACCAAGTGTTTGACACGGATAAATCCGTTGAACCCTGACGACATCCCTCCATGGCGTGATTGTTACCCCATTTTACATATGAGAAAGCTGAGGCACAGAGAGGTCAAGCAGCTCAAAGATACATAACCAGCAAGTGGGCAGAAAGTGGCCTCCTCATGGGACTAGGGTGGGATGCAGCTGGGTCTTAGGAAGTTTCGAGAGGCCCAGCCTGAAAACCCTGAGGCTCCTTCTCCTTTGCCTCTGCTCCTCTGAGAGCTGGTGTCCTGCATCTCTCAACAGACCCGCTTCCTTAGTTTCTCTCATCCTCTGTGGGGAGGTGTTCAATGCCCTCCCCACAGCTCCCAGCCCCGCAAAGAAAGATGCTTGTTGCTGGTTCCAAGTTTCCAGGGCAGGTAATTCCGACTGGCCCAGCTGGGGTCAGGTGCCCATCCCCGGACCCAGCATCCCTCGGGTAGCAGCACCACACCATTTCAAAGGCTGCCCTGGCTCACCGCATGGGGGCAGGCAAGGAGCTCATCAATTTGAGCAGACGCGGCCCCCCCCAGACGCCCACTGCGCCTCCCTACTTCGCAGGGAATCCTCAGTGCCAAGGCTTTTCCCCCGGCTTCGCACACGACGCCTTCCCCGGCCTCCCAGGCCTCCCAGCTGCTGTGGACTCCTCATCGTGGCCCTCCACCCACCTTCCCATCCCAGCTCCCTGGCTGCCCACGGGAACCAGGCCCTCCAAACATCTATGTCCGGACTCACTTCTTCTGCCAAGCCCACACTCCTAATCTCTCCTCTATCCTGAAATCAGAAAGCATTCCAGCGAGCAATGGGCTTTTTCGGAAAGTCTCACCCTCCTTAACCCCCTCCAATGGCTCCCTGGGCTCTTGGAAGAGGCTCTTAACCACAGCCAACAAGAACCACTCGTGGGACTTCCCTGGTGGCACAGTGGTTGAGAGTCCGCCTGCCAATGCCGGGGACATGGGTTCGGGCCCTGGTCTGGGAAGATCCCACATGCCGCGGAGCAACTAAGCCCGTGCGCCACAACTACTGAGCCTGCGTGCTGCAACTACTGAAGCCCGCGAGCCTAGAGCCCGTGCTCTGCAACAAGAGAAGCCACCACAGTGAGAAGCCCATGCACTGCAACCAAGAGTAGTCCCCGCTCACTGCAACCAGAGAAAGCCCGCATGCGTCATTGTCATCGTGCAGCAACGAAGACCCAACGCAGCCAAAAATAAACAAACACATAAATAAATAAATAAAAGAACCACACCCGCATCCTCTGGCCCCAATGGCTTCCTCTCTGTTCTGAAGCTCACCCAGCCCCGTCCCGACTCTGCACCCGCCTACCCCTCTGCTGGCGATGAGTCCCCAGCCCATCTTCATCCCTGGGGTTCAACTCAGATGTCACCTCCTCAGAGAGGCCTGTGGACCACCTCGCCTTATGTGGCCTCGCATCTCCAGCCCATCACCTGTGCCTTCCATAGCCCCTCTCACCATCTGGAATTCTGTTTGTTTCTTTGCTGACATGTACACCAATCTCACTCTCCCCTAGGTCAGCACCGTGAGGGCAGAGCCATGTGCCACGGTCACCGGTCACCGGTCACCGCTGTGTCCCAGCACCCAGCCCTAGGTCTGGGGCCGAGGAGGCTTGGATGGATGAATGGATGGATGGGTGGGTTTTATTATCATGATTTACAAGTACCCCTCCCAGAAAGAGATAAAGTCAGCCTTTTGGAAACTGTTTTCCAACTTTAAACAAGTTTCTAGCTAATAATGCCATAGAGTAAACCACTTTGTTTACATACTGTGGCATTTATTTTGCAACTGGTTACATTTGCACAAAGCTGGAAACTCCATATGTATCCATAACATCAAAACGTATATATAGGGCTTCTCTGGTGGCCCAGTGGCTGAGAATCCGCCTGCCAATGCAGGGGACACGGGTTCGAACCCTGGTCTGGGAAGATCCCACATGCCGCGGAGCAACTAAGCCTGTGAGCCACAACTACTGAGCCTGCGCTCTAGAGCCCGTGAGACACAACTACTGAGCCCGCGTGTCGCACCTACTGAAGCCCACGTGCCTAGAGCCCATGCTCCGCAACAAGAGAAGCCACCGCAGTGAGAAGACTGCACCGCAAAGAAGAGTAGCCCCCACTCCTTGCAACTAGAGGAAGCCCGTGTGCAGCAACAACGACCCAACACAGCCAAAAATAAATAAATAAAATAGATTTAAAAAAAAAAATATATATATATATATATATATGTGTGTGTGTACACACACAAAGACACACATACACTTACTTCCCTTTTGTTCATAGCCAAGGTGCATATTTGCTTTAAGCCTTTCTGGGCTAAAATTGTCATGGCCATAACAAGGGATAAAAAGGGATGGGGTGGTGCCTCTGCCTGGGGTTGGAGCAGACCCAGGGGTTCACCCTCAGGCCACCCTGTACGGAAGCACCGCAGACTTCCATTCAGCTGTGAGTCCAGGTCAAGATCCCCAACTGTCACCAAAGAATGTCACTCTCACTCTTGAACAGACTGGCACCGGTGTGGGTGCCATTTCTTAACTGTCAAGCCAGACTAGATGCCTCCCAGGGACTTGCTAGGAAAGGCAGGCTGTCTTATCACTGTCTCATTATCCAGCAAAATCCCCACGGAGAGAAAGACTTAAGGAGAATGCAGCAGGGACACGCAGACCAGCTACTGCTCTGGCCGGGGCTCTGAGAGGCCTGCCAGGGCCAGAGAGACAAGAGGGATGAGTGGAGAGGGCTGGGCTGGGGACTGGACCCGCTAGAGGGTCACCCCACACGGGGGCTCACAGGAAGGCTACTTGTGTGGCCACATCTTCCTTCTCTCAAGAGAAGCCAGACATTTGAATTTGTACATGAAATCGCCCCATGTTTAGCTTTTGGAAACAAAGCTACCAGCTATCGATTTGCAGCCTGAGCTCTGGATGCAGTGGACATGGGGCCTGCAGGGCGACCTCTGGGCATCCTCAGGCACTGGGCTTTGATGACATCCTCAGCCCACACGACAGTGTGTGAGAAGCAGCCCCACGAAACATCCGTGCATGAGATGTGTGACTCTTGCGGGGATTTGTCACGTCACTGTGTCCTTCTGACACTTTCAGGAGAAATTTCTCTCTGGGCCCAGTGTCAGAAATGGCCGTGCTTCTCCTACCACACAGTGGGGGATTTATTTCAGGAACACTCTGACTAGGGCAAGTGATGTGTTCTCCTCTCTGCTGTAGACCAGGAGGCCTAAAGGCAAGTCTGTGGCCATCTCCAGCAAGTGCCTAGGGCCTCAGGATTTTGTGACCAGCAGGTCACAGCAAGAATAATATCTTGCTGCCATATGCTAATTAACACTCTGCTTTGAAATCCCCTTTAGAAATAGTCGGGGTGTGAATGAATTCATTTGAATCAAAATCAAGGGGATATGGTTCTGGGGAAACTGCATCCATCATCCCTGTTCCGTAGCTAACTGTGCCACCCCAGGAGGGTCATTGATTGTCTCTGAGCTTCTCCCCTGATCCGCAAAATGGGCAGCTAACCTCCTGCTCTTCCAGCCTCCAAGGTGGGTGGCAGGGACTGAGGGAGGAGCTTGTGCAGAGGGGACAGGGTCTCAACAGATGTGTCTGTGGATGGAGTCTGGACTCCAACAGGAGGGCTTCTAGGAGGAGGTGACACCTGGCCACGCCCTGGGTGCTTACCTCTGCTGAGCTCATTGTCAGCTAGACCACTGGTTCCCAAATACAGACCAGGACTTTGGTGACTGTCTTTCTTTGGAAGGATTATCTTTTTTTTTTTTTTTTAAGTATAGTTGATTTACAATATTGTGTTAGTTTCAGGTGTACAGCAAAGTGATTCAGTTATACATTTTTTTTTTCAGGTTATTTTCCATTACAGGCTATTACAAGGTATCGAATATTGTTCCCTGTGTTAGACAGTGAATCCTTGCTGCTTATCTACTGTAATATATAGTAGTGTGTATCTGTTAACGGAAGGATTCTCTTTGATTCTGACATTCTATCCTTGCTTCCTACTCCCTAGGCTGGTGAGTGGGTCAACTTTTCCAAAGCGATGGCAAAGCTGGGGGCAGCTGCTGTTTTTAACTTCTTGGCAGGCGCGATGTTGGCACCTTTTACGAGAGTCCCCTAAGACTGCCTTTGGAAGTTTTATACAGGTGCACTGAATTCACAATCTTGCAGGGACTCTAAGTCCTTTTGGAGGCAGAGACCCCATGTTGCATGCGTATGTGCTGCCCAAAAGACAGACCCCAGATTCAGGGGAGAGGCTGAGCCCTGCCCGCCTACTGGACTTACAGACACCTGGTACCGCACGTCCGAAGTCCACACCTCCTCGTCCCCCACCACACACGGGATGGCTTCCGTCCGGCCCTTCAGCTCCTTCAAGGCCTGGGGAGAGGAGAGGTCAGATGAGCACTTCCTTCCCCTCTACTTCCCGCCTAAAACACCGATGCGGAGTCTGCCAACGCGGATGCCCAGGAAGGAATAGAAATGAGGAGGGGGCTGGGCGGGGTCCGTGGTCAGAGATGCAGTGATTGCTCCCCAGGGGCGGGGGAAGACTCAGCTGCCGCACTGTCACTTCCTGTCCTGCAGGAAGGTAAGGCCAGTGTTGCCAGGTCTTCCCATTAGAGAAAAGATTTAAAAACCTGTGTCTGAAATTTATGTGAAATCTCACAATTTTAGAACACTGGCAATTAATGGGAGAATTCTTTTTTTTTTTTTTTTTTTGGTCCAACCTTCCTTGACATGTTTATCCCTGATGATCCTGTGACCCACCTTCCCACCCCCTTCCCAACCCCTGCAGCAGGCTTCACGTCACATCTGCCTTGTCCTAAAGGGGGAATTTTTTTTTTTTTTTTTTTTTTTGGCCACACCTTGCGGCCTTGCGGCTTGTGGGATCTTAGTTCCCTGACCAGGGACTGAACACGCGCCCTCGGCAATGAAGGTGCAGAGTCCTAACCACTGGACTGCCAGGGAATTCCCAGGAAAATGTGTTTAAGCATAAAATATCTGTGGACTTATGACCCCTGACCTGGCACCCCAGGTTGCCACCCTGCTGCTCCCAGGTCCCCCACCCCCCCTCCAGATGCACAGCTCTCCCCAGATTCCCAGTTTCCTCCCGGGGCTGGGAGCAGAGGCAGGAGAGCATGGGTGGCTGTCGGCATGGAGAGGTATCATGGGGGCTGCTGAAGGCGTCTCTGGCCCAGGCCCTGCACCACTGGGTGCCCCCCACCCTCCCATTACCTTCTGCAGTGCATCTCGCTCAGGGCTGCCCTGCGTGAATGCCAAGACGGGCTCATTGGCCACCTTCAGGGAGGAGACGTGCTTCCAACACAGCCTGGGGAGCGAGGGTGGGGAACAGAGGTGGACAGGTCAGCAGTGGCCACCACCAGCCCCAGCCCTTCTGTCTCCGACAGGGGGTCCTAGGTTGGCCCAGCATCTTGAAATCCGGAGCAACTATAGAACTGGGGGACGAGAACCAGCCTTGGGATCCAAAACCCAAGTTCAAGTCCAGACCCTATCACTTTGTGTCCTCGGGCATGTGACCTGCCTCCTCTCAGCCTATTTCTCCACCTATCAAGTGAGAATAATCATAGAAACTCACATGGTTGCCTGAAGTTTTTTTGTTTTCTTTTGTTTTGTTTTGTTTCCTGGCCGCACTGCACATCACATGGGATCTTAGTTCTGCGACCAGGGGTTGAACCTGTGCCCCCTGCAATGGAAGCGCAGAGTCCTAACCACTGGACCACCAGAGAAGTCCCTGGTTGCCTGAAGTTTAAATTCATAGGTGCAAAACCATGGCTTAGTGTTTTGCACATAGAGAAGTCTTATTCTCCCTTTATTTCCCCACAATGCAGACTTTCTTCCAAACAGACCCGAGTTACTTCTTTCTCTAAGCAGGAAAGTCAGAGCATTCCAGAGCTCAGTCTCATCAGAATGTGAAACAGCTGAGACTCCCTTGGCACAAAGAGCTGGGCTCCGGGTGGGCAAGAAGGGCCAAGAGGTGGGCCGTGAACTTGGAGGAGTAACTCCGAGCTCGCTTCACAGACTCAGGGAGAGCTGCTGTTGGGGTATGGGCTCTGATTCCTGGGTACTGAGCTCCAAGAACTCCTTGTGCTGCAGACGCCATTCAATCTTAACCTGTATGACCTCACTGATTAGTGCCCACCAGCGGCCTCCACCCCTAATGTATCTGGGGGTCCCAGGGTGGGAGGACAGGTGGGTAAGAGTCAGTCACTCCACCCACGGACGTAGAGAACAGACTTGTGGTTGCCAAGGGGGGAGGGGGTTGAGGGAGGGATGTAGTGGGAGGTTGGGATTAGATGTGAGCTACCGTATGGATATACGGATAAACAACAAGCACAGGGAACTATATTCAATATCCTGTGATAAACCACAGTGGAAAAGCATATTTAAAAAAAGAAAGTACATACATGTATAACTGAGTCACTCTGCTGTACAGCAGAAACTAACACAACACTGTAGGTCAGCAATACTTCTATTAAAAATGTTTTTTGTTAACGAAGAATTATTGTTCACAAGTGATCCCAAATAAGCCACACAGTATTCTATTGTCTTAATACTGGTGAAAACGGTATATCAACAAAATAACATATACTTAAATGAAAAGAGTTGTAAATACAGCCTTAAAATTTTTCAAAAACAAAACAAAACAAAAAAAGAGTCAGTCATTCCAGAGCTGGAGGAACCCCAGTGGTGGGACTGCCCCTCCAGGCCTCAGTTTCCCCATCTGTAAATGAGGACAATAGTGAGGACAAAGCCCACCTAGGGCACGGGGGGGCACATCAGATTTGATAACACCACCGTGGCATCCGAAGGGCCTCGCCAGTGGCACCGTGATAGAAATAAGGTAATTTTGATCCTATGAGTAAAAAGACTAGATCAAGATCAAGAGAAACCTGGATTTGAATCCAGAAAAACCCAGATCTATCCCCCCCTGGTGTCAACACCCCACAGGCAGCACCCGTGGGTGGACGAGTCGGATAACTGGTCGCCGAGGTAGGGAGGACACACACCTGGGGGACCACAGGACCTCCAGAGATGAAGGTGTTGGAAAGAACCTGCCATAGGATTTGGGTAATTTGGGGAGGGCTAAGGAAGCTGGGGCTGCCTCTGGATCAGGAAGCTCGGCACTTCTATGGTGGGGTGAGAGAGTAGCAATTCCTCACTTGGTGAGCGGGGGGCATGCCTGGTACTTTGGGAGTGGCATGGGGACCTCTGTGCTTAGACAAAACTATAAAGAGGGCCTGTTCTGTCCACTTCATCATGGCCTCCGGTGACCTTGTCTGAGGCTGGGTCTCTGCGAGGTTGTTTATGCCCAAGAGATCCAAACAGAACGACTACGAGTACTGGGCACTTTTTTTTCTTTCTCACTGAGACTGTGTCTGGGGGCTCAAAGACCCAGCCTGAGAGGCCGGGAGGAAGGACACAAAACCAAGGACCATGAGGGCGGGTCCTTCATTGATTCTACAAGGTTACTGGGCACCTGCTCCGTCTCTGGAGACACAGCGGTGACCAAGACAGCAAGGCCTGTGGTTGCATGCAGCTGACCTCAAGTGGGGGACGCGGGTAAGAAAGGAACACAGCGGTGACAAAGGGGACAGGAAAATGAGGAACGGGAAGGGCAGGGCTGCTTCAGCGGGGGTGGTCAGGGAGGGCCTCTCGGAGGAGATGACCTCTGCCAGAGACCTTTAGAAGGTGTGAGAAGAGCTGGAAAGAGCGCTCTAGACAGAGGGACAAGCAAGGGGAAAGGCCCAGAGCAGGGAGCATGAGTCAGGAAGGGCAGAAAGGGGCCTGTGCAGCAGAAGGGGAGGGGACAGACAGGGAAGGGAGCAGGAGGGCAAAGTGAGCCCTGGGGCTTTCTCCCGCCCCTCCCTCCAGGCCCACCCCAGCCCTACCCGCCACACCCAAGGAAGCCAGCAAGCCTCAGGCCCCACCCTTTCCCAAACAGAGGAAGAAATGTGAGGCTCCTTCGCCCTCTGCGGAGCTGTGTGACCTTCAGCCGGACTCCTTGGTATAACACGGAGACACCCGCCTCCTGGGGTCATTCTGGAGATCTGAAGAAATAATAATGCAAAGCTACGCGTGTGCCCCAAAACTGAAAATCCACACGGCCCCCTTCCACCTACTGCGGTAGGCCAGAAGATGTCAGCGGCCACAGGTCTCAACAGCCCGGCAGGAAAGGGGAGGGTGGCGTCTACTCCTCCACCCCCCACCACCTGGAAGGTTCCAGATGCCTCTCTGGGCCTCAGTAGCAGCGCACCACCACAAAGCAGTGAATCAGATATCACCTGGTCCTCTTCAAGCCAGGAGAGAGCCGCTTCGTGCTGGGCTGGGAGCCAGAAGCGGGGCCACCCAAGCCCTCTCTTGACCCCAAGTCCTGGTGGGTGTGAAAAGCAAAGGCTCTGGAAGCAGCCTGGACGGACCCCCACACCTGCTCGAGACCTCAGCACATTATTACAAACTCCGCAGGCCTCTGTTTCCTCACCTGAAGAATGGTGACACCATGTTCTGCACAGGGTCATTGTAAGGATGACAAGCCTTGCCTCTCCTCACCCTTCCTGCTCTTAGGTTTTCCTAAGAAACTGTAAAGGTCTTCCAGAACGTTTACTCCACCAGGCCAGGCTTTCAAAGGCAAACTGGTTCCCGGACATCCCCGAGGATCAGGGGCTGGCCTGGGGGCTCAGCAAACACTGCTGGAATAAACGTAGCCCCATGTCCCACCAGGGCAGAAGTTCAAAAGGTAGCAGCTACCAGCCCTGCTCTCCCTGTTCCCTCCCAAGCAACATCAGAAACAGAAATCCTACAGGTCTCCCCCCGACCTGCCCCAGGGCAGAGGTCCACTGTGACCTCAGGATCACATGCCCCCGTGGCTTTCTCTCTGCCTGGAAAGTCTCCAGGCCCTGGCCCCACTGTCCATCAGTCCGAACGTAGCTTACGGAACAAGAGACTAGTTCAAAGGTCAGCCTGAGTCAACTAGAGCCAAAAATAATCCAAGGATGCCTGACAAACCTTCTTTTTTTTTTTTTTTTTTTTGGCTCATGTGCCCTTTGGGATAACATGAGCCCCCTTCCACTGGCTCAGGGAAAGGCAGTGTGAACCACTCACAGGACTTAGGGCCTCTACAAGGATCTGCGAGGCCCTTCTAGGCAGGACTGTATTCCCATTCATTCATTCAGTCAGTCAGTCAGCACATATCTATCCCTCATGGCAAGGATGCAGAGATAGCTCAGATGAGGTCAAAAGGCTCACCCAAACCATGTGTTCATCACACCTGGCAGGTGCCTGGCTCTGGGACACAGAGGTGAATCCAACCCAACCTTCTTAGGGCAGCTCTCAGCCCTCCCGCTTCAGGAAAGAAGCATAAGGCAGAGTCTGAATTTGACTCAGTTTCCCCTAACAACCCGGGGTGCCCCTTCTGCTCACCTGGGGACTTTACGGCCTGGGCCTGAGACCCCAGCTGCCCCTCCCCACCCTCGGCAGGTACCAGGATCTGAGCTAAAAAGGCTGCAACACCAAAACACAGCCTGCAATGGGTGAAATTTAGAGCCTGCAAGCTCCAAAATTTACAAAGGGGAAAACTGAGGGGGCTGCTGTGAGGGGCTGAGCTGCCAGGGGCTGAGCTCCCAGGCCACCCCTTGGCCTCCACCCTGGTCCAAGGCACCATCAGCTTTTGCCTGGACAGCTACAACAGTCATTCTGCTCCACTGACTCCAAGCTCCTCTCAAAACTGCTGGAATAAACTTAGTCCTGCGTCCCACCCAGGGCAGAAGCTCAAAAGGTAGCAGCTACTGGTTTTCATAGTCTTAACATGAAAACATGATCAACACAGAGAGACGGAGGGTAAGTGCTCGCTCGGCTCGTAACTTAGTGGCTCCCCATTTTCTTCTACAATAAAGAATCAGAATCCTGGGACTTCCCTGGCGGTCCCGTGGTTAGGACCCCGCACTTCCACTGCAGGGGGCACAGGTTCAATCCCTGGTCCGGGAACTAAGATCCCGCATGTCACGTGGCGCAGCCAAAAAAAGAAGAGAATCCTTACTGAGGCCTCCAGACTCATTTCCCATCACCCCCACCCCCTCCCACCTCATCTGCTGCAATCCTGCCACCCTGGTCTCCCCACTCCACCCCACCCCCATCTCCCTCTGCAGGGGATACCAGCCTCGCCCTGCCTGGATGGGACCCCTATCAGATCATCTCACCGGTGACAACCCTCATTACAGAGCTCTGATTGTCTGCACTCCCACACTGCCCAGACCACAGTAAGCGTATGAGAAATACCTTTAAAACAATTAACACACAAGTGGACACCAGGCCCCCGGGACGGACAGGACTCCCAGGCCAGTGTTCTTTTGCTGGATGCAGGTCCCCAGCGGCTGGGGTCAGGGCAGCCAAGGCCAAGGAGAGGACTAGAAAGGAAATTGCCTTTGCTTCGTTCAGCTTCCAGACTGTTATCTGGGACCTGATAAGACCAATCCTCCTTATCACTGAGATAAGGGACCAGTGATAGAGGAGAGCTGAGAGAAAGTACGGAGCCCAGGGCAGGGCCAGGAGCCCAGGGCAGGGCCAGGAGCCCAGGGCAGGGCCAGGAGCGGGGGCCTGAAGCCCGGGATGAGCTGCCCTGGAAAACTTCAGAGAACTTTTCTGAAGCATTTACAGCATGCCTGGCATAGTGCTAAGTGATGACCTCATTGAATCCACCCTACAAATATATTACCCTGCAAACTCTTATTACCTCTATTGTACAGGGAGGAAGCTGAGGTTCAGACATTAAGGGCTCATGGTCACAGCTGGTGGAGTGACGGTGCAGGATCTGAAGCCAGGTTCCCTCACTTAGGAGACACGCTTTGGCAGAAGCATGGGGAGCATCTCAGACACCTTTGGCCAGCTGATGGGACAGGTTCATCCTCCTAACCGCCCAGCTGGCACCTCCTCTCTTCCCACCGGAGCAAAGAGGCCGTGCTGAGGTGGAGAGGGAAGCTCAGGGCTTTCACTGCATAACAATGCCCGCTAGTGGGGGAGGGGATCAAAATAATGCTTGATGCAACACATTACGTTTTCTATGTGCTGGCCACTCTTCAAAGTGGTTTCCGCATATGAATTCGTTTATTCTCCAAGACAATTCCACTATTATCTTTCTTTTCCACGTGGGAACAAGAGGCAGCACAGAGAGGTCGAGCAACCTGCCCAGGGCCACACAGCTGCTAAGAGGTAGAGCCAGGATCCACCCCGGGCTGACCTGTGGGCCATTCCAAGAGCAACTGTTCAGCACCTGCTGTGTGCCAAACCAGGTGCTGGGCACCGGGAGCCAAGTTCCCCAGGGTCCGTGTGCTGGTGCCGACTGCTGCCTGAGTGGGGATTTTGACACCTTTAGAAGCAAGTATTATGATCATCGTAGGCTCTACTTATTCTTTTACTCAATTTATTCACAGAGCACACACTGAGTCCCAGGCCCCCACTGAGCCACTTGTCACGTCATCTCTAACCCTTGTGCTACATGCCTGTTAATAGGATTATTCCCATTTTACAGACAGGGCACTGAAGGGCCAAAGGAGAGCTGCCTTGGCAAGGCCACAAAGTGCTGGGTGAGCATGCGTTCACCAGGGGAGGACATTCCAGGCAAGAGGCACCGCCCTGGCCACCGCTTGGAGGAGTGAAAGGGCAGAGTATGTCCAGGGAATGGTGGGAGGTACCAGGCCCCCGCCCAGCACAGCCTCTGCCCATCCCAGGGGCAGGCAGGCTGGGACAAGCACTGGGGGGTTTTGAAATGGGGAAAATTAGACAGGCTGGTGGGCTGAGAGGGGTCCAAAGTTACCAGGATTTCTGCAGGGGAATTCCAGCCCGCAAGCCCCCTGACACTGGGGGGTGTGGGGGGTGCTGAACTGGAGTCACCTCTGGACCCCGGCACCCAGCGAGGTCTGATACAAGAGTATGTAAGGGACAAAAATTAACATTTATTGTAAGCTTCCTATGAGCCCGGGTTAGTTCTTTTTTTTCACTGTTGTGGCCTCTCCCATTGCGGAGCACAGGCTCCGGACGCGCAGGCCCAATGGCCATGGCTCACGGGCCCAGCCGCTCCGCGGCATGTGGGATCTTCCCGGACAGGGACACGAACCTGTGTCCCCTGCATCGGCAGGCAGACTCTCAACCAGTGCGCCACCAGGGAAGCCCCCCGGGTTAGTTCTTTTATTTATTAAATTTATATATAAATGTGCATCTTGGCTCTTTCCAAAGAGAATTTGCAGAGGACATCCATGACAAAGTTAATAAAATAGAGAAAAGGGCAGGCGGGTCAGGGCCAAAGGAGACAAAAGGCAATCAATTGGGAGGTCTAGTGTTTACCAGCTTAAGGCCTTGGACAAGTTTTCCTTAACTTCCATAGGCCTCAGCTGTTTAATCCGTGAAGTGGGGATAGTGACACCCACATCATAGGTTGCTGAGGAGCTAAGTAACATCACCCACGTAAAAGGTAAATGGTAGCCCGTAGTGACCATCCCTGGGCCATCCGTAAAGGCCAGGTGTTTGTCATGATTGTCTCCCAGACTGGTTGTGATAAATCTCTGTTGACAAGTAAGGAATCACGTGATCGTTCTTTCATTCACCACGTTTGCCAAGGGCTTACCAGGTGGCAGTCACAGTTCTAGGCCCTGGGGACATATAATAAGGTAGATAAGTCTCAAGTGAAAAAGCAAGCTACAAAAATGGATTTGCAGGGGAGCCCATTTTTATATTGTTTTTCTAAAGCATATATATTCCTGGAATATTAAAAGGCTAGTAATCAAAGTGACAGCAGTGGTTACCTCTGTGTGGTGTAACCCTTTTTTGCTTTACCTGTACTTTGTACAATGGACACCTACTAATTAAATAAAAAGAAAATGTTCAATCAAGAGTATGTTTAAAAATTGGTTGAGATTCCTGGCACTCCAGGCAGAAAGGGAAACACTACAGAACATCACCCATCCCAGTTCCCCAAGAGATGGTTTTTCTCAGCTTCATGTACAAGACACTGAGAGATATCACTAAAAACGTCCTAAAACTGTTTCTCCATAAATGCAGACACGGCATGCCACAGGAGTGTTCTAAATATCTGTCGACTAAATGAACAAGTGACCAAACACCAAAACTGTTCTTCTAGAACCATGGCTCTCAACTAGGAGTGATTTTGCCCCCCAGGTGACATTTGGCAATGTCTGGAGACATTATTTTGTTGTCATGACTGGGGGATGCTCTGGCATCTGGTGGGTGGAGGCCAGGGATGCTGCTAAACATCCTGCAATGCATAGGACAGCTCCCACAGCAAAGGATTATCAGACTCAAATGTTAATACTGCCGAGGTTGGAAACCCGGTTTGGGGCAGCCGGCCAGCTGCTGTATCTGAAGAAGTAACATGAACTGTCAGGTCTGGTTGCAAAACGCTTTCTCTGATTGCAAAATGCTTTTTCTCCACTCAGGACGCTTTGTAATTAAGAGCGTGAGTCTGGAGTCAGACTGACTGCGATTTTAGTCTCACATTTGTCTTAAGAGGCAGATATGTTTCCCATCTGTAAAATGGTAATAATACAGGGCTTATCTGCACAATCAGGCCTATGGTACTTGATTGCTTGATAACTATTGCTGTTATGAGCTTTTTTTTTTTTTCAGAACAGGGATTTCTTTCTACCAGATATTAGAGGGGTTTTTGTTTTTGCTTTTGTTTTTTTAATGTTTAAGGCTTTCTTCCCCATTACACTGAAAACTCGTGGAAGGCTCCCATCCACGTGTAAATCCCCTGGGTACCCCCACACACACACAGAGTTTAGCAAACAAAGCACGTGCACATGGTAGGTACTCAGTAAACAGGTAAATCTATGTGGCTTCCATCTAGGGTCTGAGAGGGATGGTCTCAGAGTGCAGGGAGAGGCCTGCAAATGGGACCACGCTGAGGGTATAGTGAGCATGGCCCCCGTCCTCAGTTTGGAAAAAGAGCCCTTCCTGTCCATGTCCTCTTCCCTGTCCCACTCCCCCACAGAGAATACACAGCGGCGCTGGGACTCATCTGTGCCCAGGGCACCCCTGCACCATCCCTTAGGACACTGATTAACTCAGAAAGGGCATAGCTCAGCAGGCGAGACGTAACTGGTGAGTCCTAGAGGTCAGGCAAACACTGGGGGCAGGGGCTGCCCAGCTCTGAAAGGGAGATGGACAGAAACACGGGTCCATAGGGCTGCAGCCTCACCAGACTGTGAGTCCCTCTGGGGCAGGATCTGTGTGCTACCTACCTTCTCCACCAAGCCCAGAGGCAGAAAGGGGCTCTGAGAACATTTGTCGCTGAGTGGGCAAGGGTCCAGGAACCCAACTCCACAGTGCAGGGGTTTGCAAATCTGGGTTTGCAGGGCAGCTCCGCTCTGAAACTGCACCTTGGTTTCTTCATCTGTAATTTGGAATAACAGCTGCCCCCAGGAGAAGTTTAAATAAGAGTAATAATGATGGTCATGATTAATAGTAACTGGGCACTATGTGCCAGGCACTGTTCAATGCACTTTACATGTAGCAACTTATTCATTAATCATCACAATAAGGCACATACCCCAAGGACGTAGCACAGGTTTGGCACGTTCTACGCACTCCATAAGTATTATTATTCCACCTATCAGAAGAAAAGAGTCCTTTTCTGTGCCCAACACAACTTTTAAAAAGGGGGAGGCGAAAAGAGAGAAATAGAAATGCCGGTAGACAGAAGATAGGGAAGACCCAGGGAGGGTCCTGAATGTGAGACCGAGGGTGGGGAGGTGAGAAGCGAGTTGTGCTAAAACTAGAGGTGCCCTGGGAGAAAGGCACTGCACTCCGGCGGTGGGCAAATTTCGAAGATCCAGCATCAGAAGACGGACGAGTGATTAAGCGGCTACTTTCTAAGCGTGGGAGCCATCAGGGCACCGAGGCACCCCCACCCCGCAGCAGGATTCGGGAAGGGGGTCCCCCTAGCTGAAGGAAGAACTTTGCGAGACGGGGGTATAGCAATGGGAGGAAGGCCTGCGTGGGGGTCGGGCGGCATCAGAGGAAGTGACCCCCGGCGGAGGGGAGCCCCTAGGAAACCCGGCGAGGGTCTGGCAGGGAGGGAGTCCGGCTCGGGGGCGAGGGAGCGCCCAGCGACTCCCGGGACCCCGGGGCAGCAGGCGCCGCAAGGGGCCTCCCCAGGCCCGGTACTCACTCACCCGGCAGCCCTCCACGGGCGAGCCAGCAGGGCGCGGCGGAGCGCGGGCGGCGACAGCAGCAGCATCTCGAGCTTTCGGCACTGCTGTTCGCTGGACCGTTCGCCCCCGGAGCGGCTCTACTGCGCTGCCCCGCCCTGAGCGCACCACCTCGGCTGGCGGGGGGAACATGTCACCCCATCCGTCCTCCAAGCCAGGCTCAACCGAAACGCCTCTGTATTTACCTTCTGCTAATAAAATAATTCCCTTTTTAGGGCATTATAAATGACGTTATGTGACATAGGGCAAAATTGCCCAAAAGAGAAGCCTTGAAATGTACACACTTCCCCCTCCTCTCTTTATGGTATGACCCAGTCGCCCTCCAAAGAGGGCCGAGGGCAAAAGGGAGTGAGCTCCATCGACCAATCAGAATGATACATTGAAGCTCCTGGACCAATCAGAGGGGCGGTCATGTAGCAGTCTTCTTAGGCCGGGATAGAGGGGCTGAAGCAGCCAATAAGAGAGCGGGAATGGGGCACGTGTGAGACGGCGCGGAAGGACAGAGGGTCTGCCAGTCAGGGACAGCTGGAGTCCCAGCCCTACCGTTCTCGCTACCCTTGGCCAGTGGCTGCCAGACTTTTCTACCGTGCAGGGCTGCATAGCGGCCAGCCCCCTACCTCAACTCGGGGGCTGCAGCCCCTGGAATGAGCCTGCTGCCCCTGGCTCTAGCCTCCTGGTTGGGACTCAGCCGCCCTCCACCTCCCGGCCTGGCGCGGGATAAATCAGGAAGCTGGGGGCCACCCAGCTTCCTGAGGCCTAGCGCTTAGATAAATCACCCTGCTTCTTTGCAGATTACGATTAATAAGAGATAAAACCGGAGCCAGTCAATGCTCAGGCTTTCCTTCAAAGCCTATGGACGCGGAACCAGTTGCTCCTGTGCTTTATTTTTGCACCCCGCACCAAAATTTGAATTTTCGGGGAAGTTCTGCATGATGATTCCATCATCCAGAGGATGGAATCTTAGGGACCCATTCGATTCCTAAAGTACTGTCATAGCTTTTCTAACGCTCGCTTCTAATACATCTGTTTATATTTCCTCCAGCAGTGTGTACCGAGAACTTGCTTAGGAGTCAGAGTTCAGTTGCTGATCATGGTTTCTCCCTATGACAAGGGCGAAATACGTAATTTTTCCTGGGCTTCAGTTTCCAAGTCTGTAAAGTGGGGATAATAATACCCACCTTAGAACGCCCTCATTATTTCATGCTACTCCTTTCTCCAGGAGGGCACACTCTTTAAGGCGCTTTGGAGAATTTAAACAGAGTGGAGAGTGGGAAAGGAAACTACAGTCGTCCCTCGGTCTTGGTGGGGCCTTGGTTCCAGGAGCCCCCGCAGATACCAAATCCACGATGCTCAAGTCTCTTACATAAGATGGCACAGTACAGTCAGCCTTCCCTATTCCAAGGATGAGAAACTTGCAGATTTGGGGAGCCATTTGTACATTAAGCACAAGTCTTAGAGATGGTAAAAAGTTAATTGGAATTGGCAGTGGCTGTTTTTCTTCATCCTTGAAGAAAACCCTAGTCATGGGCCCAGTTCACACAGGTCAGTGTCTCCCTGAATTCAGCCATTAACAGAAAGAAACTAGAATATTGGACAGTGTCAAATCCAGAGCCTAGGAGGTAGCCTTTCAAGGGCACTGTGAGGAGGTTTATGAAATGGGGTCTATGTGATTAACAGGACCTCAACTCCAAACTAGGCTATGCCAGTTATTCAGTCTGGGATCTCTTTGGCTCTCTTCCCCTTCTGTAAAATATGTATAATAATTCCTGCTTTAACTACTTCCGAAGATTTTATTGTGAGATGCAAATATAAAAGGTGATGTGAAATTTCCCTATTTGATCACTAATCAGCTAATTATTTTAGTGGTTATGTAGCCCGCCGTCGCCTTGCCCCTCCCCATCACCTCTTTATCCTTAATTTTTTTTAATCCTTAATTTAAAAAAAAAAAGGCACCATCAATTCTAAGACATTTCACTTTATTTAAAAGAAGCCAATATACAGGAATATAAAGGGCATGATATTTACAACAGTACAGTAAACAGGTTGGTTTCCGGTAGGATCAGTAGTCTTTCAATGAATATAAACCCCCCCTTCCCCTTGACGCTAGACCCAGCTGGCAGACAAACAGCGACAGTGGGGTGGGATGGGACTTCAGGATAGAAAGTCTCCCTGGATGGGGCTAAAAATCAGGTAGATGCTAAAATGTCCACGAAGGGGTCTGTGGGTGGGGTTGCCTTTGCCTCACCTCTTTGAGGGCTTGGCAGAGGGAATGGTGAGGGATCTAGCCTGAGACTAACATGCAGCCCACCCCGAGCCTGGAAATCTTCCACTCATGGAAAATTCCCTTCCAGAGAGAATCTGCCTTTACCGACACCCACCTAGCTGCTTCCAGACTCCCCACTCTAGGAGAGTGCCCTTCTAGAACCAGAGTTTAGTGTCTCAAGGTGGAGGACCCAGGAAGCTCACAGCACCCTAGGTTCCTCATCCCGGTCCCTGGAAGAGCACAGCAAGGACTACATCCCAGGCCTTAGCCTGGGGTTGGCACAGCCAGGGCTGGGATGTAGGCATCTCATGGCATCTGCACTTCTGCTCCAGCTGCCTGACAACCTTGGACCCACTGAGGTCCAGGCCCCAAGGAAGCTGTGGGCTCCGTGAACCAACAGCCCATTGCCACCCACATCCTACTGCTTCTCAGCTCTCTCCAAATACAGCTGACTTGGCAATGGATCTTGGCAGACCAGAGTTTGAGCAACTAATCGGAGCCCATCTTCTGAAGCAGAGCTTGTCCCCTACTTAGTGCCCCCTTTCCCTCCCACCACCCACCTCCGTTCTGAATTCCCCACTGCCCACCCACTCCCACAAATGCCCAGCCCCCTGGACTTCCAAGGACCAAAGAGCTGGGGGATCAAGGGACAAGGAAATGATGTGAGAGGTGACCTACACTCTAATGAAGCCGCTCGTGGGTGTGGATGAGTAGGTGCTGATGATGCAGAGACAGGTGAGGGGTACTGATTATATTAAATCCAGCAGCAACATGCATCTTGTCCACAGAAAAATGCTGGACTACCATAACTGCCTACCCTAGATTTTAAAAAAAACTTTCCTTTCATAAAAATAGATGAGAGTCTCTTGCTTTATAAATAGATTACATTTAGCTTAAGTTACACCTTATATGATCCCCTGCCCCACACCCTCTCCCCCATCCCAAGCCAAAGTGGTTTGATTCTCCACAGGTCATATGAGCTACATCCACAGAGCTAAATCCATGATGGACAGGCCTGTCAGAGACCTCTAGACATACTGCCACAAGAAAACAAAATGTGTTTACTTGCCAATCATTTTTTTCCTGTTCAGAGTCTCAGAGAAGTGTGTGTGTGCATGTGTGTTCCACAACCAGGGAGCGCAAAGGAAGCAACTCTCCCTGTCCCTCCCCAATCCTCTCTTTTTATAAAACCCCCCAAAATAGGAGAGTGAGAGAGGGCAGCACAGGAGAGCCCATCTGAGACCAATTCTAAAATACCAATGTCAATATGACACTGGGCTGAGAAATAGAAAACCAAAATTACATATTTACATCTTTACAAAGGATGGACCAGTTCATCCCAACTGGACCTGGTGCTGCCCCAGCGAGCGTTGGGGTCTTTCTCGGCAAGCTGTGGGCCCATGGCAAGGGTACAAGCGGGGCCCACTGGCAACTAACTCAAAAAAGAACTTGGTGGGGAGGGAGGCAGCCAGGCCAAAACCAGGACCACACCCTGAAGGCAGGTCACTAACACTCTTGCTGTCCCCCCATCCACCAGCCCCAAGTCCTTGCTCCCCAGCGAGAACAGCTATTGAAAACCAGCAAGATGGATCTTTCTGGCCAGCATCTGACTCTGACTCCTGCCATTTCCATACTCCCCAGATAAATTCAGAGTACGCTAGTCCCCAAAGACAAATATCCTATGTATCCAACGGGGAAAGCAAAAATAATACCATTGGACAGCAATCACCATGGTAACCTTAGTTACCCCCAAATACTTACATTGTTGCCTAACTGTCTTAACTCTAAAGAAAGGTCTGTCACCCTCCCACCACCTTGAGGAAAAACCCGGGGCAGGCCTCCACTCTGCCTACCTGTCCACGGAATTCAATGCCTCCCTCACTCTGGGCAGAGGAGGCCTGAGAGGCGGCCAGTTTCTCGGCCTCCCAGAAACGGAAAATCTTTTCAGCAGCTGCGGTCCAAGCCCACCTGGCTCTGATAACCTTTGGTTAAACTAAAACTAAAACTAAAACAACAACAACAATAATGACAATAATAATCTGATATGTTTGAACCCTGTAACCTTGAGAACAAGTGTCAGTGAGGAGGAGGGGAAGGGGTGATCTCTCCTCCGAAACCTCGTCCCTCCACGTACCCAACAAGGGACTATTTGGCTAATAAAAGATTCTGGGAATGGAAGACTTTCAGCCAGACTTTCACAGGTAAAGAGCAGGAGGTTCCTCCACAAGAACAACAACAAAAAAGGAAAAAACTCACAATAAAGGCCACCAAGTTCTGATAAATAAAATTACACACAATCACTAACAATCTCCTCTCTCTCCATATATATATTTATATAATATGAATATTATGTACAATGATTTTAAGACTGAAAAACAGGTGGGGGAAACAGAAGAGAGAGGAGGTCCTTACAGATCACTGGTACCCTGGGAGGAAAGACAGGGGGCCTGATCTACACAAGGCCAGATTTCCCCCTCTGCCTGCAGACACAAGCAGTGGGTAGCAAGGAGCTCTGGTCCTTGGGCACATTTTGCTCCTCTGACCTCCAGGGGGAGCTCCTGGGCCAACAAAAAGAAAAATCCGCAATCACACCCACAGTAGTGGGTCCAAAAAGAAATTTAAAAAACGAGCAAAGCTAGCTCTGCTGGCTCCAAGCTGAGATCTGGGGGTGGCCGCCACACAGTGCCCTTTGACTCAGGCCCTCTCAAGTCTGGGGAGATATGGCTCAGCTGAACTCCCCAACTGGTCAATCAGTGAATTATGGGAAAAGGTGAGCTTATGTCCATGAGCAGAACAAGGACGGCTCTCACTCAAGCTCCTACTCTCACTACCTCCTCTCTGCCAGCAGCCCCCGCTGGCTCCCTCCCCTTCCCTTCCCAATGCCTGCCAGTGGCCAAAGAGTGGGCCACTGCGGCACAGTGGAGAACCAAGATGGCGGTGGATGGTACCGACCCAGCTCCAAGGTGGAGGGGGTAGATACCAGGCCTGGCCCCCTCCAGACTTTCTCACAGAGAAATTACAGATCGATAACCCCTTACTGTTGGCTGGGAAAAACGTCAAGTCATCAGGGCAATAAAAGACCCGCTCCCCAACCCCAACCCACAGAGGTCCCAAGAAAGCAAGCAGTCAGGTGGCCGAGGGCCTTATGGGGCCCAGGCCTCGCTAACGACCATGACCAAACTCCCTCCCAAGTCAGTGCTCACCCCCAGAGGTTGCGAGAGAGATCGCCCTAGCTTCTGCCTCCCTCCCAGCTCCAGGGGAAAACCAGGGATCTAGGAGAGGGCCTACCTTCCACAGTGGTATAAGGCAAGCTGCTTTTTGTTTTGTTTTTTGCATAGTAGTTTAAACACAGTGAGGTTCCGCCTTCCCCCACAGTGCCTTGTCCCTCTGCTTTGCCACTCAATCCAGAAAGAAAAGAAAAATTTGTCTTCCCTCCCTCCTTCCATCTTTTCTCTCTTTCAGTAAGTGAAAAACCCTCAGGAATTCCCCCACCCAGGCCTGGAAAGCCCGCAAAGGCCAACAGCTCCTTCCTGGGGGGAGGTGGGCCATCCCAAGTCCAACTCCAGCAGAGGAGGGAGGGCAGAGCTTATGGCCAATCAGAGGAGCAGGTGGGAGGGTAGAAAACGGCATTGTACCACTCCAGGGGCCCCCCGGCCCTCACCTTAGAGTTTTGTATAAAAACACCTGCTAGGAATAATTCTTTGGAGCTCAAAGTGGCTCAGCTTAAGGGAAAAGGCACAGTTAACACTGCATCGTCCGGACAGAAGTCTGTATCTGTAATGTGGAGAACAATAGAAATTGACAGCACCATTCCTTGGGTGGGTGGATGGAGAAGGGGCACTGGTTGGTGGTGGGCGGAAGGAAGGAAGGAAGGAAGCAGCGGTCCCTTGGGGCCTCCAGAGAAGGGAGGGCATAGGAAGTTTGCGTGGCGAGGGCTGGAGCCCCACTTCCTGGCCCCGTGGGGAGAGGTGGGCAGAGGCCCCATCACCAAGACCACCAGGCACGGGCTGGGGGACCTCAGTCATCAGCTGACCATGGGCTCCACATCCGCCTCCCGCTCAAACTCATCCTGGATCTCGTCTGTACTTCCTGAGTCGCTGCTGGCCATGGAGCTAGGGGATGGTGAATTCCTGGAAGGCACAAGAGAATGGGGGACATCAGAGGGCAGCCTGAGGACCTCTGAAGGGATTCAAAGAGCTGGAAAGATGGAGCAGCCATTCCTAGAAAACCTAGCCTCAGAGGGGGATCCTGCCCCGAGGCCCACCCTTGCACCACTTGCTTTAGAATCTTCAAAGCCCAGGAGTTGAACATGGCTATAGAGACCTATTGGGATGCCCTGCACCCGCCTCTGTAATTGCTTGGTGCTGAGAGCTCCTTGGGAGCAGAAACCACGGGTCAAGCTCAGTTTTTACACTCCCATCACCTAACACACGTCTGGACAATAAACTCAGAGCCCAAAGGGAGGCCACACAGGACAGTGGTTAATAGCACTGGTTTTGAATCCTCACTCTATCACTGCTGAGCTGGGGGGCCTGGCGCAAGCTATGTTCCCTGCCTACGGGGCGCTCCTCCATCCCAACAATGGAAATAACAACAGTGGCTTCTGGGAATCAGTGAGCTAAAGGTGACATGCTAATAAGCCCAGGGCCACACACACGCAACCTCCCCCTGCCTCTCCCTCTCTTACAGCCCAAACAACGGCCTGCAAGAATATCGTCATGATAAGAGAAACAATTATAATTAATATATCTGTGCTTCATGCCAAGCATTTTATGTGTATTATCTCATTTTATTATTAGCATGTCTGTCTTCCCCGAAAGGCTGCGTGTTCCTTGAGGGCAGGGGCTCTGTCTTGGTTCTGATGTCCCCCAGCAAATAAAAGAGGCCTGATGCATGTCAGTCTCCCAGGGACAGACCCATATGGCCTCGGGTTGGAAGACGGGAAAGGAAGGAAAATGGCTTCCTAAGGACACATGTGAGCCCCGGCCACCACCT
>NW_006786690.1:7780506-7806075 GCF_000442215.2 Lipotes vexillifer | reverse complement strand
CCACCAGCTCAGCAGGAAGTGGGGCGTGGGCTCCAGGAGGGCCAGGGCTGCGAATGTTCTGCTCATCACTGTATCCCCATGGCTTTGCACAGAGCCAGCCTTCAACAGTAGCTGTTGAATCAATGGGGGCAGGGTTGTTGTGAGCGGTCACGTGAGATTAGATGTGTAAGGCATTAGCACATAGCAGGAGGCTAATAGTCATCGGATGCATGGACAGGTGGATGGACGGATAGACCAATGGCCTGGGCAGGTGAAACCACCAGGCTATAAGTTGCAGCCCCACAAATCCCGCCACCCACCCCAAGGATGCCACCACTGCATTGCCAGGGAGGACAAGGCCAGGTACCTGTCTGCAGAGCCTTTGATGAGCCGGCGGCAGGTCTCCATCTGCACGTCCAGGCCCCGCTTCATGCTGCACATCTCCATGTACTCATGCAAGTGTCGGTTCATGTCGCTCTTGGCCGTGGCCAGCTCCAGCTGAGAGGAACCAACATGGCATAAAGGGGAGGCCAAGTCACCTTCCCTCATAGCAGACCACTCAGCAACCTCCCGTCCTCAGTGGTGGTGGCAGCATTGGGGCCACCCCAGGACACCACGCCCTCAGGGCCCTCCCTCTCCTCTCTGCTCTCTACATACTGGTGCAGGGCCCCTAGAACCACTTCTGGTGGAAGGTGAGTGGTTGCTTAGCAACCACTGGGGCAGCCCTAGCAACTCCACCCTGTCCAGCATCCCTGCAGTCCTTTCTGTGGACTGGATTAGAAAAGTCCTGAAGTCTCTTGTGTTTCTGACCCTTCTCCTCTACCAAGTGATACATCCCCCAGGAAAGGAGCTGGCCTTCTCTTTCTCCAGAGTGACAACAGCAGTGACTCTCACTGACAGATGTGGCCCAGCACACAGGCTCCAGAGCTGGGAGAACTGGGCTTACAGGCTGCTTCCTGGCTGGGGGGCCTTAGGCAAGTCACTTGGTCTCTTTTAACCTCAACTCCTCCTCTGTAAAATGGGGCACACAGTACCTACTGCATAGTGTGGAGGCACCCAGGTCCCTCTAGATACATACATAAGGTATGCAGATACCAGGGAGGGTGTATTTTTAAAGGGCTGAGTGCCCAGTGTCACTTGATGTCACTCAGATGTCAGTTCTCATTATTTTGAGATCATCATCTCAGTTAATAACTTAAAAAAAAAACCTCTCTGGGGCAAACATGGATCACCACCCCCATTTCACAGATTAGGAAACTGAGGCCCTAAGAGGGGTGTGACTTGCCCAACACTAAGCAGGGAATCAGCAGATGTCCTGACTTCCGATCCTACGTCTGCCTCGCTCTCCCAGCCCCTGTCCACACGGGCACCTAATCACCGTGAGTCTCGGGGGTCACAACCGGGTGATGTGAACACGCTAACACCTCACCTCGATCTGGCCTATGGTCTCCTGGTACTCCTTGTCTCTCGTCTTGAAGAAGGATTCAGTCTCATGGATCAAGTTGCCCAGGTTTTCCTCTTGCTGGGGAAACAGAACAGAGGGGACAACTTAGCTGGGTGGTGAGGGCTGCAGTGAAAGAGTGCGGGATGCGGGATCGTGGAAAGGAAGTGCTCCCAATGCCTACCTCCCAACCTCTAGGAAGCCACGCCCGGCTCACCTCGCCCTGCAGGTCAATGCTCGGATTGCAGTTAGTGAAGTCCTCCCAGAGCAGAAGTGTGTCTTCATTCTCCTCCCACGTCAGGCTGTCACAGTCATCGTCGAAATCAAAGGTCTCCCGCCTGTTGTGGGGGGACACAGGAGGGCATGAGTGAACAAAGCCAGGCTCCAGGGGCCTGGACAGGGGAGAGCAAGGGACACTGCCCTGATGATTGGGCTCCTGCCAGGTGGCCATCCAAAAAGGCAGGGGCGGTGGCCAAAGGGGACGCATGCCTTCTCCTTGGAGTTTAACTCTTTTCAAATGCAGAGTGTATTTACATATTATTTATACAATTTAAAATGCATATTCCTAAAGATGCCAGGCTTTCATTAATGGAGACTGAAGATATTTTCCTCCCAAGTCCAATCTTGTGACTGTTTTCCTTTCATTTAATAACTCATTCCTGGAGCCCCTGCTATGCCTGAGGTGATTCATATAACGTTTTCTGCAACTTGGAAAAGTGGGTATTATTATTATTCCCATTTTACAGATGAGGAAACTGCAGCTCAGAAAGAATAATTCCCTTGTCCAAAGCCACACTAAGCTAGGCTGTACCAGAAACTAGGGCTGATAAAAAAGAACAAAATAATGCCATTTGTAGCAACATGGATGGACCTAGAGATTGCCATACTGAGTGAAGTAAGTCAGAGAAAGACAAATATCCTATGATATCGCTCATGTGTGGAATCTAAAAAAAGGGTACAAGTGGACTTATCTACAAAACAGAAATAGAGTCACAGATGTAGAAAACAAACTATGGTTACCAGGGGGTAAGGGAGGGAGAGATAAATTGGAAGGTTGGGACTGACATATACATACTACTATATATAAAATAGATAATTAACAAGAACCTACTGTATAGCACAGAGAACTCTACTCAGTACTTCGTAATGGCCTATATGGGAAAAGAATCTAAAAGAGTGGATATATGTATATGTGTAACAGATTCACTTCGCTGTGTACCTGAAACTAACACAACATTGTAAATCAACTATACTCCAATAAAAATTAAAAAAAAAAAAAAGAACCTAGGGCTGAAAGCCAGATCTTTCTGTTTCCTATGGCTTTTTCCTGCCCATCAAAACATCACCAAGCACCTATTATGTGCTGGGCACGGGACAGGCCACCATGCATGTATTAAAATGCAATTCATTCCATCCTCACAACAATCCTGTGAGGTGAGCGTGATTGTTAGTCCCATTTTACAGGTAAGGAAATTGAGGCTCAGAGGGATTAGGTGGACTTCTAGAATAATACATGCTGGAAATCAGACTTGAATGCAAAGCCTGAGCGATTTCTGGGCTTCCCTATTCACTAGAACTGGAAGTAGGGTGATGGACCATACAGGTGTGCCTGGGACTGAAGGGGTTCTGGAGGTGTACTGGTTACCCCAACTGGAGGGGACCGTAAAAATCATTCAGCCCAATATGCCCATTATTCAGATGGGAAGGCTGAGTGAGGCCTGCAGGAGTTAAATTGCTTGACCCAGTGAATCAGCTGCAGAGGAAGATGTGGGTCCCAAGTCCTGATTCCCACCCCAGGGCTCTCCCCACTGCCCACGCTCACTCCTTCAACTACTTTCTGGATCCTACAGGGCACTGCTCCCACCCTGCTGACAATGGACCAGGCTGGAGCCACCGGGCAGAGCCCAAGAGCACCCCCGGGAGCCAGGTTCCCCACCAAAAAGCGGTTCCTGCGGGAGCCTGCAGGTGGCTCCCTGCATCCAGGGACCAGAGCTGGGGCAGGGCTGCAGGGTGAGGCGCTGCCCACCCCCATCCCCCGCCCCCCACAGCAAGACAGCTCCAGGGCTAGCCCCTGGGTCAAGCGTTGTCGTCGTCGACCCATCGCCACCTCACATACTAGACTGTTGACCTCACTTCCTTCCCAGCGGCTGAGACAAGAAGGAAACCCCAGCTGAGTAATGGGGAACTAGAAAGGATAGGAAGCTGCCTGCACAAGAGAAAGGGCTGGGAAGAGGCGCCCCCCTCCCCCCAGATCTGGAGGGCAGGGCTGAGCAGGAAGGCTGGCAGCAGTGCAGAGAAAGTAGCAAATTTCTCCCCTTCTCCTGGGCCTGAAGCCCAAGCAACTGATTTTGATCAAAACAAAACAGCCCTGACACGGGTGCATTATTCAAGGAGTTCAGAGGAGCTGGCCCAGGGCAGTGGGGGCTCTGGCTTGGGTCTCAGCCCGTAGCCCGCAGAGATGTCAGCGGGAGGGGGCCATGGGGCCCTGCCCTGGTGCCTTCTGTGTGACCTTGGCTAGAACTACAAGGGTGGAGGGGTGATCAGAGGTTGGCTGTTGTTTTTTTTTTTGAAGTAGGCAACTTTACAACCAGATCAACCTAATTGGATACTGAACCCAGTTCAGACCTGTCAATGCTCAGGTGCCCATTTTAGCAGCATTGGAAAGAAAGCTCTTTCATATACCTGGGAGCACAGCTTTTTAGCTCACCCCACTTCCTGGGCAGCCTATGGATTCCTGGTGACTTTATGAAAACCAGGGACAACACTTTCTTCAAAGCAGCCCTTTAATTCAACCAAATGAACCCAGCCTGGGTCTCTGGGGCATACAACCCTGCCCTACACTCAGAAATGCCCACAGCAACGTTCAGAAAACCTAGACCCGACCAAGGGTTCTCTTCCAAAGCCCCTCTCATCAGCGAAAGATGAGACTATGAGAACTGGGTGTGGGGGGATATGGTGAAAGATGAATCGAGAGTCTAGGAATCTCCTTGTCACCCTCAAAACAGCAAAACCACAAACACAGCCCCATCTCCATGTTGTTTCAAGGGAACAGCAAGTATAGGTAAGTGCTGGGCAAACCCATCCCACTCAGGTCCAATTCCCGTCTTCCTGACAAGTCACCAGGGTGCGGATGGTGTGGCAAGGAAACAGAAGAGGAAATCTCTTCTGAGCATGAAGACAGCGCTGGACCGGGAGTCAGGGGCCCGGCTCTGTCCAGACTTGCCCAGCCCTCTCTGAGCCTCATCTGTGCAATGAAGGGGCTGGGCAGAGTGATCTTGGGACTCTACCATGCTAGGCCAGCCCTGAGCATTGCAGGAAGCATTAGGAAAGGCCTGTGCCCCTGGCTTTGGAAATGAGTATGATGGCAGGAGCGCCTGCTGATAGGAGGTGCCCTCCTGGAGGGGCCTGGAAGGTCGGTGATGGCTCATCAGAGGCAAGCACTTGAATCCAGCCAGCCCTGCTGCTGGAAGCTCAGGACTCCAGAGAACGGACATCAGGCCAGAAAGTGTGCTGGGCCCTGAGATTCAGACGCGAGGGGTGGGGGAGGTAGGGGTGGGGAGGGAGGACTTCAGTCCTGGGCAAAAGCTGAGTTCCCAGGGCTCAGGGGAGACAGCAGGCAAGAGCAGGCCAGTGGGGCAGGGGGAAAGGAGGACGCCAGAGACCCAGTCCCAGCCTGCTCTCTGACTCAAGGCCCTTAGGTGAGTCAGCCAATGCCCACAGCTGCACCCCTACCCTCCCCAAGCCCACACCGGGATACTCTACGGATTAGAGCCAAAATGGATCAGGATTGCAAGTATAGCACTGGGTACACCAAGGCTACAATGCATCCCTGCCCCGGATGACTGTACGCAGCCAGGTTCTAGTAAGTCAGCTGTCCACAGGGGTGGGAGAGGGCTGCCCAGACTGGTAGCACCTGACAATTTCCCATCGTGGCAAATATTAAGCTACTAACGTGCCATCGCTAAACCTGGAGTGGGCAGACATGCGTACAATCAGCTTTTACAAACTGGTACAAGCCAGCTCCAGCCCACCACTGACCATACCCAGTCCAACTCTGCCACTAACCTGGGCAGCAGCTCATCCCAAGGGAAAAAAAAATTGTAATTCTCTATGGTGATGGATGTTAACTAGACTTATTGTGGTGAGCATTTTACAACATATACAAATACCAAACCATGATGTTGCATATCTGAAACTAACAGAATGTTACACGTCAGTCATATTATCTCAATAAAAAAAAAAAAAGAATCGCCCACAAATATGACCACCATTACCAATTTGACCCTTTCTGAAAATGTGAAACTCCGAATCCAAATTCTTTCAGAGCACCGTGCTGGCCAAACAAAACATCTGCAGGCTACTTCCGGCCCAGGTCACCGGTTTGCCACCCCTGACCTGCCCAACCTGGGGAAACGGAGAGGAGCCCCCAGGCAGCAGGGATACTCACAGCTGGTTAAACATGCGTTTCATCTCGTCTGTGATGTTCATGGAGCCGACCTCGTCATCTGAGAACCGGTTCACCTCCCCGTCCTGCTCAGAGATGTCATCATCCGAAGCCACCTTACGCTCTTTCTTTTTGGGGACCACCTGACCCGGAAAGGAAAAGATCAAGGTCACTGGGAGGCTCTGCTGGGATGGAGGGCGAGGTGGACTGGGAAGGGAGCCGGCGTCCCATAGCATGGATGGAGCATGGCTGGTGCAGCCACTGCTTGATGCCGGGTCCTCTAAGAAGCAGGCGGCGTTCGCAGGAAGCGTGAGGTGGGGAGACATGCAGGATGGAGGGGCAGATGGCCTGGACCCTTCCCTGCCCTGGGAGGCCTGGTGGTTGGGCTAGCTCAGCTCACCCCTTCACCAGAGAGGCAGCCCCATCATTTGGGGTGAAGAGCAGGCCAGACTGGGGCACTGAGTCGCCCAGTATGTCTCAGAGGCAGCCAGAGAGACGGAGAACCCCTTACAGAGGTGCAGTCGGCTCCACGCTTCCCAGAGCCCTCCTGTTCACATGCAAAGTTGACAGGCAGGCAGCCCCAGGTTCAACAAGCTCCCTCCACTCCAAGCAGACAAGACACGACAAACCAGACGAAGGCTGAAATGGTCCCTTGCTTCCCCGCAAAGGGGCAGGTGGACAATGGGCCCCAGGGAAGCCCAGACCTCACCCCACTACATCCAAAGTCACATACTTAAAGCGACAACACGCCATACTGCCCTGGGCTCAAGCAAAAGCCAAACCACAACCCAAAACTCAAGCAGCAGCCTTCAGAGAATGACGCACGCCCTTTGGGCTGGACCAGCCCCCAAGCCCTCCCTGGAGGACATTTGCCAATGCTAACCCAACGCCTTTGCTTGGGACACACCAAGTCCCTTGCTGGTTGGAGGCGGGGTGGGGGGGGGCGGTATGGAGTGAGTCTCAATGTGGGACTGAAAAAGAGTCAACAGTCAACAGCTCCTCTTCTGAATTCTGAGGCTCGTGGACCAGGGCTCAGGCCAGCTCACCCAGTGCTCCCATAGCCTGGCCAGGGCTCCCCGACCATGGCATTTGTAGCCAGCTCCAGCTCCCAGAGGAAGAGGCAGGAAGCAGGGCAGTGGATGCAGGGTGGACGGATGGACTGAGCCCTGGAGGGTCCAGAGACCTGAGTCCTACTCCCAGCTCTGCCATGTCCGTCCTGGAGCCTGTCACGCCCACCACCCGCCCGGGTGAGCGGCATCCTCAGCCATAGGATGAAGCGGTCAGCCTTGATGATGGAGTCAGACGTGCCTATGAGTCTATGCATCCCTGATTCTACGTTTTCCTGGGGAGGCCAGAGGGTTGGGCAAAATGCTACCTCGGGGGGGAAGGGGCGTGGGCAGGGTGCCAGGAAAATGGGGGTTGGGTGGCCAGGCAGGGGCAGAGGGCGGTGGGCGGCTGGGAGTGGCAGCTGGTGAGCAGGGCAGCCCTAGTCACCTGGAAGATCTTGGACACGTCTTCCGAGTTCCGCTGCTGTGCGACATCGCACAGCTTGGCCGTGATATCGATTCGGCGGCAGATGTCCATGTCCACCTTCATGGCCTTTTCTTGGATCTTTGTGTCCAGGTCTGTCATGGGCTGCAGGGAGGACAGCAGGGGGTTACGTGAGCGAGGGATGGAGCAAGCATGGGGTTGGGGAGGCGCTCCCAGGCTCCGACTGGACAGAGGGGTGGGGAGACCCCCAGGTGTCGGGCGGGAGGCCCCGCAGTCCAAGGGGGTCCTTGAGCCTTTTCTGGACTTGAAGGGTCGGGCCAGCTGCTCGGGTTCAGGGCAGGGGGCGGAGGGACTGTGGGAGCCTAGGGCTTCGGCGCCGAGTGGACAGTGTGTTTGCTGGTCACCCTAAGGGCTGGAAGGCATCCTCTCAGCAGATACAGCGTCAGTGCTTATTTTGTCAGAGCAGAGAAAAAAGAAAGACAAGTCCCACTGCTGAAAGACCCCCCTGCTTTCCCACCGGGCCTGCTCCACCTGTCCCCCACACAGAGATTCCTCCCACGGCTGATGGTTGGGGCTGCCTAGGATGGGGGGGTCCACTGGACCCCGGTGAGGGGAAGCCACATGGCCTCTTCCAGCCACCCCAGCTCCACGCCTCTCGGGACCAGAACTGCTCCAGGCTGAGTCACCTGTACTGGGCTCCTTCTCCTTTGTGGAGACTCTCTCTACATACTACCCGCTGCTTGAAGGTGGCAGGAAACCAGGTCCCCAGTAGGAAGAGGGCCCTTGCTGCCATCAGCTGCCCCTGTCCACGGTTACTCAGAGGGGCTCCGATCATCCCAAGGATGCACACACTGGCCTGTCCCGACTTTACAAAGCAAAGCCTGCTGAAGGCCGCTGGCCCGGGGAGCCTCTCAGGCCGGCGCAGATCAGACCCGGGGTCTCCTTCAACCTGCCATTGGCCGCTGCTGCGCCCAGACACAGAGGCCCATGGCCACCACCCGCCCTCACCGTGGTGAGCTGGCAGGAGATGAAGCAAACACACACAGACCATCAGAAGAGCCCCAGGGAGGGCGGGATGGGTTAAAGCAGCAGATAGATGCATCTCTACTCAGACCAAGGGAAGCAGAAGTGGGGAGGGGGCGGGGGGGGGGCCTCGTCTCCGATGCATCCGTCATCCTCACGGGTCAAACGCAGCCAGCCAGGATTCTAACTAGAAGCCGAGCTCTGGAGCCTCGGAGTGAATGAAGCGTTTTGCATGATGGCTGTGGGGGGAAGTCATGATGCCTGGGGGTGGCGGTCGGTGGCACTTACGTCACTCATGAGCCCCTTAAACACCACGAGCTCGGCCTTGAGACGCTCAATCTTCTCATTCATCTCCTCCTGGATGGCTTCTGCTTCCTGCGCTGCCTACAGGGGATGCAGATGGGGGAGGTTTTAGGGGGGCTGGTCTCCCTGTTGGAGGGGAGGGGATGGACACCTGGGTCCAGAGCCCTGGACACCTGACATCCAACCAAGCCGGGTGTCTTTGTGCCAGGGAAGGAAGGGGTGCCAAGGACCTCGTCCCAGCCTGGGTCCCCACTCAGCCCTCGCTCAGCACAGGGCATTGCTCAGCCTAAAACACTTCTCCAAGGATTATTTATTGTATGGAAAAATCCATGGCAGACATTAAGAGAAAAAGTGGATGTAAAAGGGATCCGAGTAGTAGGTCAATTCACGTGAAACTGCCAAAATATCTGACCATCTCCGATCTCCAGAATATGGCAATGTCACACGTGGCAACCTAACCTAGCATGCACACCTCGGGCTTGTGTGTGTCTGCACAGAAAAGACCAGAAGGTCACACACCAATTTATCCACAGTGGAGGGGGGAGAACTGGAGGTGAGTTTTATTTTCTTCTCTGTGTTTTTCTGAATATTCCAGGTATTTGACCACGAGCATGTTATGTGTATAAAGCAAAAAGTACTTTTCTTATAAAAGAAAGCAGGGTGGGGGGGACGTTCATCCTTTTTCTTCTGCATATTGACATTATTTTAATCTGTCTCTAGCTTCCTTCGAAGATCAGTGTTTATTTTCTTTCTTTCTTCTTTCTTTTTTTTTTTTTTGGTTATTGTTTATTTATTTAGAGGATCAATACTTTAAATATCAGAAGGCAATTAAAGAGCTTTCCATGCCTTCTCATGGGGTTGCCATTCTTGCGCCCATTTGGCTGAGAGGAAAACAGAGGCCAAGAAGGTAAAGTCTGTTGCCTGGCATACACAGCAGGCGAGTGAGAAGCAGGACCCAGAACACAGAGCCACCGAGCCAGAAGAGCAAAAGAATGTCCTCATGCCCACGGCTGAGCACCTGCCAGGGCTGGGAGCCCACCTGATGATGTGGCCACCCGCCCTCTGCAGGGCACTCAGCCCCGAGTCTGTTCCCGCACGCCATGGGCAGCACCAGGATTCCCGTGCCCAAGCTTTTCTGCAACTCTTGTGCTGGTGCCTTCCCAGCCCCAAGGAGGGGAGGCAGGAGAGGCCTCCGGCTCCATCGAGCAGAGACTGAGGCAGCAGGAAGTAGCAGAGCACAGAGGCTGTGCTGGGAACTGTCCCCGGCTTTGCCCCTTGGCCATGTGGTTCTCCTGCGAGCCTCTCCTGGTCGGGACCTCTCACCTCCTGCAGCGTGTCCACCATGGTCTGTAGGTTCATGCGCTTGGCGAGCTCCTCCTCCCATCTGCAAGAGACAAGAGGGACAGGTGGTCAGAGGGCAGCCTCCCCAGGCCAGTCCAGCCTCAGATACAATGCCAGCACCCACCCTGGGCCCGTCCCCGGGCTGGGTAAGGAAGGTGCAGCAGCGACTCTATCCTTGCCTGCCCCTCGGGAACTCCCAGTCTATGGAGCTAGATGTGTGGGACAGCCAGGTGACCCATGATACCAGGTGGTGGTGACGGGTGCCAGGCTCCGGGCATGAGCACAGCACCACTGGGAGATGACGGCAGGAGGGACCGCCAGCCCCCCACAAAAACTGTAAAGCACTGTACAAATGCTACTGCTCCTTCCATTCCTGTAAGACATGGTACTGAAGCTGCTCTCAGGGGCAAGGCTGCAGCCAGCACCACTTTCAGGCTCTCCTTTGCAACCACAAGAAACAAATCTGATTGTGCCAACCATCGCAATCTCGGAGTCAATTTGTCCTACAACCTACCCTAACCAACAAAGACATCTCCTACCTAGCTGTTATCATCCCTATCTTACAGATGAGGAAACTGAGGCTCAGAGAGGTTAAATACCTTACCCAAAGACACACAGCTAGTTAGGGGGTGGGGCTGGACTTCAAACCCAGGTCTGTTTCATTACATTAAAACAAAAAATAAATATAACTCTCCCTTATTTAATGCTTATTAAGTGCCAGGCTCTATTCCAGGGGTGTTACATATGTCATCTCGTTTGTATATATGTGGGCTGAAGTTGAACAGGAAAGGACAAAGGGGATAAGGCACATGGGGGCTCTGAGTGTACCCCCAGCATTAACCGGAGGCAGGACGGGATGATAATAATTAGAGTTACCACAACAATACCAGCCCACCTTAACTGAGCGCTTACTTTGTACCAGGCACCATTCTACGTGATGTAATTCAATCCTCAAAACAACCCTCTAGCCTAGGTGCCACCATGATCCCCAAGTCACAGGTGAAGCAAGCAAGGAAGAGTCAGGTACCCAAGGTCAGGGTAAGGACAGGTGGGGCCAGGACTCAAACCCAGGCTGGAGACTCCAGATTGCGTGCTTGTAACCCTGCCAGGCTTCCTGTAGACCCAGGACCCATCAGAGCCCTAACCCACTCCCCACCCAGATGCCCCTCCTTCCCCAGAGGGACAGGTCCTTCTCCCCCCACCCCCATCCTGGGACAGACCGACCAGGAGTTTCTCTCTTTCTTCACCCTACGGCTGCCTCCCTACATGGCCTCAGAGCAGGCAGGTCTGGAAGCCTTTTAGGATGCTGTCGGGGCCAGCTAAAAATAGGCCAGAGGGGAGGGATGGCTGAAGAGTGGGTTACGTCACCAGCTTTTGGAAACAAGAGAAAACGGATACTGTTTGCACACACAGAGGAAAATTCCTCCTCTTTCCCACATGAGACACGACGGCCCCGGCCAGGGCTCCCAGAGGACACACCCGCCACTCACCCCCCATCCCCCGTTCCCTTCGGTCTTTACCAGCCCCCAGTGGTGGTGGCCAGGCCTAGATCTTCTGTGGGCTGCAGAGTTCAGAACCCAGTGGGCAGTGGGGCTGGGACAGGGGTCCTGGCAGAGATGAGGAACACAGAGGAAGATAAGGAGGGGCAGCAAGATAATCTAAGGGTCTAACCCAGGTGGGATCATCTCACTGAACACCCTCGTTGTACAAATAGGAAAACGAAGTCCAGCCCCAGGCCCAGTGTGGGGAAGAGGAATCCCAGGTGGGGAGAAGTTCAAGGCTGCCCTCACCTCGCCCAGCAGCATGGGGCATCTGGGGCTCCCCTCAAGGGAGGCCAAGGCCCAGAACACAGGTCCCGAGCTGAATCATCTCTACTAGCCACACTGCCCTGAGTGGGGCAGGGGGCTCAATTCCAAAGCTGCTGAGCAGAGCAGGGACAAGGGAGAGCCCGGTGTGGCGCTGGCTGCAGCCTAGCTCCTGAGGCCAGCCTCACTACTGCATCTTGCAGCAACACCAGGGGCAGCAGAGGAGGGGGCAGTGAGGGTTGAAGATGCGGGTACCCAGGGATATCTCTCCTCCACACACACTCATTTCCAAGACGGGCTTTTGGGGATAAGGCCCAGCCCCTCCTCACTTTTCCTTTAAGCAAACTTCTTGTGAGGAAGGTGAGGCAGGGGTCAACAGACCCATTGAACAGACGGGAAAAATGAGGCCCAGCAAAGGAAAGCAACTTGTCTCAAGTAAACTCAGAGCGAGAACTTAAGCCACGTCTCTGGATCTCCAGACACATTAGCTGTAGTAGCAGCAGCCACTGACTGGCAAGCACAGTCTGAGTCCCACGCACTGGGCTCAGTGCCTTGTACACATCTCATCGGCTTTCATGCGAATTACTAACACTCTTGGGTAAAGAAATTTTCCCCAAACCCATTTTGTAGATGAGAGAGCTGAGGTTCAGAGAGTTGAGGTAACTTGTCCAGGGTCACACAGCTAGTAAGCAAGGATGGGACTCAAGCCAAGCTCATGCTCTAAAGCATCCAGTTTCCAACTGTGATATGCATGGGAATCACCCAGGGAGCTTGTTCACGTGCAGACCCGGATTTAGCAGGTCTGGGGTGGGGCTCATTTCTAATGAGCTCCCCTTTAGAAGGCACTTCGGTGGCCCCCTCGCCTCTCTAAGCTGCACCCCAGATGAGCTTGCACAAATGACTTCATGGGCCTTTTATTACCAGAGCTGGAGAGGTGGGCAGTCAGCCGGTGCACCTGCCCCCAGCAGACCCAAGAAGGACCCCCGTGTGTTGACAGCAGCTGGCTTGACAGACCAAACCTGCTGCCTACACTGACCTCCCCTCCCAGCCGCAGCGGGAAAGCTTGGCTTTGCCGGCTTCAATGTTGACAGTGCAGAAAAGCTTTGCCCTTCAGCTGCTCTGGCTGACCGAGGTGAAAGGATGGTTGAGTGATATTCCTTAAGGCACCCCAGATGCCCTGCATTTACTGCAACTCAGCCCAGAGAGAGCGAGCATGCAGCTTAACCAAAAACTGGTCAACCAAGTTGTGGGCTCTGACCTTCCAAAACCTGCTTCCCACAGGAAGCACAGCCCCCTCTCCTGACCTGGATCTGCCCACAGGAGTAAGGTTACAGCAGGCCCTTTCAGGCAGCAGGACCAACATAAGCAAAGACGGGCCAGCAGGAAGGCCAGGGAGTAGCCAGCTGCCACCAAGAGGGGACACACCTACTATGGGTCAGGGGCTGGTGGATGTCATGTCATTTAAGCCTTTGCCCTCCTGACGTTCATGTGCGGCCCACTGCTGAGCACAGGAGCTCACACAGTGGGCTGTGAAGCTGCAGAGAAACCTCCTCCCCATTTTACAGGTGGGAAAATAAAAACTCTAGCCAAGGCCAAGACAGCCTGAATCACTTAGATCCACCCCTGCCCGCCCTGACCCACCAGCTCATAAAACTTCCAAATTCTTTTCTCTTTCTTTTTAAATTTATTTTTATTATTTTTTAATTTTTGGCTGCATTAGGTCTTTGCTGCTGCGCATGGGCTTTCTCTAGTTGTGGCGAGCGGGGGCTACTCCTCATTGTGTTGTGAGGGCTTCCCTGGTGGTGGGCGCCACCAGGGAAGTCCCCAGATTCTTTTCTCTTGAAGGGAGTGGAGAGAGGGACATTTATTGCTCACCTTCTGGGTGGTGTACACCATGTTGGGCCTTCATATACATATAAAAGATAAGGGACTTCCCTGGTGGTGCAGTGGTTAAGAATCTGCCTGCCAGCGCAGGGGACATGGGTTCATTCCCCGGTCCGGGAAGATCCCACATGTTGCGGAGCAACTAAGCCCGTGCGCCACAACTACTGAGCCTGCGCTCTAGAGCCCGCAAGCCACAACTACTGAGCCCACGTGACACAACTACTGAGGCTGCGCTCTAGAGCCCGTGCACCACAACTACTGAGCCCGTGTGCCACAACTACTGAAGCCCGCGCACCTAGAGCCGGTGCTCCGCAACAAACGGAAGCCACTGCATTGAGAAGCCCGCACACCGCAACGAAGAGTAGCCCCTGCTTGCCGCAACTAGAGAAAGCCCGTGCGCAGCAACGAAGACCCAATGCAGCCATAAATAAATTAATTAATTAATAATAAAAAAAGATAAAATATCACTTAATCCTCCCCTAAGGATGGTCCCCATTTTGCAGATGAGGAAGCAGAGAATCAGAGGTAACTCGATTCCCCTTTCCCTCCCTCCTCTTCAGCCTCCTGAAATCTATCCATTCTCCCAGGCTTGTCTCAAATGTCGTCTCTTCCCTGAGCCTCCGCAGCCACCTCCATTGTTTTCCCTCCTTGAGCTCAGACTTGAGGCAGCAGACCTCAGGAGGCCATCTTTCCCAGGCGGCTTGGCTGTGGCTTCTCATCAAGCATGGCTCTCACCCAAAGAGCTGGCCCACGATGCCAGGGACAGCGATGGACTACCCTCCGTCTTCTCCACCTCCAAAGAGTGCTCAGGTCCCAGATCTAGCTCCTGCCCCGACCCCATCACAGGGACCTTCTCTCGCCCCCAGCATCTCCCCGCAGCATCCTCTCACTCTCCCCCCGTCTACAGACACCCTTCAACAACAGCCTTGTAGGCATGCCAGCTCCTCAAAACGCTCTCAGGCTATGGACGCTCACGCCAGCCTCTGAAGCAGGTGGGATGGATGATGGTGGTGGTGATACTGACGCTGCTACTGCTGCTTATCCTGACGCTCATGATGATGATGATGTGATAGGGCAGCTAACACAGGCTGAGTGCTTATGATGTGCCAGGCACCGTCCTCAGGGGCTTCACAGGCAGAGCCTCATTTTAGTTTCACAGTAACCTCTAAGTCGGGTTATTATTATCTCCACGTCGTTGATGAGGAAGTTAAAGTCCAAAAGCATGAAGCACCTCCCCCAAAATCACACAGCCAGCAAGGGGTGTGGGGGGGAGTTGTTTCTATTTTACAGAAACAAGAGACTCAGAGAATCTCCAGGAGCGAAGGCTGAAAAGGGGACCAGAGTTCCCCTAGACCACGCCTCTGAGTGTACAGATAAGGAAACTGAGGTGCAGGTCACCCAGGGAGTGGACAGCAGAGTGCCCTCCCCTCCCCTAGCCCAAGCGGCGCTCATGAGGAGCGAGGTGGAAAGACACGAGTCTGAACCCTGGCTCTGCCTCCCCCACTCAGAGCCTTCATCTCTCCATCTGTAAATGAGACACAGTGTGAGCCCAGCATACCCCAGGCTCGCTCCAGAAAAGCCATTCTGTTCCCACACTCTCTGACGGTCATGTGACTGGCCCCCAGTCATGGGCTGGTTCTGGCTGGACTGGACCCCAGGGCCCATCTCCTGGCCCCAGCCCAGCCTCCTGCCCCTGGACTCAGTCACTCCAATCCCCCTGCTCACCAGTGTCCAAACCCACTGGGTGTGATCCACAACAGGGCAGTGCTGCACAAGGGTTAGTCCTGGGGGGGGGGGCCTCTGTGCCAATGCAAAGGACAAGCAGGGGCTCAGACTGGGGAACCCACAAATCGGGAACGTGATTGTGGGTACAGGTAGCACCCTGGTGCCCAGGCCAGGTGCCCTGACCTGTTGGAGCACAGAGGAATCATGGGGGAGACACCTGTTCTAGGTGGGAAAAGGGGCACAGGAGGGCTGCCACCATACAAGTCATCGGAGGAGTTGGGTCTAAAGCTGGGGGTCTGCCCAGCCAGAGAACTGGTTATAATTACCATTTCTGTGCTCACTGCTGTTCTCCCTGCACCTAAACCCACCCACACTTGGTAAGGAGTCAAACAGTTATTGAATGGATTTGTTGAATGAATGAATGATCCCAGCAGCAATCACTCCTCAGCCCCACTGCTTGCCCCTCCCCAGCCAGGGCCCCTTGGACATCCTCAGTCTGCACAGCCCCAGCTTGGGGACTCGGCTGCTCCGTCCACTGGCTCCTGAGCTTCCCTGGGAGAGGCCAGGCCAGCGGGAGGGCGGGCCAGGGCAGGAAGCAGGCAGGGAGAAGGAGAAAGCTTCCCTCTCCCGCTTCCCACGGCTCCAGGCCCCGGGATGGGAAAGCAGGGATGTCAGGGCAATGAGCGGGGAGAGGAAATGACTCTCCAGCCCTACACCGCTGCTGAGATCTCGGCGGGGCTCAGCCAGCATCTTAGCAGAAGGAGCACATGTGTGAGAGGTGGCCAGGAGGGGGAGGTAGCTGCCCCGCCTCCGCCAGATGTGGTCTCCCCGCATTCCTGAGGAGCCACCGCTGGACCACGTGATGGACAGGAAGTCTCAGCAAGCCACTGGGGGGAGGGGATTGGCAGCTTCAATGCCAGTCCCCACCCCCAGCTGACACTCAGGGCCAGTGTCTCCCCTCCCCCACCAGCTCAGGATGACACACAGACCCACCGGAAAGGGGCCACAAAGCCCGGCCTGCTGAGGGGCGGAAACAAGCTGAAGTCTCTGGCAGCGGGGCTGACTCACAGAGTTTGCACTTCCTGTTCATTCACAGAAAGAGGCTCCGGGGCTCTGGCTCCAGAGGAAAGTGGGTGCAGCCCCAGGAAAACGACTTAGGCTCCCGGGATAGCCCTGGGGCTTCTGAAGAGAAAGTCCTAGAGACTCCTGGGCAGCAAGAGACTGGATTCGAATACTGCCCCTGCCGCTTCCCAGCTGTATGACTTTGAGTAAGTCAATTAATTACCCTCTCTGGGCCTCTCAGTTGCCTCATCTGTGAGATGGGAAGCACACCACCCCTTTCAAGGGTGGGTCGTGAGAACTACATGAAGTGGGGTGGTGTGGGTGAAAACACCCGGTCCCACCTCTGGCACACAGCAGACAACTGATGCTCCGAGGCTCAATTCAAACTGCAGAATCCCACCGCTGGCTCCAGTGGCCAGACCACAGAGAGCTGGGAGGCCCTCACAGGGACAGTCCGCACCTTTCCAAGGAAGGTCAGCCTCCGGCACGCCCAGGCCGACCCACTCAGGTGATGGAAAGCCAACTCAGGTGAGGCTAGGCCAGAGCTGTCAGTGGAAAACTTCATTCTGGGCCAAGCATGGGCCTTGCCTCTGGCGGAGGGCAGATGGGCAGAGGGCAATTTTCACCCGGGCACGGGGAGCTCACCCCACAGCAGCACAGCCGGCTGCAGGCTGCCAGGGGGTGTGCTGGAGCCACTCCGCCCACCTGTCCCCGGGGCTCTGCGCTGCCCCTGGCTTCTGTGCGAGCCCACCCACAGAGGCAGAGGTGCCTTTCGCCTCCCCGCATGGACGTGCCTTGCCTCACCCTCGCTGAAGAGCTGGGACTGAGCTGGGGCCCTGACTGGCAGGCCCTTCTCTAGACTTACATCCGAGCTGGAGGATGAGGCAGACCAGGGGGACCCTTCTTCAAATGCAGTTTTGCAGAAGCCGATGGGTAACAGATCAGAGTGGGCACGCGGGGGGCCCCCACCCCTTAGCTTCTGCTGAGCCCCCCTAGAGAGCTTAAAAATCACAACTGGGTCAACTTCCTCATTCCAGACCACACCACCACCCTTGTTGAAAATCAGAAACAATTCATGTTTGTGGCAGAAAAAAAAAATACAGATGAGCAAAAGGGCAGTGGGAGTGGGGTGGAGCCAGGGATACACGGTGAGAACCCACTTTTCTCTGAGGGAGATCCTCCTTCCGAGCAGCCCAATGCTGAAACACGTGGAGACTCATCTCCTGACTGCCTCCTCTCATCTGCTTTGCTGTATCTTCTCTCTCCAGTAAAAGGAGGGCAGGGCCGCCCAGCCTGTGAGCTGAGAGGCCCTCCATCCCCCTGAGCCCCGCCCTCACGGGTACCTCCCGGCCCCCTCCCTGTGGACTCTGGTGCTCCCATCGGCACCCAGCCCCTCATCCGGGGAAGGGACTCCTCCCAGATGTGCCGATCAGAGGCCCAGCTGCCCAGCTGTACTTTGCTGCACGGAAGGAAACACAAATTAAATGCCAGCTGATTGTCTCTGCAGAGGAGGTATTAATTTAATGTGAACACTTAACCAGGGCAGCTGATTCCATTACAGGCGGGCAGTAACAGCCCGGGCAGGCCAGAGCACAGGCTGGGAGCTGGTGAGGGGCCGGGCTGAGCAGCCACCATATCAGGTGTGCACCTCTCCCAGCATGCTGCCAGCGCACACACACACACGCACGCATGCACGCAGGCACGCACGCACGCACACGGACTTGCTCTCAACCTGACACACCAGGTGCCTCCTGAAACACCAGGGGTCCCAGCGGAGAGGTCTGTGCAAGGATACTTGGGGTAGGTGGGGGTCTAGGGTCCATGGGGAAGTACCCAGTGGGGGAGAGGGTTCTGGGTGAGGGGGCAGGAGATCCTGGTTCAAGTCCTGGCTCTGTTGCTAATTCACTGCACAACCCCAGCAAGACCCTTCTCCACCTCAGTCTCCCCATCTGTAATATGATCTCTAAGAGTCCCTCTGGATATGATGTGCACACCCTGGATGTGGCCCTTCCTTGGAGCCCAAAAGAGGAGACAGCCTCAGGGACGTCACCACCATCCAGAGATACCCTGGCTAACAACATCAGGCCGCTGGCCCCTGCCCTCATCACCAGTGACCAGCAAGCAGGGGGTGGGATGGCAGCATGCACTGATTCGACGTTTGTCCACTCACTCATTCCATGATTGGTTCTGCAGCACTTGCCACGAGCTGCTCGGGCCTGACAGAATCAAACGCTACGGGAGTCTCCATCAGCCCCACTGAGAAGGGCAGCAAACTGAGAAAGCCGTCTGCCACTGTGTGGTCCCTGGAAGGCCTGCTTACCACTAGCTAGAAACCTCAATTTCCTCCTCTGTGAAACGGGGGTAGCAATCCTACCTTGTAGGGCTCATGGACATTAAACGAGCTCGAGCGAAGGTACACAGGCGCCCCTGCTGGACGGCCATTCTCATCATTGGCATTGCCCTGACTACGCCTGTCTGGGGGAGGCAAGGACAGGTGGGTGCGTAAGGCCCGGGCCACCTAAGCAGGGACACTTCTCCATCCTGCCCTGACCCTCTGGGGATCTAGAAGCAACTGAGAGAGGTGGCGAATGAATTTTCCCAGCAAGTTGGTGATCGCAAGCCTGGCCAATGGACAGCGGTGCTGAGCTGCGTGGAGTCATCCTCACTCTCCCTACCTGTTTCAGTGACCACGGGTACCCTTTACAGGGCAGCTGGCTGGCCTCTGGGGCTCTCCGCAGGGAGCCACCAGGCCTTGAGAGAGGAGGGAGGGAGAGACTGGCAAGCCTGTCCCTGGACCGCATTCCCCAGACCCACACCCCCTCAGGCAACGAGGCAGCCTGCGTTGTGCAGGCAGCCCTGTATCTGGTCCCGTCTCTGCCCCTAACTTGCTGTGCGACCTTGGGCAAGTCCCTTCCCCTCCTCTAGCATCACTTTCCCATTCTTAATGCAATGGTGTCAAACTGGATAAACAGTTTGATAAACACCCCATGCTGACGGCAAAGCTATCTGATAAACCACAGAGTGCCAAAGCCAGCTGGGACATCAGCCTTTGGGTTCAAACCAGTGTGTGTAGTGGAGGGATGGGCAGGGGCTCTGGAGCCACAAGGTCCTGGGGTCAAACCCCAGCTGTACATCTTGCAGCTCTGTGACCTGGTGCAAGCTGCCAACCGTCTCTGAGCCTCGGTAAGACCACCCATCTCACAGGGTTTTTTGCAAATAGTCAGTGGACTCGTGTATGACAGGTGCAGTCAGTGACATCATTCTCACCCCCGTGACCTCCCAACGGCAGATGGTCAGAGACACTGGGAGAATGGTCCTGGACCACACTGCAAGTGACACGGCCAGACCCGAACCCAGGACTGGCTGACCCCACAGCCTCTATGCTGCCATAACCATCATGTTGATGATGATGATGGGAAAGATCTAGATGCCACCGTCACCTGGCTGGGGGACCAGGGGCACAGAGGGGTGGGGGTGGCCAAGGGAGCCAGATGCTGACACCACCGATTCCACTGCCAGCAAAACCCAGCAAGTGTCCTGCTTCTGCCCGCCACGCCCCCAGACATGCCCCAAGAATGAATGGGCGCGTGCTCAGGCTTTGAAGTCTGTCTTGACAAGGGCTGCCATGACAGCAGATGAGACTGAGGCAGGAGGGGTCCCTCCAGCCAGAGCCCAGCTGTTCTCATGGGGCCACCCCAGCAGGCACAAGGCATTGAAGGCCATTCTCCCAGGCCGACAGGTGCCCCTGGTCACCTGTCCCAATGTCAATCCGAGGTTCCAGCTGTTTACACCAGTCTTCCGTTCCAGTTACCCACTGTCCATATCTGCCCAGGTGCATAGCATCACTCCCACTTTGGTGTCATTTATTGAAAGCCCCTTTGGAGACCCGGCAGCTCCGTGGATGCCGGTAACCCAGAACTCTGGGTGGGGAGGGGGGAGGATTAGGTTGCCGTCCTTCTAGTGCTTCTGTCTAGAAACCACACCCAAGTGGGCACTGTCCCCCACCAAGCAGGCAGCTCCGAGAAGGAAAGTGGCTCAATGAGCATCTCATGGTGAGGAGGAATCTGTGTCCCAAAGTGCAGGCCACCGTGAAGTTTCTGGGGCACCATTTCCAACCTCTTCTAGGCTTGCGATACCTTCATCACCTCCTCCAGGAAGCCCTTCAGGACTTCCCCAGGATGAGTCACTACACCCATCCTAGTATTTCCAGCCCCAGCACATGCCTTCCTCATGGCATCCAGGTGCTGTTAAGTATTCACTTCTCTGCCTCTCCCATCAGACTCTGCTCTCCTGGAGAAAGGGAGGACTCGCTTTCACTGTAAAATGCTTATTTTGTGCTAGTCTAGTCACTTTATTCCGACCACAGCTCTGTGAACCAGGCATTATCCTTCCCACTTTACAGGTGAGAAAACTGAGGCCCAGGTGAAATGACTTGCTCCAGACCCAGGTCCATGGGACTCCCATGTCTGAGCAGCCTCGCAGTAGTCAGAGCATCTCATCGGTTCCATAAACCCCACTGCCTACCATGCCTCCCAGTACACTGCTCAGGAAACACCCCCAAATTACCCTGCCGGGGTCAGCACCAATGTGTACCCCTGGGTCACAGTCACTGACTTGGAAGAGAGCCGCTTAGCCAGGCATTTGCTTTGCCTGTTTACTCACTTCCTGGGCCCTAGAACCCAGGTGGAGAAAGGCCCTAGCGTTCCACCTCCACTGGCCAAGACACACCTGCCCACAGTCCTGCCACCCGTCCCACCCCTACGTGGCTGCGGCAAAGCACTGAACCTCCTGTGCTCCTGATTCCCATCTTTAAGGTGGGGGCCAGTGGAAGCACCCGCCTTGTGGGGCTGGTGTATTAAATGAGTCAGCATCCGCTATGCGCTTAGCACAGAGCTCAGCTCCTAGTAACGCTCAATAGAGGGACACTGGTTATAGCCACGGAACGCGGTCTTTATGTTATCTCTCCTGCCATGGAGGATGGGCAGCTCAGCTTGCGGTGGCAGCTCTGCTGAGTGGATGGTCAGGGCCCCAGGCGCCACGCAGCATCCCTGGGTACCGAACCAGACTCCCTGCTCTCAACGCCTGGTGACACACGGGGCCGTCAAACAAGTCTTTGGAGGCTTGTCTCACCTCAGGAGGATGTCTCACCTCCCTCGTGTCCAATCCAGCGCCACATTTCAGCGCTGGCATGAGACCCGGCACCGAGGACGCCCCAGTGAGTGAGTGTGGGGTGTTTCTGGGACGCCCAGCCCAGCAGCCTCAGCGTCCACCGCAGCCCAACCCCTCTGGCTGTTGGCTTAGATTCCATCTTCTTTCTCCCACGACAGATTCAACAAACGTTTCCCAAGTGCCCACTTAGACGCACAGGACTGAATTAAGAACACTCTCCTCGCACTGCGAGAGGGACAGCGAGGGCCGGGGCTTTCCCCAGGCAGGACCTCTGCCCCACCCCCCAGCCTCGGGTCCTCAATCCCCTAACCCTACAGGGCTAGAAGATCTGGGCACCGCTGCCTCGTGCCCTGGAAGTGGGGATGGGAGGGGGTGCTCATTCCAGGCTCTTGGAGTGGAAGGCATCTTTGCTCTGCTCATCAGTGAAGGGGCCTCATCCGAGTCGCCCCTGCCCATGGTACCCAGGGCAGGAGGGAGGAAAGCAAGTAGCCTCCACCATGACACTGAAAACAGTGGTTGCCTCCAGAGGGAGAGCCTTGTGGCTGGGGACAGGGTGGGAGGGAGACTCGTCACTCTGTCCTCTTCTGTACCATTTTCTAAATTGTAGTAAAATTCTCATAATATAAAATTTGTCATTTTAACCATTTTTAAGTGTACAGTTCAGTGGCATTAAGTACGTTTACACTGTTATGTAAACCCCACCCATCTCCAGAACTCATCATCTTGCAAAACTGAAACTCTGTCCCCATTAAACAGTAACTTCCCATTCCCCCTCCCCACCAGCCCCTGGCAACCACCATTCTATATACTTTCTGTCTCCAGGAATCTGACTACTCTAGGTTCCTCATACAAGTGAAATCATAGTGTACTTGTCTTTTTGTGACTGGCTTATTGCATTTAGCATAATGTCCCCAAGGTTCATCCATGGTGTAGCATGCATCCAAATTTCTTCTGTATCATTTAAATTTCGAATCATGTAATGTATCTCCTAGTCAAAAAAAAAACAAAGCCATTAAGACAAAAATACCCACTCGTTTTCCCCTTATTTTAAATTGCCTGAGGATTTTACGATTACACAAGAAACAGAAAAAAACAAAAATCAGGTAAAGCCAAACAAACAAAAAAAGAATTTAAAAACCCACCCAATCCTCCATCCCTGAGAGAATCGCCATTAACACTGGCTGCACATCCTTCCCAATGCTTTCTTATGAGATTTTTTATTTTCGTATGAGATTTTTTTTTTTTTTTTTTTTTTCATACGCGGGCCTCCCACCGTTGTGGCCTCTCCCATTGCGGAGCACAGGCTCCGGACGCACAGGCTCAGCGGCCATGGCTCACGGACCCCGTTCCTCCGCAGCATGTGGGATCTTCCCGGACCGAGGCACGAACCCATGTCCCCTGCATAGGCAGGCGGACTCCCAACCACTGCGCCACCAGGGAAGCCCCGTATGAGATCTTTTAATAGTGAAAGTGGGATCAGACCATGTGCAATTTTCAAGTGTGCTTTTCCCACTTAACAACGCATAGCAAGCTCCCTTCCCAGCAGGTGATACAGCGGGTGGCTGTGGCACCACTGATCTAATGGGTCCTGCACTGCCGTTCCCAAGTCCTGGCAATCTAATCAACACTGTAAGAGGATCTTAGTACATACATATCTGCATATTTGTCTAGTTACCTCCATGGAGTGGGTTGCTGTCTCAAGGGTATGGACATGGAAAAGGCTTCTGTGCCCCTCAAAAGCTCTGGCTGTGACAAAGCTGTACTCTCATGGGGCTCAGCAGCCGCCCAGGGAGCCAAGGAAAAGCAGGGTCCCTGGGTCCTGACTCCAGCTCAGCTGCAACATTGTTTTGTGCCTCAGTTTCCCCATTAGTCAAAAGGCTGCCTCTCCCATGGGTGGAGGAAGACCCCACCATAAATACTGTCCTTCCTCGCCCTCACTGGGTGGCACTCTGCCTTCCCCAAGGAGCAAGGGCTGGGCGATCAGGCTTATATGAGAAATGGGCCCCATCACCTCTCTTCCAAAAGGGTAGACATTCCCACCTGGTGTGTGATGAGCCCCGGAGCAAGTGGCCACGTGCTAGGGTGGGGCAAGATAAAACAGCATCCCCTAGGGCACCTCCAGCCCGGCCTGACAAGCTGCATCACACCTCCAAGCCTTTGCCTGTGCTGTATACTCTGCCTGGAAGGCTCCCTCTACATGCCACTTTGTCATTTCTTTCTCTGAAGCTTTTTCTGAAGCTTATGCCAACTTCAGGCCTCAGTTTGTATATCCCCTCCTCCAGGAAGCCTTCCCTGGCTCCTCAGTCAGGGTCAAACGCCCCTCTTCTGTACTCCAAAGGCACTGGTCATTTGCTACTGAGGTTATCTGTTCACCTGTTCGTTTCCTCTACTTAACTCAGCCCTTGTAAGATGAGATCCATCTCTGGCTCCCAGCTGCAACTCCAGAGTGCAGTACAGATCCTGGTACACAGTAGAAACTAAATAAATGTTCGCTGGATAAAGGGCCCATGGAATGTCCCCTCCAGGGCCTTCCTTAGGAGACCCTATCTGGAGTCAGTGCAGCACCAACTCACTGTGTGGCCTTGGACATGACCTCCCTGCCCACCCCGCCCCTCCCCGTCAGCCTCAGTTTCCCAAACAACCTGCCAGCTCTTCTAATCTCCTCCAACAATCCCCTTCTCTCATCTTGACGCCCGCGCCTGCCTCTCATGGGGCCCCCGATGGGCAGGTTAGTGCTCACAGCTCTCCGTCCCCAGGACTCAGCCTCTCTGCCCAGGCCTGGCCAAGCCCCCAGGGACCCTCCACCCAACCCCCATCCCTGGTGTCAGCAGCTCTCAGCCTCTGGGACTCCATCTCTTGTTCAAATCCAGAAGCCAGGAGGGGGTCTGGACACCAGGCCAAGAAGCTGGAGGCCCAGGGGGTCTGTGCCCAGGAGGCTGGGGGAGCCCCACCCAAGGATATGTTTATAGCTTTGAGGAAAAACAGCAACTCCCAAGGCTATTTTGGAAACCTAATGTGCACTTTGGATCTCTCTGTTGTTTATTTCAAGTGACCGTGCCATCCTGCAGGTAAATGCACGGCACTGCGGGTCTGCAGCTCAACGCCACCTCCCCATCACAGCCATGCACTCCGACCTAAACACGCCTGGACCAATGAGGGGTTGGCAACCAAGCAGACCCCACCAGGCAAGGGTTGGCACACACCTCATCCTGGGTTTAAATCAAGGCCCTGCAGCCTTGAGCAGGTCACCTCTCTGTGCCTCAGTCTCCTCATCTGTGAAATGGGGGAGAATGACCCCCCTCTTGGATTAAATGAGGATTGGCAAGCACATCAGGCTCCAGGCGTAATGGGGGAAAAAAAAAATCACAGAACATGAGCCCTCAGGACCTCAGAAGGGGATGCTCAGAAGCCCAGGCCATTTGTAAATGAGAAGCCCGAAGCTCAGAGGGGTGAAGTGACGTGCCCAAGGTCACACAGCCAGGCAGCGGCAGAGCAGGGACTGGAACACAGAGCCTGTATGTTTCCTGCCATGCCGCTGCTGAGAGAAGGAGGACAGTCCTGAGCAATCACCAGGAAGGAAGGAGGGAAGAGTGACAAGGTCCCCAGGAACCGATTACATGTGCAGCTGGTGCAACAAGGGATGGGTTATGGCAGGCACCACCTGCATGTGGAGCGCCATCAGTGTCATAACTGGCCGGGAAGGCTGCAGGCACAGCCAGGACAGGTAATTAGAATGCAGTCACCTGCACCGAGCGGGATTAGTGACTACACACAGCTCAAGGGGATGAACTCATGACTTAATACCAGCCTCCTGCCACCACGCAGCCCTGACATTCAACATGATGTGAACCAGTGGGAAGGGCGCTTCACACACACACACACACACACACACACACACACAC
>NW_006786690.1:7772933-7779804 GCF_000442215.2 Lipotes vexillifer | reverse complement strand
CCACACACACACACACACACACACACACACACACACACACACACACACACAGCGTTCCTCCCATCCATCCACAGGGCTGGGGTACGCCTCTAGAGGAGAGAGAGGTCAAAAATAGCAGACTCTCAGAGAACCTTCTGCGACAGTAACACCCCTGGCAGGGCACCTTATTGGAGCCTCTAGTTTCCTCACCCCCATTCTGCCAATGGGGAAACTGAGGCTCACAGAGGTAAGGCAACTTGTCCAGGTTCCCTAATCATAACAGTTAACAATATGAAATGTTAGGATGTGATAGGCACTATCAACTCATTTAATCCTCACAACAGCCTTATGAGGTAGGTGCTATTATTATGCCCATTTTACAGATGAGGAAACTGGGGCCCAGGGAAGTGAAGCAACGTGTGCAAGGTCACAGTGCTCAGAAGTGGTGGAGCCAGGACTTAAAGCCAGGCAGTCTGGCTCCAGAGCCCAAACTCATAACCACCATACTCGCCTGCCTCTGCTCTCCATATGCAGCAGCAGATACTGCAGTAGAACATGGGTCTCTCTGACCCCAAAGCCTAGGCTCCTTTCTCTGTGCCAGGTGGCGTCATGATAGAGAAGGTCAGGGAGCATGTACCTCAGTCTCCTGGGGGTCAGAATGGACCCCAAGTGGCATCACCTCTAAACTGTAGAGAGAAGCACAGAGGCCCTACCCTGGGCCCCACTAGGCCCCAACAGAGGGGTCGCTGAAGTGAGGTTCTCCTAGGCCTGGCCCAGCCCCGAGGACCCTCAGATGGGCAGGGCATCCTGCAGACACTAAAGATCCCCAAGCTGCCTGGATCCTGCCAGGTGCCCAGCCCAGGGGGAGGAGGCAGATGATCACCAATCCCAGCCCCACCAAGAGACCAGCACAGATTCCCTTCTCAACTCAAACCCAATCAGGGCCTCTCTCCCCCTGAGACTTGGTCCTCCAGCCACACAACCCCTGGCCTGGACTCAGCAAGAAGCCAAAAAGGAGATGGTCCAAGACAGAGGGGTGAGAAGGAGAAGCCTGGGGGAAGGAGTGAGGCCACTCACACGGCCCCACTGCTGCCCCTTTATCTCAAAAGATTTGCAAGTCAGAGAGAGAGACTCAGCCATGGCCATGCTCCAGCTGGTGACCTGGTAAAAGTGACTTTACCTCTCTGAGTCTCAGTTTCCTCATCTGTAAAATGGGGTAACAACAGTACCTACCTCACTGGGTTGTGAAGATTATACAAGATCATGAGTACCAAGCATCTCATGTTACTTTGCTCACCTTAGTGAGCAGATCCCACTTCCAGCTGCTGGGGCTAGGCAGTTGGTCCAGGGTCCAGGGTCCTGGGCTTGGCTGAGATGTGCCATTTTGCCCCTCAGAGGCTTCATTCTCTGGGTCCCTCTCCCCCACACTGGGACTGGGGCGCTGTCTGGTAGACTTGGATACCAAGTACCCAGCACATGCAGGCCCTCAACTGGTATTTATGCACTGGATGAATGGATGAGCTTGGGGGCTGAAGCCCCGGGGAGGAGCAGCAAGCAGGGCCTGGGTGCAAGTCCCGCTCTGCCTGCCTCCCAGCCCGTCCCGGGACCCATCTGCACAAGGAAGCTCTGACCAGCCCTGGGAGCTCAGGCTCTCCCTCCACCAGCCACTCCCCGGGCAGCCTGCCAGTGGTGGGCCCTTTCCCAACCTGCCTGGCCTCCTAGGGACAGACGGCTGGTCCACGCCCACCCCAGCAGGCCCACAAAGGCAGCAGGCGGCTTCCTCCTGGTGACTTTGCCTTGGGAGAGATGAAACTTGGTGCGACGTCTGCCAAGCCAGATGGCCTGGTTGGCCTGAGGGGCCAGGACACCAGCTGGGAGTCCTGCTCCAGCAGAGCTGCTTAACCCCTTCCTGCCCCAGCACGGGAACTAGCATCCCCCTGGCAACTTAATTACTGTCATAACACTCAGGCCTCCTGCCCTCCACCCTTGGAGGTGAGAGGCCTCCCAGGGGCCAAAAGGGAGTCAGCGAGGCAGTGGGGTGAGAGGGAACCACGGAGCAGGTGGGAGTGGAGGAGGTGCCACCGCCCGGCTCTGAGGGGAGGCCTCCGCCAGGAATCTGCCAACCCAGAGAGTGAGCAGGGCGGGTACTGGTTCCTGGCTGCGGAGCACAATGAAGCCAGCTGCTTCGCTTCCAGGACACCCATCTGGGGCAGGGACTGCCAGGTCTGAAGGCCACCAGCTACCTTTAGCAGGCTGGAAAACTCACTCCCCGACCCAAAGCCCAGAAACAGCACTGCCCTGTGAAGGCTGTCTGAATGGCCGCAGACATGCTTGCTCAACCTCTCTGGGCCTCAGTTTCCCCATCAGGAAAGGTGGGGCCAGGGTGATCCCTGGGCTCCAGGGCTACTTCCGGCTCAGAGGGCTCCATGACTCCAGGAGAAGAAATGTACCTCCTCCCCCTGCCCCCTGCCCCCGGCTCCCCCAGGAACTTGTGGGATCCTAGAGGGACCAGCCAGATCCTTTCTACACAAAAATCATGTCCCAACGAGAGCATGCATGAGTCAAGAGGAACTTCAGGCAGGAAGAAGGTAAGCTTCTGAGATTCAGTGGGGGGCTGATGCTGCCTGGAGAACTCAGGAAGGGTCTCCACCAGGCAGTGCCCACCCATTCCCCTACTCAATGGAAGGCTAAGCAAGGGGAAATGCAGCGTATGGGATTATGGCTAGAGACCAGGAAGCATTTCCCAATGGAAAAGCCTACAAGGATGCTAGAAGGCCCTGGAATGTCCTCCCCAGGCAGCAAAACCTTTAAGTGGGATTTGCAGAGGTCCTACCCTCAAGGAGAGGGAGGAACAGATGACCTCTGGAAACCCTCTGGGGACAGCAAGCTGGAGTCCACAAGCAAAGCAGGGCCTCAGAGTCTCTGCACTTGGGTGCCCAGCCAACCTGACACTCCAAGTGGACAATGGTGTCATCTCAGGGTACAGCACAGCCAGGCCCAGCTCCAGCCTGGGGCCTGTACGCTGGTCCAACCAGGATCTCTGGATGTCTCTCAGGAGAGAGGCTGCAGAGGACTCCAAAAAGCCCGAGAATACATCAAACTCGCCAAGGAAGGAAGGGCCAGGTGAGAGGGCTGCCAGCCAGGAGTGGAGCCGTCTGTCAGCACAGCAGAGATGCAAGAACATGGGGCTGGGATCCACAGACCTGGCTCTGAGTCCTAGGTTTTCCACCAACTTGCTGTGTAACCTTTAGCAAGTCACTACTCCTCTGAAAAGTGTGTGCTGGGGGAGAAATCAAACATCTCTAAAGACTCTTGCAAGTCTGATTTCACAGTCATTTGGCAAGCTCCCTAGGGATAGGAGTCTGCCTTTCCAGTCCATGCAGCATCATCCCCAGGGCCCAAGCATAGGGCCAAGCACAAGCACCCTAAAAATGATGGATGGATGGGTGGATGGATGGATGAATAGGTGGATGAATGAATAGATGGATGGATGGATGAATGAATGATCAAGCGGAGTAATTCCTGAAAAAGAAGAGCAGAAGGTCCTAGGTGTCCCCTGGGACGATTCCTTACACTTGCCCTCAAGGGCTCCCTGGAATCACCTTCCCATGACTACAGACCTTCCAGCGTCCAGCCCCCTTCTCTAACTTGTGCTCACACCCACACACACATTCTTAAATATGCAACACATGCTCCAAGCACCGTGACCCAACTCTGAATCCTGAGAGGAGACGCTATGGATCCCATCAGCTATCTGCTCCAGCCTTCCCCTGGGGCGCCTCAACCTCCTGAAGCACCCTCCCAAAGCTGGGTTTGAAATGAGACTGGACAGTAATGGAACCCCAGTGACGATCTTTTAAGACCCAAGTTCACATGCCAGCTCTGCCACTTTCTGGCCATGACAAGTAACAAGTCATTTCACCTGCCGAGACTGTGTCCTCATCTGTACAGTGGGCATTAACCACAGCTACCCTTCAAGAGTCTTGCGAGGTTCAAGAGTCTTGTGCAGTCCAAAACATCCGTGAAGTTTTGAACAGCAACAGGCACATGGGATGTGCTCAGGGAATGGTGAGAGGAGTATAATGGGGTTATGAGATCCTGGCTTCCTTCCTGGAGGAGGTGAGGATGAGTGAAGCCTCCCAGAGTTTCTCTGCAATCCCTTCCACCTCATTTCCCACCTCGGGAGGGTGGTATGCCTGGACTTAAACCCAGCAGAAGCTACAAAGCAGCCTTTGTCTCAGAAGCGAAACCCTAAACCAGCTGCCTTGACATCAACTCTGGAAAAACAATGCCAGGACAGCCTTCAGCGTGCGTCACCTCTCTGCCAAGGTCTGGGAGCAGGTGTTTCACCCACAAGGCCTCGCAGCGATAGTCGGTGGGCCGGACAAGAACCCGGGAGCCATATTCCCATGGCCTTCAGGAAGAAGAGCTGCGCCCATGATCCCTGAGGCGTAAGACGGGACTTGACTCCTGTATCTCAGCCCAAGGGCCAGGGCCCGGAACATGCAGCCGATTCCTCAACCTGAAAGACTGAGCCTGGCAGTGTGGCTGGAATTATTCTGCAAGAGTCCACCAGATTCAGGTTCAAATCCCAGCTCTGCCCCGGCCTCACAGTGAGACCTCAGGCCAGGGATGGGTCCCAAGGCTGCCTCCGTATCCGCACAAGGATGCTGGGACTTAGGGGGCCCCTCCCCAGGGAGGCAGGGACACAGACAGACTCGCCATTCAAGACCGCTCTCCTGCAAGGCCACTGGAAGCCACAGGCTGCAGGTGCCACACTGTGCTGGCCACAGCCTCGAATGCTAGGTCTTGCCCTACCGGTGACCCTGCGCTGACTGTCTGCTGGGGAGGACAGGAGATGTGACCTCCTCCTTGCCAGCCAAACAGGCAGCTCTGCTGGGGAAAGGAAGTGCTCTGAACACAAAGGCCACTCTACAGCTGGAATGGGGAGGGAAGAGGCAGTTCTCACTGTGTGGGGCCTTGGGGGCTGCTGAGGGCCAGGCTGGGACAGAAGGGACAGAGCAATAACAACTCAGTGGCCGGCACCCCACTTAGCCCTCGGCGTGCACCATTGCACTGAACCCTCTTTACAACCCGTGAGCTAAGGCTGTCATCCCCATTTTACAGACATTTTACAGATGTCTTCCCCATTTTACACCCATCCCCGGGGTGGTGATGGGAACCCAGGCGATCTCACTCCAGGAACAGAGCTCCCACCCAAGTGAAGGCCCCGATCGCAGGCTGACAATGCAACCGAGGAAGAGTGAACAAATAATTTCTTTTTAATTCCCCATGGATGTATTACGCCTTAAGGCCCAGAAAGGAACAACCTACACGTTGGGGCTTCCCTGAACTCAGCGTCAGGTTAATTGTGGCTCTGTCAGTAGCCTGGTGAACTCTGACTCCAGTTTTCCCAACTTGAATAAGTCCTGATGTTTTAAACATCAATACTTTCCTTAAAGGCAAGTGTCAAACCAGTTGCAATGTAATATTAAGACTTTCCATATAAAACTGTGTACAGATCCAAACATACTATTTGTTAGAGCCCAGCCCCAGGCTGGGGACTCAAGAAACATGGTCTTTGTAAAGACTGGGGGATCGGCCTTTGTGGTTCACCCAACTCCTCACTGTGGGCAAAGTTCTCAGACCTCCAACTCCAGGGCTCACCCCAGAGAAAAGGGGCTGGGAATGGCCCTCAGTGGGCCAGGCTCATCAACAATCCTGTGGGTCTCGTCATCCCATTTCATACAAGAGGAAACCAAGGCACAGAGAAATGCACAGCTGAGCACACGGCTGGCAGACAGGGACAGTAGGTCAGTCAGCCAGTCAGTCAACACCCCAAGACGCCAACGCCAGGCCGAGCTCAGGAAATTACCTCCTGTTACGAGGAGACAAACCCAAGGCGACCTCAGGTGTCTCTTTTGTAGGCCAAGAGAGCCTCATCTGCAGCACTGAGGACCCAGATGTCTGGCCAAGGGGCACGGCTCGGTCTGTGTGGGCTCCACTTTGACAGGCTCCGAGGCCTCTTCACTCTACGTTCTCTAGCCTCTGGAAGTTTTCCAAAGCCCTCCTTAAAGGACCAGCAGCCTCCAGAAGGATCCCTTAGCCCAAGGGTTTCAAAGGAACCCTGCTTAGGGGACCTGGGTTCTAGCCCCTACTGTGCTGTGTGACCTCAAGGGAGCTGCTCTCCTTCTCTGGGCCTCAGTTTTCTCATCTGTAAAATGGTCATGGGTATGTGGGTGGGGGTAGAGAGAAAAAGATAAAACACTGAGGGACGAACTCTCAGAAGGTCTTCTTCAAAAGACACCAGGCACATTTAGTCATCTGGGATGACAGGGGAATGACATCTCCTAGAAGCAGGGGGATAGATTAAATGACCTCAGAGAGAGCCTCAAACCCTCTGGGCCCACCACGGGGTATGAGGAAGGTACAGGTTTGAGGGAGAAGGGGCAGGTGGGGCAGTCAGGCGGGAGAGGTAAGGTGAGCAGCCTAGCCTCCCCAGCTCACTCCCCGACCGGTGTCTAATCACAGGCCCAGACCTTGATAGGGGCAGGGGAGGCGGAGGCTCCCATGACGGCATTGACCTCTAACCTGGCAGCTATCCCTCTCACCAGGCAACCTCCCCTGTCACCCAAACTGATGTCAAGACCCCAGGCCCATAGTACAAGGGGTCTGCGTTGGACAGAGGTGGGGTCCTGACCCCAGGGCCTCCAAGTCCACAGGGGGTAGAAAGAGGCTCTCAGCCCCATACTCACAGACACACGCGCACACCCACGGGCTCACGCACGGGCTCACAAAGCCCCAGCAGCAAACAAAGAGCCCCCCACCAAGGCCTGGCATTGGGCGGGGGTGGGGGACAGAGACCCCTCACAGCCCTCCCCTGCCTCCAGCC
>NW_006786690.1:7768168-7772923 GCF_000442215.2 Lipotes vexillifer | reverse complement strand
AAGAGGGAAAGGAGAGAGGAGGAGAGACAGCAAAACAGAGCAAAGAGAGCCAAGAAGGCCATGAGGAGGGAGGGAGGCCAGGAAGGCAGAGAAGAAAGAGCAGGCAGGCCAGGTTCTGGCTGTGTCCTGACTCCAGCCCAGGCCTGGGTTGTGCACCAGCATGGCAATCTCAGCTACAGGTCTTTGCACAAGCTGTTCTCTCTACCGGCAGCGCCCTTCCCCCTTCTCTTCCACTCTTACTGGACCTTCAAAACACAACTCAGCTGATGGCTCCTCCAGGAAGCCTTCCTTGACTGGCCCTAAGCAGGCTCAGCTGTCTTCCAGAATCCCTGGATTTCAGGCACTACAGGGTCCCACCAGGGTCCCGCGTAGTGCTCCAAGGCTCTCTCTGGTCCAGTGTTCTGACTTTGCAACAAGCTTTCCCCACATCTATTCCAGTCTCAGTCTCCACCCACACCCTGCCCCCAGGTGGCCTTCTGCCCATTAACCACAGCAGCGGGGGACAAAACGGGGGTGCCAGTGGGCCCCGGGAAGATGTACCGACTCTGCCCAGAGAGAGGCCTGTCTGCTGGGGAATTTCACAAGGTCCACTTAGACCCAGCTCTTCCCCTCCCCCTAGACGGCAAACAGGTGGCAGCGAGCCAAGAAACTCCTTAAATAACCCAAGTAATAAAAATGCCAATTAAGCGGGTGGAAGGCAGTTTCTCCACTGTGGGGGTGTCTCTCCATCGCGCAGCAGATGAGCAGGGGGCTGTGTGCACCTGCACATCCTGCAGTCGGAGCACGCAGGCCAGAGAGCGCTGAGCAAGCATCTCAGAGCTGCCCTGGAGACAGCCCCGACCCAGCACAGCCCAGGCCAGGGCCCCAGTGCCACCGGAGTGCCCCCTTGCTTCTCTCCTCAGGACCCCCAGTCTCACTGAAGAATCATCATGGCACATATATACACTACTATGTATAAAATAGATAACTAATGAGAACCTACTGTATAGCACAGGGAACTCTACTCAAGGCTCTGTGCTGACCTAAATGGGAAGGAAATCCAAAAAAGAGGGGATGTATGTATACGTATAGCTGATTCACTTTGCTCTGCAGCAGAAACTAACACAACATTGTAAAGCAACTATACTCCAATAAAAATTAATTTAAAAAATCATCACAGCAGCTGCCAGTGTCTGAGGGCCGTCACCTCAGTCCCTTTCTCATGCCACCCATGCAATATGCCTATCCATCCGCATTTTGCAGGTAAGGAAGCAAGGACTCTCTCAAGGTCACGGAGCTGATAAGCAGCGGAAACACTCTTGGACTCCTCTCTTCCCAGCTTCCAAGTTCCACACAAACGCTCTGCTCCGAGCTGTTTAGTTCCAAAGGTTTTTGTCCTTTGACTTGGGATCTAGGGGAGATGTGATATAAAGGCAAGGGGAGGACAAGACCTTTCATGGAACTTCAAGTAGCCCCAGGTTGCATGAGAAGTTGGAGAAGAAACAGCAGTGTGGGTGTGGCCCAGGGCTTCCAATCACTTAGTCACCATGGGTACAGCACTCAACAGTTTATAAGATGCTTCCACAGGCATCACTTCGTTTAATCTTCCAAACGGCCTCATGAGGCCAGATTTATTACCCCCATTACACAGAAGGGAAAACTGAGGCTCAGAGCAGGAAAGCTGCTTGCAATGCACATGCCCCTTCCCGGGTACCACACAGGATAAAAGGTTGGATCTGGAGCCTGACTTCCTGGGTTCGAATCTTGGCTCTCCACTTCCTGTCTTGGCCCGGCTTCCCTCAATGTCTCTATGGCTCAGTTTCAGCATCTCTAAAATGGGCTAATGATAGTATCCAACTCATAGAGTTGTTACGAGGTTATATAAATTAAATATTTGTAAACTGCTTTGAATGGAGCCTGGCAAAGGGTACATGGTATATAAATATTTTTTAAATTAATTACTATTTATTGTGCCTCTAGTATGCATAGGCACTATTTGGGCAGGTACTTGTCACATGACATTGTCCCATTTGTCTGTGTCCCCAGACACCAAGCTCCTGAGGGCAGGGGCTGTGTCTGCTTCACCCCGGTGCCCAGCATGGGGCCTGGCACACGGTGGGTGCCCAGCCACTGTCCAGAGAACAGAATCTTGGTTTCTCAGACACCCACACCCAGCAACCTCATCTTCCCCAACAAGAGGCACAGAATGACTGTAACAAGTTCCCTATACCCTGGCAAAGTTCACAGCACCAACCGAAAGCAAAAGTCAGACCTGAGCCCAGGGTGGAGTCCAGCTTCCCTCTGGCCACCAGAATGTCCACTGCTCTCTCCTGCTCGTCATCAGGCAGTGAGAGCCCCTGACCACTGCCCTGGGAGTGCTCAGGCGCTGGGCGTGACAAAAGGAGCACTGAAACTTAGAATCTGAGACCCACATCCAGTCCTGGCTTTGCTATGTGACTTGGGGCAGGTTAATTTTCCTCTCTGAGCCTCGGTTTCCATCGTGCAGGGTTGTCACAAGGTTTAAATCAGATCACATGTAAAGTGCCTGACAGGTAACGATTAGTGTTCCTAGCTCGCCATCCCTTCCTCCACCCTCACCCCCAGGTCTCCCCCTCCCCAGAGCTCAATCCTCAGAGATCAGGGGGGCTGGCCCGCCCTCTATGGCGGCCCAGGAGGCTCATCTGCCTGCGTTGCCAGTGATTCATTGGCTTCACCAGAAATAATTACTCTAAAGTCACAGCAGGAAGTCTTCCCTGCATGGTGGCCACCTCCTGTTCCGTCACCCGCCCCGGCAATATTGTGACAGGCGCCGGGGGGACCCACACCTCAGCCTGACTCTCGCCTGCTTCCTCCACCCTGTGCCAGCATCACCAGCCTCCAGGCCGCATGAGACGAAGCCAGCCTGCGTCTCTGCCAGGCAGAGCACTGAACTTGGGGTCTGGAGACCCAGGCTGGACTCGCTGGGAGATCCGGGGCAGAGTTCTTCACCCTTCTGAAACTCTCATCTGTAAAATGAACAGAATCAATCCTACCTCTTGGAATTGCTCTAATAATTAAATCTCACTTATTTAAAGAATTCATCACAGAGCTTAGCACGTAGTAGGTACTCAATTAATGGTGGCTATGAACTCACTATGATTTATTTTATTTTATTATTTTTTTTAATTTATTTATTTTATTTTATTATTTATTTTTGGCTGTGTCGGGTCTTTCTTTTTTGCTGTGCACGGGCTTTCCCTAGTTACGGTGTGCAGGCTTGTTATCACGGTGGCTTCTCTTGCTTTGGAGCATGGGCTCTAGGCTCGCAGGGCTTCAGTTGTTTTGGCAAGCAGGCTCAGTAGTTGTGGCTCACAGGCTCTAGAGCACAGGCTCAGTAGTTGTGGCGCACGGGTTTAGCTGCTCTGCGGCATGTGGGATCTTCCTGGACCAGGGATCGAACCCGTGTCCCCTGCACTGGCAGGCGGATTCTCAACCACTGCACCACCAGGGAAGCCCCTCAACTGATTCTTATAACAACCCTGGGAAGCAGAACGCATAAGAAAACTTATCCCCATTTTATAGAGCAACACATCAAGGTGCAAGAGATTAAATGGCATGCACAGAATCCAGATCACTCCAATAAAGTTAGAGAGACAACACCGTTCCTAGGGCACTGGGCGAGCCCATCTTCCCAGTGTCCCCACTCCCAGACAGGCAACAGGAAGCTTATCTCACACCCCAAGCAAGCCAGGACCATGACCTGGACTCCACAGGGCTCTAACTGCCCCCTGCTACACCCCAGGGGGCTCAGCCAGGCCACAGGCCCTCAAGGGAACCTGAGGCATTTGCCAGATTTAGTATTGGGTGACAACTACTCTTGTACCAAGAACTAGAGCAAGAAACTACATCCTGCCCAGGAAGCCAAGCATAGGTACCCACTGGGGTTGGGAGGGCACTGCCCTGGCAGGCAGGCGGCAGCATCAGAAATATTCACCAGCCTCCCACCTGGCCTGGAATCTTCTAAGCACCTCTTCTAAGCACCAGTCCTGCCAAGAGGCTTCACAACCCCCAGATGCTGCCAGCAAGGTCATGGACTACCCTCTCCCCAGGTTCAAGCCCCGTTCTTGACTTCTGCCCACCTCACAAAGCCAGCACTGCTTGCCCCTTCTGCCCTGTGAAATCTGGCTGTGTAACTCTTGGAACTTTACCACCTACAATGTACTGTAGCTCTGTGAGCCCATTTACGGCTCTCACAATGTTGGGACACAGATCTCAGCATCCCCCTTTTCCAGATGAGGAAACTGAGGCTCAGAGAGGCAAAGTGATAGCCCAAGCTCATTCAGCTTTTAATTCCTGCACTGGCGGCCCAGCATGTGGCACCAGGAGACAGGTATTCATTCAAACTTGTTGAACTGATATGTCAGGACTGGAGCGCGTGTCTCCTGACTCCAGGTCCAGACCCTGCCCTCCACAAGCTGTGAGTCCGCCGGATGTAGAGTTCATGCGTGTCAGTTATTGTGTCAACCCAGCCTCACTGGGGCCTACCAGCACGCAGCAGCCGGGCACAGAGCGTCCCTCACTGCACAAATACTTGCTCAGCATGGACTCTGCCCAGGCCCTGGATGGGTTCTCTGTGCACAAGGCGAAGAAGACAGACCCGGAGCCGGCCCCCACAGAGCTTACAGTCAGTGGAGGGGGCAGATACATCCCAGGCAATTACAATTCAGGGTATACGGTCCTGTGATGGGGAGGCAGTGGGTGCTCAGGAATGGCCGATGCAAGAAAGTCAGGGGAGAG
>NW_006786690.1:7746600-7768074 GCF_000442215.2 Lipotes vexillifer | reverse complement strand
AATGCCCGATGCAAGAAAGTCAGAGGAGAGCAACATATCCTGACCCTGAGGGAACAACAGGGCTGCCTCCTTCCCTGTCGTGGGCCTCCTGCCATCTGTGACCTGGGAAATAAACGGAGCACCAACCCGGTTGAATCTCATCAATGTGATCGAAAGCCAGGACTCCACATGCAAAGTCCACAGCCTCTGGTATCACTGACACATGGCATGTTCAAATCAATTCCCTTGGAAGTCCATGCATCTCTTAGCAGCAAAGGATGTGTGCAAGTTCTGGGTCTACCCTTCTATGTCTTTCAAATACCGACACGTGTGGGGATGCAGCCACGGGCTTGGAGAGAGAGCCTGAGAGCGCACTTGTGCATGCGTGCGTGCGTGCGTGCGTGCCTGTGTGCGTGTGTGTGTGTGTCTGTGTGTGTGTAAGCTGGTGGGGCCCAGGGGCCTGTATCCGGTGGCCAAGGCAAAAGCCCCGCCTCAAATTCCTGGGAGAAGGAATCTTCAGAGTCAGCTGTATCCCTGCTTCCTGCTTCCTGTTTCCTTTTCTTTTCTGGGACCTCATTCCCCTCCTTCTCGCATGAGGCTCTGAAAAGCCCTCCCAAATTTGTTCCCAAAGAGTCTGCCAGACTAACCCAAGAGACTTGGAATACTGAGGAGCTAAATGAAGGCGGGGTTGGGGTTGGGGGCAGGGGCCATGTTTCTTTTAAAGGAGGTTGGGGGAAAGGGCAGAGGGTGGCCAGAGATTCCTGGAGGCACAAATCAACCACTAAGAGTAGGAAGAACAGCCTCCTTAGATGCTGGACAAAGAAGCAGCCCTTTCTCCCTCTGCCCCCAGCACCATCTCTGGCGCCTTCCGCAGGACAGAGAGTGACGATGGGTCCTGAAATGGATGTGTCAGTCCAGCGCTGTGCTGAGAAATCCTTGTAAATGAAGGGAACAGATATTGCAGGGGCGGGATGGGGCGGGGGGAGGGCTCTGGGATGGGGGACGTCCTGGGAGCTTCATGTGCCTTAACACATGACCTTATTTACTCCTTTCCGATCCCTAGGGGAGTTATTCTCCCTCTTTTACAGAAAGCAGTGTCTCAGGAAGCTCAGAGAGGCCAAGCAATTGCCCATAGTCACACAGACAGCGGCAGAACCGGGATTCAATCCCTTTTTCCACCATCCCAAGCTGCCTCCCAGGAAAATCAGAAATAAAGAATCCATATCAGCAGCTTCGGAAACAATGGAAGTGGCAGGGAACGAAGCCCTCTGACCAGCTTTCCAGGGCAGTCTTGTGGCTTTGGGGCACTTAGGGGCCAGCACCCACCTGCTCAAGGGCCTCCCAGCCCATGACGGGAAAAGGCAAGGGACGCTCCAGCTGGCTCACCCACCAGCCCTTTTTGGAGCCCTCCATTCGGGCCAACAGCCCAGCCGCTTCCGGCTCATGATCAGAAATAGCTGTGACAAAAGTCCCGCCTATCCCTGAAAGTGGCTTTTTAAAAAATGCTTAAAGGCAGACACATAAAAAGGTGGAGAGAATTCTGCCAAGCCCCAGTGGAAGGCAAATGATGCGGGCATCACCTCAGCGCAGGGAAGAAAGCTCTCAATGGCAGACAGAAGTTCTGCCTGGCTCGGCTTTGTGGGTCAGCTCCCTCTGGGCCTCAGTTTCCCCAACTCTAAAATGAAAGTATTTAGCTGAATCAGCGATTTCTTTCTTTCTTTTCTTCTAAACTGTAAAACCCTGGTTTCCAATCGAATCTCCCTCCGAATATTAATCTGAGAATCATGAAAGTGGAGCTGCTGTGTTTGATGTTGGCCAAAGCCCCCTGGACTGTTCCCAGAATCACCCAAGACACCCTCTTCTAGACTCCAGGGCTCCAAAGAGTCCACTTGCAAACCACTAGGCTAAATGATCACTGTGGTCACCCTGGCTCTCAAACAAAGCTCCAGGGGAAACAAACCAAGACTTTCAGGCTGACTGGAGTCAGGAGCACAGACACTCAGCAACTTGCAAGGGGAGGCAACAAAACCAGCTGGTTCCAAACCACACGGGGCCTGAGGCAGGAGAGGGGGAGGCCCGGAACAGAGAAAGGCCACACTGTCATCTCAGGAGGCAGAAAGAGCAGCCCTGAACTGGGCCCCTCCAAATCACAGACCGAAATGTAGAGCAAGCTGGCAGGGATCACCTAAAGGAAGCCTGTTGTGTATAGGTAGGGGACCTAAGGCTCAGAGAGGGCAGGAATTGGCCTGAGGTCATGCAGCGCCTAATGGTAGAGCCAGACCTGGAGTCTGGGTCTCTAGGATGCCCATTTAGAGAACTCTCTGCCTGTCTAAAGTTTATCGAGTTTCAGTAGGAATCTCCCAGGGAAAGGCCCCCCAGCTTGCAAACTCAGAACAGGATATTTTGGTGGCACTGCATGGTGACAGGGCAGAGATGTTTGTTTTGGTTTTCAAATCAATGCTTGACAACCTTGTCGGCTACAGTTTCAGTGACCACATTTCCCTCATGGTAAAGAGCTCAGAGCTGATTAGACCAAAAGGAAACCAAAGCAGGAGTGATCGGGGCCAGGGCCCAGTCACCTCAGGCCAGGGGCTCTGGTTTGGGTTGGTATTTCCAAAGCACGGATCCTGTAGCACTGACAGCACACAAGATGATGGGACGTAGCACACAAGTGACTTTTTAAATTTACATTTTATTGACTATGTATGTGAATGGATACACAAAATGTGGTCTACCCATACAGTGGAATATTATTCAGCATTATAAAGGAATGTACTGCTGATATAAGCTATAGCATGGATGGACTGCACAAGCATCATCCAAGTGAAAGAAGCCAGACACAAAAGACTACATACTGTATGACTCCATTTATATGAAATGCCCAGGAAAGGCAAATCTATAGAAATAGAAAGCATATCAGTGGTGCCTGGTCTGGGGTGGGAACAGGGATTCACTGCAAAAGGGCAGAAAGGATCTTTTTGAGATGATGCAAGTGTTCTAAAACTGGATTGTGCTAATAGTTGCACAACTCAGTGGACTGGCTAAAAATCATTGAATTGTACACGTAAAATGGGAGAATTTTATGATATGTAAATTATACCCCATAAGGCTATATGAAATATGTTACATAAGTAATAATATGGATGGTGGGACATGAATATGGCCACAGTTCATGGAGGTGGAACCCCAAAAGTCCCCAGCTTGGAGAACACTGAGCTATACAACCCAGGTTGCCCTTTGGAGATGCAGAATGAACATCTCCAAGGCTGCGAGTTCCTCCAGGTGGACCAGAGGAAACCCTGGAACCTCTCCTTTCCCGGCACAGGCTCCTTCTGTTGGCCACCGCTTGGGGTTCCATGCTAGACATCCTGGAACGATCTGAAGCCTTCAGTGGCCAAGAGCCCAGGTAAACACCTTGGTCTCATTCTCTTATGAACAGGAGATCAGAAGTGCGCAGGGAGTTCAAACTCAGATTTACATATTGTCAAGGCTGGGAAGACCCTTTGAGATCATCTAACCCAGTGGTTTTTAGGCTTTTCAAAAAGCTGATCATATGCCTGCCCTCTTCCCAAAAGAAAATTCTTATGATAAACCCAAATACAGAAACAAGTAAAAACAGAATGTTACTTGTATAAATTTATATTGTAGGCTCAATGATATAACAGCTACTTATTCTAAATTCAATCCATGAGGTTGATGAGGCTATTTTGATCCATTAACATTTAGAACTGGGATTATGGATGACAGGTCCACCTTCGCTTTAATTCTATCTCTGGTTTTGGCTACAGAGTATTAAGAAAATCCTGACTCACACAGATTAGTAGCTACAAACGGGACCAGCTTTAAGCAGTTTGCTTTGTAATCTCAGAGTACTCTTCTGACAAAGAGAAGGCAGGGGAAGGCTCTAACTTGAGGCCAAGTACTAACAAATCAATGTTAAGTAGACTTCCGTGAGTTAACAGTAAGAACTCAAAAGTGACTGAGCACACTTTTATGACCATTTCAACATTTTTAAAATATTAACTTTTATTTAATATTCAAGGAACTGCCTAAGGTATCTCTGAGGCAGCTGGGGGCTTCAAGGACAGTTCTAGACCACCCTCCTCTCACTTTTACAGATAGGGAAACTGAGGCTCAAAGAAGGGAGTAAACTTGCTTTGAAAAAATCCAACTTGAGCTCTGAATCAACTCCAGAAAAGATGCGTCTCCCCAGTTTAAAAAAAAAAAAAAAAAAAATGGGGAAAGAGAAGGTACACACTCACCCCAGAAGGGCGGGAAGAGAGACACCCACACTCCACCTGTCTCAGCAGCACCCATGTCATTCCAGGCCAGTGCCAGAAGCTGACATCACACCCCACACCCTGGGTGCAACTTGAACAGGGCATTGCTCAATGCCGACCCATCTCCCTCTAAGATTGGGCACAGTTTTTTCATCTCCTTAGTAGCCAGGTCCAAAAAGCACACACACAATAAAACAAACAGCGCAAGCCTGGGGCATGACGACACAATCAACAGTGGCAGACAGAAGGGCCCATCCCTCCAAGTTTCACCACGGAGAGCAAGTGCCTGTTTCTCTGCCCCACCCCAAGGAAGCTGCCCACTAGGGGCAGAGAGGTGGACCCCCCATGGCGAGGCACCAGGCCACTCTCAAGTCCTCAGGAGAAACAACCAGCCCAGAAGAGTAGCTTGCTCCCCGCCGGGTCCAAGACCTACCCCCAGGAAGCCAGGCCCTGCATGAGAGACCTGAGACTCCAGGCAACTGCTCCCTGACAGCTTGACAAAGCCGATCATCTTTAATAATGTCAAGTTGATTACTGTATACCTTCCAAAAAGCATCACCAGCCTACTCACCCCTTGTGCAACTGTGGATGGATTTTATTATTCCCATTTCTCTGATAAGTAAACAGGCTTCCGAGTGGTTCAGTGACCACTTGGTTCAGCCAGTGGTTCTCACAGGCAGGTAATGGAGCTGGCACTTGAATCCCACCCAGTGGCCAGCCTGCCAGTAGAGGAAAAGGAAGGAGACCCATGCCCAGCTCTCTGTGCTCACGTGAGCACTAGGACTCGAGGAATGGAGGAAAGATGCTTCTCAGTGCATCCTCCAAGCCCTGAAGTTCAGAGCCACAGCTCCCAATGCAGAGTTGCCCATGCCTGGGACAGCAGAGGGCCCTGCCCCTATCCAGGCCTGAGATGCTACAGACAGACCCCTCTACTCTTATCAGAAGGCCGATTTGACAATACTGTCAGCCAGGTTGCAGGCAGGAAGCAATGTCAGTTTCCCAGCTAGGGAATCTGGGCTGGGCAGGAAGGTGCTAGCCGATTCAGCAGGCAGTCTGTGCCATACTCCAGCCAGAGACAATGGTCTGGGTCCATTCGGTGCCCAGTCTTCCAGCCTAAGGTTATCTCCTTCTGTGGGCCTTTAGGGCTGAGTTTGCTGGGGTCCAAAAAACCATGAGAATTGGCGGTGGGGAGAAGAGAGGTGGAGGTAGCTGTTTCTAAAAGCTCGTGGCCAGTCTGATGTAGGTCTGGTTATCCAGCCCAGCCAGCTGGACCTTACAGAGCTGGAGCAAGACAGCAGACCCTGGCATCAGTGGACAGATCCAACCATTCTTAAACACATGACTTTTAAACACATGACTTTTTAATTCAAGGAACAAGAAGCCAGTGGATTACTTAAGAGTTATTTCTTTTCATCCATTGACAGAGGAGAGCCCACCTCCTACATCCTTGGGAAAATACCTAAGCTGGAAGACAGACAAGCCAGGTGGTTCACATCCTGGCTTCACCACCTATTAGCTTCACCACCTATTAGCCAAGCCATCTTAGGCAAGTCACTTGCATCTCTGTGCCTCGGTTCTCTCATCTACAAAATGAGGATAAGAATGCCCCACACTTTGCGTTGCCATGAGGAATAGATGAGATCACGGAAAACACCAATGGTCACTATGTCACTTAGAAAACAATGTGCCTGGTCCAGTGACGGAGCGGAGGTGTCCCCCACCATAGTTACCGCCTGCTCCCATTCTTGGAACTAGATAACTGCGTTTTCCAAGCGTGTGTAGGGCGTTCTGCAAATACAGCTTCCAGCCCACCTGCCAGGACCAGCTGCCGCCCCCGGCCCCTCCCGAACGCACACATTCCTTGGCCGCGGAGACAGGGAAGACCCCCCCCCCCGGCCGGGAGTGCGGGGGCAGGAGCGGGGCCCCACTCACCTCCGCTTGTACTCGTCGCGCTCGCGCTTCACCTTGGCCAGCACATTGTAGAGCGCACGGATCTCGGGCGTGATGGTGTCGATCTGCACACCCACGCCGTCGGGGTGCACCCACGACACGCCGGGGCCCTGCACGGTCTCCACGCCGCCGCCGCCCGTGCGCCGCACCTGCGTGTAGCTCCAGATGGTCCCGGGCAGGCGGCCGTAGTGCTGCGGCTGCGAGCCGCCGCCGGGGGGCAGGCCGCCCAGGGCCGCGGCGTTGGCGTTGGCTCCGGCCGCCGCGCCGCTGCCGTGCCCGCCGCCGGGCGCGGGTGGCTGCAGCAGCTCGGGCCCGGTCTGCACGGCCTGCTCGCGGGAGAAGGTCTTGTAGCGCAGCCTCCGCTCGCGCTCGCTCTGCTGCTGCTCCAGCTGCTTCTCCAGCAGCCGGTTGCGCCGCTCCAGCTCGTGCACTTTGGCCAGGAAGCAGCGGAAGCGCACGTTGAGCCCCTTCAGTAGGTGAATGTTAGAGCCCAGGTCGTCCCGCAGCGCCGCCGTCACCGGCGATGGCCCTGGCCCGGCCCCGCCGCCGCCACCCGCGCCGGGGCAGGTCCCCCCGGCGCCGCTCGGCGGGCAGCCGAAGGCCAAGGCCATCTCCCCGAATATCAGCGAGTTCACCATGCGCCGGCTACGCGGCTCAGGGACCCGGGCCCGCGGCTCCAAGTGCGGCTCCAGCTCCGGGCAGGGCTCCCGGCGCGGCCGGGCCAGGGAGGGCGCAGGATCCAGCGCGACCTGCCGGGCGATTCCAGATGCGCGCCAGATGCGGCCTCCGCAGAGACGGCGAGCCGGACCGCCCCCGGATGTGGGCGCTGAGGCGAGGGACTGGGCTCGGGTCGCGGTGGAGGCCGCGGCGGCTTGCGCGAGGTATCGAGGATCGCTGGTCCCGGCGCCGGTGCTGTCAGAGACGCTGTGGAGGCTCCGCGGTATTAGCGCGCAGAAGACTCTCAGCCTGCACTGCCCCTCTGCGGCGGGCCCCGCCCACTGCAGACACAGGCCCAGCTCCCAAGCTCGCCCCGCCCACCCCGCCCTCCTCTGCGGCGCTCCCAAAGCTGGAGGCAGGGTCCCCGAGGCCCGCAGCGCCGGGCCCCGCCCACGGCCCCGTGGATCCTCCCATTCCCGGGCTCCACCGTTTTCTCGGCTCCGTGGACTTGCTGTCTGCAGCTTTGGCTCCGCCCAGCTCCGGGCTGGACCACTCCCTCCCCTGCGCCGGGTCCAGCCCTCCAGCCCGGCTCGGATTCTTTGCCCGGGGACACAGACCGCAGAGCTGCACCAGGCACGCGGTTAGGTGGAACCGCCGCAGAGGCAGCCCGGCCTCTTAAAGGGACAAGCAGCCTCGGCAGCGCTCGTTTCCCCCTTTAGGAAGTCCCCTCCCCCACGTCCTCTGTCAAGGAGACCCCGCTTCTCTTCCACCCCACCCCAACTCCCCGGCCCCAGATTACCACGAGGTGAGGGAGACCTCGGCCTGGAAGAACCGGGGGACCAGAGCCTCCGAAGGTGCATCCGCACCCCACCCCCACTCCAGCCTGGGGAGGCCTAGTTCGACCTTCCCAGGATAAGGCAGCGTTTCCAGCGGCAGGTCCCCCACGCGGTGGACCCGGGAGCGCTCCTCTACCGCTTGCCCCCGCCTCTAACTGCGGGCCTCGTCGTCCAGAGATTGGCCTGGGCAATGCCGAGCCCGCTGGTCCTCGGGTCCAAAGATGCGCCGCACGGATGGTGGGGACAGGAGTGGGGAGGCTGAGCGAAGACCCTCCCGGAATGTGACACCCGCAAGCTCAGCCTGGGCTGCTGCCGCGCCCCCGCCCTGAATGACCACCTCCCCACCACAGCACACTCATATGCTGAGATGCAGCTGACCCCAGAGCGGGCCATCGAACTGCTTGGGGGGCAGCTTGAGGGCAGAACAGGTATCGAGGGCGGAGCCCACCAGAGGACGCATTCATTCATTCATTCATTCACTCATTCATTCAAATATGTTTTCATATTTACCACCGTAAAGACGAAGTTCTCCAGTCTCCTGGTGTCTCTTAAACCAGTTTGCAAACATCTATGGTAATTTTTTGAACGCTAATAGTAGTTCCCATTATTGAGTGCTAAGTATATGTCAGGTGCCATAGTTGTTATCCCGATTTTACAGAGGTCGCTGAGACCAGAGGAACAGCGATCCATCCCCAAACACATGCTCTAACCCGCCTATCGATGCTGCTGGGCTCTTGTCCATTTCCCCGTTGGATCCTCACCACAAACCTCAGAGGACCATCATCAAAAACTCTAGAAACAATAAATGCTGGAGAGGGTGTGGAAATAAAGGGAACCCTCTTGCAGTGTTGGTGGGAATGTAAATTGATACAGCCACTATGGAGAACAGTATGGAGGTTCCTTAAAAAACTAAAAATAGAACTACCATATGACCCAGCAATCCTACTACTGGGCATATACCCTGAGAAAACCATAATTCAAAAAGAGTCATGTACCAAAATGTTCATTGCAGCTCTATTTACAATAGCCAGGACATGGAAGCAACCTAAGTGTCCATCATCGGATGAATGGATAAAGAAGATGTGGCACATATATACAATGGAATATTACTCAGCCATAAAAAGAAACGAAATTGAGCTATTTGTAGTGAGGTGGATGGACCTAGAGTTAGTCATACAGCGTTAAGTAAGTCAGAAAGAGAAAAACAGGGCTTCCCTGGTGGCGCAGTGGTTGAGAGTCCGCCTGCCGATGCAGGGGACACGGGTTCGTGCCCCGGTCTGGGAAGATCCCACATGCCGCGGAGCGGCTGGGCCCGTGAGCCATGGCCGCTGAGCCTGCGCGTCCGGAGCCTGTGCTCCGCAACGGGAGAGGCCACAACAGTGAGAGGCCCGCGTACCGCAAAAAAAAAAAAAAAAAAAAAAAAAAAAAAGAAAGAGAAAAACAAATACCGTATGCTAACACATATATATGGAATCTAAGAGAAAAAAAAAAGGTCATAAAGAACCTAGGGGTAAGACGGGAATAAAGACACAGACCTACTAAAGCATGGACTTGAGGATATGGGGAGGAGGAAGGGTAAGCTGTGACAAAATGAGAGAGTGGCGTGGACATATATACACTACCAAATGTAAAATAGATAGCTAGTGGGAAGCAGCCGCATAGCACAGGGAGATCAGCTCTTGTGACCACCTAGAGGGGTGGGATAGGGAGGGTGGGAGGGAGGGAGACGCAAGAGGGAAGAGATATGGGAACATATGTATATGTATAACTGATTCACTTTGTTATAAAGCAGAAACTAACACACCATTGTAAAGCAATTATACTCCAATAAAGATGTTTAAAAAAAAAAAAACACCTCAGAGGGAAGGTAACCCGCACCTTTGAACGCCTGCGGCTTGCACTGTGTGCACATAACCAGATATGTGGCATGTTCCACATTCTTCAGGCTGCATTTTTTGAATTGCAATTTAATTTTTGTCTTGTTTTTAATTTTTGTGTTTGTTCCATTTCTTTTGTGTAAGCTTGCGGGCAGGTACCCTGTCTCACAGGGACAATGGCTTGGTGTTCTCAGTGATAGAAGAGACACAAAGGAGACACAGGCATACTCTGGGGTGAGGTCATGGCTGTGATGTTAGTCGGCTGTTTTTGATCAGTCACAGGAGCAAACCCTCCCCAGGTTTCCTTCCCTCAACCCCCAGTTCCTTGCTCACTTCTGAAAATAGGTTCACCTTTCCAACACTCCAAGCTGAAACTCACCTGTCTTGAAACATTTCTCTTTTTAACCCAACCCAATGCGGTCACTGCTCTTCGCTCTTTGTTCTCTCCTCTCTTGGTGATTTTCTTGTTTATCTAACTGAAGAATCAAAACCCTTTGCCTTAAAACAGGAGTTCACGGACCCTGGGGGGGATGAGGATAGAATTGAGAGGTCCATGCCATGGACAAAAATTATATCTTTATTTTCATTAATCCCTAAATAACATTCAGCATTTCCCTTGATCATGAATGCAAGCAACAAGAAGTCCCTGTGATTTTGTCACTAATAGAAATCACAGGTATTTTCACATCACCTTCAGTTTCTATACATCTCGAAGTATCACTTAAGCTACCACACTCTGAAATTAAGATCGTATTCGACTCACCACTAAATCTTACTTAATGTATTAACACATGTTACTATATCACAAATTTCTTTAGTACTTTGATAGCTGTATTTTAGTAAAATTGTTTTCACTGTTGTCCGAATGCAATTTTTTAAAAATTATTATGAGGTGGATCCACAGGCTTCACCAAATGCCTAAGGGGCCTTAACCCACAGGAAGGGTTAAGAAGCCACACCTGGGGAGTGGTTCCCTGCTGTCTTTTCTCTGAAGGAACTGCCCTGCCAACAGCATTGCCCTGGAATTGGAGTGTGAAGCCCTCCTGGAGGGGCGGGGTGGTGTGGGAGGCACCCAGCCCTGTCCTGGGCCTGGAGAGATCCAGACATTCCAAGATTATTTTTTGAGCTCCTGCTTTAGCACAGACCCTGCCCTAACACTAGAGAAACAGCCGTGAGCAATGCAAGAGCTCCAGGAGCCCTGGGGCTCTTATCAGAAATGGGGGAGCTAATGGAGACAGACAACCCAACAGACCATCCTGAGACGGGGGCCGAAGTGCAGAGGAGGGAAGCCTGACCAGGAAGAGATGACTGAGCAAAGCCAGGAGATCCGAAGGAAATGGACGAAGTGGTACCTGGACTTGAAGGGCTTTTCAACTGAGTCCTAGAAACATGATTTGTACAAACAAAATGGCTAGAAAGTAGTTCTGTGGCCACATATGTGCAAAAGCGAGATGCTATGTATCTTGCTCTTTGTGGGCAAGATGGGAGGGGAGGCCAGCCTAATGCCCTTGCAGCTAGAGTGACCAACTGTCCCCATTTGCCCAGGATCGAGGAGTTTTCCATGATGTGGTGCTTTCAATGCTAAAACCCAGAAAGTTCCAGGCAAACCGGGATGAGTTGGTCACTCTTTTTCCAGCCCATATAGTTCCTGAGACGTCTATAGCCAGAAGCCATGGTCATCAATGTCAGCCAGACAGAGCTCAGAGTGCAGCAAGCCCAATGCTCCCATTTTACAGACAAGAGAAATGAGGCCCAGAGAGGGGTGGGAACTAGCCCCAGATAATTAGTGGCAAAGCCTGGTCTAGAATTCTGGCCCCCACTCCCTCTCCAATGCTCAGTACCACCCCAAGCCAGACAGTGAAATCAGTGGTCCCTTCCCTTCAGCCCTGGGTACCCTCACCTCCCCCATCAATAATCCAAAGGGGCTACAGATGGGTCCTCACCAGGTCGGGGGAGGAGTTGTTTCAATAGACAAAGGAATATCCCCAGGAAGGATGCCAGCCTCCACTTGCTGATCAAGGATGGGTTTTCTTAGCAGGATACCTACCCGTGGCCCTCAGATTCACAGCGGTGTGTCTGACCTGCCTGGCCTCTTCTTCCAGAGATGGGCTTTTGAACAAAAGTTGGCTTAGGTTTGTATCTCTGCTCCAGCTGTGTAAGCTGGCAAGTTACTTTACCTCTCTGAGGCCCATCAGTGAAATGGGTATGCCTTCACCCACAAGGCCCTTATACCCTCTGCCTCTGCCACCTGCCCTGTCAAAGTGCCAGGCCCCTGGCAGGCTGTCAATAAAGAGTTACTGAATGAATGAACAAAAGGAAGGAAGGAAGGAAGAAAGAAAGAAAGAAAGAAAGAAAGGGAGAGAGAGAGAGAGAGAAAGAGAGAAAGAGAGAAAGAGAGAAAGAGAGGGAGGGAGGGAGGGAGGGAGGAAGAAAGAAAGAAAGAAAGAAAGAAAGAAAGAAAGAAAGAAAGAAAGAAAGAAAGAAAGAAAGAAAGGGAGAGAGAGAGAAAGAAAGAAAGAAAGAGAAAGAGAGAAAGAAAGAATAGTCAAACAACTTTCATTTTCCCCACTCTAGCCCTCTACCATTTCACCAGCTAACTACCCCCTCATCCTTCAGGTCCCAGCCTCCCTGTCCTCCCAGCACCTGCCAGGTCTGAATGGGGTTGCTTCCTCTGGGCTATACCAGCACGATGCCTACAACATGACAGCCCAGATACACTCTCTTGCCATTGCTGGCTTTTTCATTGTCATCTGCACCCCACCCCCGCCCTACCCCCCAACACCTGCTAGACCGTGATTTCCAGCAGGGCAGGGATCTTGAACAAGAACCAGGTCCAGTTCACTACTGTACCCCCATGTTCTGGCATGGTGCCTGGCACATAATAGGTGCTCAACAAAGATGAGTTTAGGTAAACAACTGAATGAGCTGTTGGCACTGGAAAAAATTCCTGTAAAGTGCCTAAGAGGTGTTCAATAAGGGTTAGATTTTCACATTTTAATTACATTTCTTGGTTTGACAACTTTATTGAGGCATTTTTTTACATATCATACAATCCACCCACTTCAATGGTTTTTAGTGCATTAACCAAGTTGCACAGCTATCACTATAAATCAGTTTTAGAATATGTCACCTCTCCCAGTATGATCTCTCACTCACCCCATTTACTGTTCCTGCTTGTTTCCACCTCCTGCCCCGGGCAACCACTAATCTACTTTCTGTCTCTTTAGATTTGCCTTTTGTGGACATTCCCTATAAATGGAATCATACAATATGTGATCCCTCGTGTCTGGCTTCTTTCACTAAGCATCATGTTTTTGAAGTTCATCCACATTATGGCATTGGTAGGGCCTTGATTTCTATTGCCAATCTCTTTTAAAATTTTGGTAGTTTGAATTTTTCATTACCTTATTTACTTTACTTTTCTGCATATCAGTTCCTCATCTGAAAATAGAACTAATAAGAGTAGTTACCCCGGAGGTGGGTTGTAAGGGTTAAATGAGTTAATGCATATAAAGTCAGCATGAAGTAAATGCTCAATAAATATTAGCTATTATCACCATAATTTTTTTTCATTCTTTTTGCTTATGCCAGTGTGAAAAGCCCATAAATGTCTTAAGAAGCAGGGGGAAAAATAAGCGTCTCCCATGATCCCACACCCAGTGGCCCTCTCTGGCATCTGAGCCCAGTCCTGCTGCCAGGGAGAATGAACTGCCCTCCTCCTGAGTCCCCCACCCCCACCCCCCAGGCTGCAGTTTCTAGAATACTCCCATCAGGTTTCTTCATGGTGAAATGAAAGAAAGCAATAAAACATGATGGCACAGAGGAAAGGGAGTGGTTATTAGTCCCACATGATGCTACAGGTGAAAATTAATCCTTTACAAGGCACAGGGAAATTCTTGAGATGGCCCATCTCACCTCCCCAAAAACAATAATGACAATAAAAACAGTCAAAAAAAAAAAATCTGGCAGCCCAGCCTCATCCCTCCTGGACATCTGCAGGCTTACAGGCGGCTTAAGCTGCCTGTTGGCTCAACAATTATTCTGGGTGGGTTTGCCTTCCCCGTAAAGGACGTGGGTTTCACCAATGTCAGGGCACCAGAGTGTCCTGGCTGCCTGGACATCCCTGATCTTGGTCAGGAGCCTTGGGGGAGCCCTGGTTGCTTCCAGCACCTTCTCCAGGCCTCCGCAGGCCTCTCTCATGAAGGCCAGCTGGGCTGTATGGCAGTGTGGTTACGAGCAGGGGATGCAGGTCCAGGCTCAATCAATTAACTGTGTGACTGTGGGCAAGTTACTCAACTGCTCTGTGCCTCAGTTTCTCCCTCTGTAAAATGGGATGGTAGTATAGTAGTTCATGGGGTTACCGTGAGGGTGAAACAAGTCCACAGAGCTGAAAGCAGCACCTGACATGTATTAAGCACCAGCTGTCATGAGTCAAAATTCCTCACCACCCTGCCAGGCACCGTTCTAGGGAGTGGTTTGAGCTCCACGAGGCAGGAAGTCAAGGCTGAGGGTTGCAGAAGCCTAAGCAGGGTCATGCTGGATCATTTTAGGGGGAGCCACAAATTTGGGGAGGCCCTTGCTTTCAGGCCTTATGCCTTCATTTCCACATGACTGGCATCTGTTAAACATCTTCTCCACCCTGACTCTGTCACTGAAACTCTACATGTTAAAGACCCATCTTACAGATGGGGAGCCTGAGGCTTAGGGGGTGAAGGACTTACCCCAAAACACACAATTAATGACACAGTTGAGCTTTGAACCCAACTTTTAACTCCAAGTCCCATCCGACCTGCTCCAGCTCCAGCCTCTTCCTCAACAACCCGAAGACGGAACAGTCAGATATTGATCTGAGAAGTGAGCCATTGAAGTGAGTTCTGCCACCCTGTTCCACAGTGACGGCCTTTGAGTGAGTAGAAAGGGGCACAGAGAAGCGAGGGGCAGGAGCTTCATCAGATGAGCCCAGAGCCACGATGAGAAGCAACACCATGCAACCCTGCCTCTGGGCCTTTGCACATGCTGGTTCCGTCTCCAGGGACACTGGTCCCCTTCTCACTAGCTAGCACTTACTTATCCTCCAGATCTTGGCTTTGGTAGCGGTCTCCTTCTTCATTTGCTGTCTTGTTTTGACTTTGCGTTAAGGGATAATGTACGTTCAGCAAATATTCTGTGCATGGCTCAACGAATTTCTATGTATGCACACCCCAGGGTACTCCACACCCAGCTCATTTCCCACACACAGAAGGCTCCCTGGTGACCCCATTCAGAGACACCTCCCAAAGGCTATCCGGTTCTGACTCTTCTCACCATGGATTCCTTTCTAGCCTCATGTACACAGAATCAGACAGTAAGTTTTTTACTTCTTTTGCTCAGTCTCATCTGTAAGAGATCCATCCATGTAGCTGAGTGTGGCAGCATTCTATTCTTCTTTGCTGGGTAATAACACGTGCTATGCACATGCGGGATTTGCTGTGTCTCAGGATATGTGTATGTTTAGAGTTAGTAGATCCTGCCAAACAGTTTCCCAAGTTGCCTCTGTAAATATACACCCCCCTCAGCAGCGTATGAGAGTTCTGAATGCTCCAAATTCCAGCTAATATTTAGTACAGTCAGAGATAAACAAGTAGGATTTACTGAATAACACAATAACTTGTAATAACCTGTAATGGAAAAGAATCTGAAAAAAATACATTAAAAAATCACATTGCTGTACACCTGAAACTAACACTATATTGTAAATCAACTATATTTCCATTAGAAAAAATATTTAGCATAGTCAGTCCTTTTTTATTTTAAGGGTTAGGGTTAGGATTAGGGTGAAGGGTAGCACTTCCCCCTAGAACCTCTCTGCACCCCCAAAACCAGGATAGGTAGGGGCCTCTTGCTCTTTCCCGTTGTAGATTCATTTGTCTGTAGCATTCCCACCAATTCCTTGTCTCCCTCATCTCAAGAAGGGAGGGCTCCTTGCGGGAGGGAAGGACACCATCTATCTGACCCGGAGCTCCTTGGGAAGGAGAAGCCATATCCTGTCGCCCCAGACCCAGGCCACTCACCCTCTGCCAGTGCAGCCAGAAGTCCAGCCCCAAGGATGCAGGGCCCCTCTCTTTGATGTGCCCTAATCCATTTCGAGCCCAGAGCTTAACAAGTTGACTCCTTACTGGATGTGTGATACAGGACCTCTCTGAGCCTCAGTTTCCCCATCTATAAAATAGGAATGAAACCTCTGCCCTATAGGGTTGTGGTAGGGGCTAAATGAAATGCTATTAAGTTCCTGAGAGGGAGCCTGGCAGAGGGGGATGGCTCTCTGAGGTCACTCTAAAGCCCACAGCCCTCTCTCAGAGGAGATGACCTCTCAGGCCTCATTCTTCTCATCATCGGAAAGTTCTACAAAGGGCTCAGCTGTGTGATGCGACATGTCCGTCTCTGTCCAAAGAGATGGGCCCCTGACCTCAAGAACCAACAGGTACTGAGAGTCTTCTCTCTGCTTCACATGTGGCATGTCACTATTCCTCACGTTGTCCTGCTCAGATCAGTTCCAGCAGAAATAGTTTGTGTGCCAGGCATCGTATAAGTGCTTCACATGGATCATCTCATTCTATCCAAACCTCGTCAATTTGAGGGAAGGACCTCATTCCCCTTTTACAGATGGAGAAACTGAAGCTTGGAGAGGAGAAGCTAGATTCTTTGCCCGGTTCCAAGGCCTGGAGATCAAAGATCCGAAACCTTAAGTCAGGTCCTGCTTGGATACTGCAAAATCCACACCAACCTCAGGGTGAGAGAGGGCCCTGCAGCTTCATGGGGGACCAGGATGTGTGGATTGTTGCCAGGGAGGCCCTGGGAGTTCCAGAAACCACAAGGCAGGCCTGACAGGGGAGTCCTTACCCCGTGGGGACCCTTCTGCTTCTCTACTGGCTTGCTTTGCTTCCATTAGGAGGTGAGCTAGGTAAATCCCCACGTACCTTACCTCTGATTTCCGGTTTGCAAACAGACTTTCACGTGTCAGGGAAATCCCTCAGAGGAAGGCAGGCAGGTCCTCTGTGACCTCGTGTCACTCCTATTTCTGCTGAAACAGACATCCCAGCAGTGGAGACACCTCCCGCCTCCCAGGAGGTGACTGTCAGCAAGGAGTGAGTCAAAGCCCTTCCTCCCAGTAGGCCTGCTGCTTCCAGCACCATGAAAAGGAGGAATACGTCTGAACTCATCCCGGACTCTGGTAACAGGACCAGCTCCCTAACTGTCCTTAACGCAAGTTTGAAATTACTCGCCACAGAAGTCACCACATCAGCCTTCTTGGTGACTTCCCTGATGGCTATTTCGTAACTGCAGAGACCTCAGCCAGCCAGAGGCTTCCTCGGTCTACACCTGCCCTGCACCTTCCAGCCCAACTCAGATGATAGGCAACACCTCGGTGTCCAGCAACTGGGGATTGACTACGTACGTCATGGCACATCCATAAGAAGTCATACTCAAGCGATCCTAAGGATAATACACACTTATCTTTATTGGCTTAGAAAGAGGTCCTCCAGTTATCACTGAAGTGAAAAAGCAGACTGTAAAACACTATAAAACGTATCACTTATATGTGGAACCTAAAAAATAAAACAAACTAGTGAATATAACAAAAAATAAACAGACTCACAGATACAGAAAACAAACTAGTGGCTGCCAGTCGGGGAGAGGGAAGTGGGGAGGGACAAGACAGGTGTAGGGGAGTAACAGGTATAAACTCTTATGTATAAAATAAGTAAGCTACAGCAAGGGAATAGAGCCAATATTTTGCAGTAACTGTAACCTTTAAAAATTGTGAATCACTATGTTGTAAACCTGTAACTTATGTAATATTGTACATCAACTATACCTCAATTAGAAAATGAAAAAAACTATAAAACCCCACTTTTAAAGTATTCATCTTATGTCTGTGGCTTTGTCTACGTGTATAGACATAGGAAAAAAATCTGTAAGTCCATCCAAAATGTCAGCTGATGGTTTTTCTTCTTTTACCTACCTTTCTGTGTTTTCTGAATAATAATAACATATATATATATATATATATATATATAAAACATATATAAGCAAATACATTGTTGCCATTATTATTTTGGACAAACTTGTTTGTTAGATAATTACCCTATTTTAAAATGAGCACTTATTACTTTCAAAAGGAGAAAAATAGAAAAGCTATTTTCCTTTGAAAAAAAAGTTATTGCATAACATGAAAAGCACTGGGCCAAGTGGAAGATCTAAAGATGCATGGGATGTGACCTTTGACATCAAGAAGGTTCCAGCCACTAGTTCACCTCTAGTAAGTGAGACCAAGAGAGGCACCAAGCAAAGTGTTATGAGGACACGGAGCAAAAGATGTAGCTTTAGGGGCAACGAAACAATTTGGTTAGCACCTACTATGTGCCTTCTGTTCTGAGCATCTTATCTCATTTTGGGCTCACAATGGCCCTTGAGGCGGGCATAACTTCTGCCGTTGTACTCACGAAAATATCCAGCCTCTACAAGGCTCTGGGATTTTCCCAGAGCTGTGAAGCTAGCAATAGTGGAGATGGGATCCTAACCTCTGGCTCTAAAGCCAATGTCTTCTCTCCCACTTCTGACACTCCCACCATTCCTGGCTGGGAGGGGTGTTCAGGACAAAGCAGCTTCTGATTCTAAACTTGCTTTATAAGTAATATTGCAACAGCAGGAGAGGCAACAGAAAGCAATTCTCTCTCCAGGCCCCCATTTTCCCACCTTTAAATCAGAGGCAATAATACCTACATCATAGGGCTGGTGTGAGGGTTAAAAGAGAAATCCAGCGTATTGCCAGACAGAGAAAGTAGAGACAATCATGTGTATAAAGCATCTTGAAAACATGCCTGATGCACACTGAGTGCTCGGTTAAATAGAGGCTGTAGTGGGCTCTGAAGTCCGGCTGCCTAGGTTTGCGTCCCTTCTCTGCCACTTACTGTGTGACATGGGACAACTCACTTAAGTTCTCTGTGCCTTACTTTCTTCACCTGTAAAGTGGGATGACAATAAAAGTCCCAACCTCATGCTTTTGTTGGGACAATTAAATAAGGGAAAGCACATAAGGGATTCAGAGCAACGTCTGGCACATGGTAGGTGGTTAATAAGTGGCCATTATTGTTATTAATATTATTTTGCACTGCAAAGACTTCTGAAGTCATCAGAGCCTGATCCTTGCTATTAGGGGTTTTAAAGGACCGCTTGAAATGAAATCATCCCCGGCAGAAGCAGTAACACCACTGGTTTCCATCTGCCAACCTTTTGCAAAGAGGAAGGAGATGGTGTCACAGGTAACAGTGAGAGATGGAGAATCACGGGTCAGAGGGGCTTTGGAGGGAAAGGGAAGAACCTCTCCCAGGAGAGCCTAAACTGGGAGGAAAGGTCACCTCGGGTATAACTCTAACATTTAGCTCTTCTCCCAGCCCAATCCTAGCAGCTCAAGATCAGGCAGAAAATGTTGATTAATTATAGCTCACTTTGCCAAGCAGTTGTTAAACATCAGGCACTTACTTCCCTCAGCTTTATTCACACTGGCAAGCATTTAATCCTCATGTGATGCTATGAGCACATGCTCACATCCCCATTTTACAGATGAGGAAATCAAGGCCCAGGAAGCTCAAATGACTTGCAAATGTCACACAGCTAATTTGTGGTCCAGACAGTATTGCAACTCGGGCCATAAAAAGCCAAAACCCGTATTCTTTCTCTAACCCCACAGTCTGTCCCTTTGACTTGCACATCCCCGATACGGTGGATGGACAGACCCCTCCCTTTATCCCCTGGTTTCCCAAAGTCAGACAGTCCCCACCTCCTGTGCACCCAAGGCAAGCCTCTGCCATTGGGCTGGAATCCATCCTTGGGACCTTCTGGTCTCCTTTGGAGACAACCACTGGGGTCGTCTGGTTGGAAGAGCTAGTCTGGCCAGTTGTCAGGAGCCTCCAGATCCCCGCCCTCCTCTGGTGGTCCCATTCAAGGTTAGCCACCACGCCTACCTGTCAGGGAGGTTCAAACCACCTGGCCCACAGGCAGGATTGACGTCTGTTTTGGAGGAGGCTTTGGGGAGGCACAGCTCGTCCCCTGTGACCTGGACATTGGTCACCTGACCTGGAGTCCAGACCCGCCTCCCTGTGCCCAGCCATGCCATGGGTCAGATAAGAGGGTGGCGAGCAGCTAGAGAGACGCCTCTGGGGGAGCCAGTAGGACACAGGGTCAAGGCCCAGGGCTTGTGACCCATGTTTCTGTCCTGCCACTCACTCAAGTGTGAATCGCCCCTCTCCAGGCCTCAGCCTTCCCAGCTGAAGAGTGAGGGGTTGGAATAGGCAATCTCCCAGGACCTTTCAATTCCCCCAAAATTCAGTGGTTCTATGATAGAATTCCCTGCCTTCGTGGTGTCCACAAAGGAACAGGAAGGCACAATCCCTACCTCAAGGAATTCAAGTCGGGTGGTGGGGATAGTGGGAAGACAGTGAGCTTTGTAACCCCCCAGTTCAAATCCCAGATCCAAGTGTTACCAAGTCCAAGCTGGTACTGCTTACCGCATGACAGGACAATAAATCAAGAGACAAGTTGTTGGGGCCAGGAATAGCGACTTTATTCGGAAAGCCAGTAAACCGAGAAGATGGTGGACTTGTGTCTCAAAGAACCATCTTGCCTGAGTTAGAATTCAGGCTTCTTTTATACTAAAAGGGAAGGGAGTAAAGTCAAACATTTCCTGGCTCCAGTCAGCCTCTGGAGTCATTCACAGGTAGGCCTGGTCAGGATGTTTCCGCTGAGCTAAACAAAGGTATTTGAGCTTAATGTCATTACCTGGGAGGCAGGGTTCTCAGAGATGGGCCATTATGTATAATTTAAGCTTATAGGCAACATCCCTTTAGTGATTAACTTGTAATAGAATACAAAGGTTCTTCCCTATAGCACAAGTATGTGACCTCAAGTTATTTAACGTCTCCAAGCCTTAGTTTCCCACACTATAAAATGGGGCTATAAGAGCTACCCTTAAAATTATAGTGTTACCACATGATATAACACTTCATACCCACGAGGATGGCTATCATCAAAAAAAGCAGGGGGGGAGTGGGTGGAAATAACAAGTGTTGACCAGGATGTAGAGAAATTGGAACCCTCATGCACCACTGGTGGAGTGTAAAATGGTGCAGACATGATGGAAAACAGTTTAGTTGTTTCTCAAGAAGTTAAACATAGAATTACCAGCAGTTCCGTTCCTAGGAATATATACCCAGGAATTGAAAGCAGGGACTAAAACACGTACTGTACATCAATGCTCAGAGCAGCGTTATTCACCATAGCCAAAAGGTGGAAACAGCCCAAGTGTCCATCTACGGATGAATGAATAAACAAAATGTGGTAAAGACATCCAATGGGATATTACTCAGTCATAAAAAGAAGGGAAATTCTGACACATGCTATCACATGGATGAACCTAGAAAACATTAGGCCAAGTGAAATAAGCCAGACACGAAAGGATAAACATTGCATGATTCCACTTATGTGAGGTATCTAGAATAGGCAAATTCAGAGACAGAAAGTGGAAGCGTGGTCAGGAGGGGCTAGAGGGAGGGGTAGGAGGACTTATTATTTAATGGGTGCAGGGTTTCAGTTCGGGATGATGAAAAAGTTCTGGAAATGGATAGTGGTCATAGTTGCACAATATTGTAAATGTACTTAAATACCGCTGAACTGTACACTTAAAATGGCTCAAATGGTAAATTTTATGTTATGTATAGTTTACTAAAATTAAAAAAATTTAATATACCGTCTGAAAAAAACTTGGGGGAGGTGAAATGAGAGAGGTGTGTAACCCCCAGTATATTCTCTGGCAAAAGAAATATCATCCCCATACATTTCCTTGCCAAGACAAGAGAC
>NW_006786690.1:7719311-7746518 GCF_000442215.2 Lipotes vexillifer | reverse complement strand
CCCTCTGCTGAGCCCCAGAGCAGGCGTGGGGTGAGAGAGGGTCTTCAAGACCCTACTGTGTACTCTCCCCCAGACCCCTGCCCTCAAGGAGCCTCCACTGCGCAGGGAGGGGACCAGGCAGGGCCACCAGTGACACCCACAGAGGGTCAAAAGTGATGAATGACAAGGTCCAGAGTGCTCCGGGAGGTCAAAGCCATTCAGGGGAGAAAATGCAAACACCAGGCTGGGAGGGGCAGCAGGTGCGGGATGGGATGTTGTCCCATAAACCAGAGTCCTGGGGAATTTGAAAGTAAAGACAAGGACAATGGGGCTGCTGGGAACCTGGGGAGGCTTTCTGGTGGAGGTGGCCTTGAACTTGGTCTTGAAGGAGGCAGAGATGGGATGGATCCATGGGGATCCCCAGTTTCCAGCAACCCCTCTGCTTAGGCTGGTTGCGGTGTAGAATCATTTATGGAGTTTCTACCCAGCACTTAGCTCACTCAGTCCTAACAGTGACTGTGTGAGGTGGCTGTCATTGTGCCCAATTTATAGATAGGGAGCCTGAGGCCTCCCTAACTTGTGGTGGCCTGAAGGTTGAAACCCAGGCTTATCTGACCCCCAAACCCGTGCCATTCCCACAACACAAAACTGTTCCCCAAGAATTAGACCTGGTCCCACTCCCCACATGACCCCATCCCACTTCAACATCCAGGCTCAATCAGCTTCCCTATTTTCTGTGTTACCTTGGGAAATGCACTCTCATCCTTTGTTTCCTTATCTGAAAAAATGGAGAGTTGAAGAGTTTACTTGGCAAAATTTCTGTAAAGATTAAACAAGATACTGTATCTGATGTGCTCAGTACAGTCTCTGGAATATTATAAACACCCAACAATTGATAGCTCCTTTATTATTATTATTATTAGATAATGAGGATGGTGAGGATGACGACAACTACTGTTTCTATTATTATTAAGACAAAGAGCACCTGTTAAGCAGGGATCATCACTCCAAATACCTACAGAGGCTGAGCAGGCAACACAAATCCGTGAATTGGGCAGTGCAAGACAATAAGGGTTGGTGGGGTCTGTGGCAAAGTAGACAGCCTACCTGCTCCTGCTTGAAGACTGTCTGTGGTATAATAAAAAATAAATATTTGTTCTTTATCCACGGTTCCTGGTTCCTAAACCAGGAGCTTCTAAAACCTTGTAATTTACTGCCTTTTGTATAATAATGAGACAACTCATGGAGGGGGAGTCCTAGATAGTTTCAGGATGGGTGCTGGTGGCCAGAAAGATTAGAGGGTTGGGATCTTCAGCTCCCCCTCCCCAAAGGAAGGGGGGCTGGAAATTGAGTTCAATCACCAATGGCCAATGACTTAATCAATCACACCTAGATAATGAAACCTCCATAAAAAACCCTAAACAGCATGTTCAGAGAGCTTCTGAGTTGGTGAACACATTGAGTTGCTGGAAGGTGGCACCCCTGAGGGGGCAAGGAAGCTCCATGCTCATCACCCTATGCCCATAACCTTGACCTGTGTATCTCTTCCACTTGGCTGTGCCTGAATTGTGTCCTTCATAGCAACCAGTAAAGTTAAGTAAAGTGTTTCCGGAGTTCTGTGAGCTGTTCTAGTGAATATCAAACCTAGGGAGGGGGTTATGGCTACCCCTGGATTTATAGCCAGTTGGTGAGAAGTACACGTGGCCCCCAGGACTCGTGATTGGTGTCTGAAGTGGGGTGCAGTCTTGTGGGATTGAGCCCTTAACTTGTGGGGTCTGTGCTAATTCCAAGTAGTTAGTGTCAGAACTGAACTGAATTATTGGACACTTAGTTGACGTTGAAAAATTGGTGAGAAAAAGAACCCACATAATTTGGTGTCAGAAAAAAAAGATATCACATGGTCAAACTAAAAAAATGTTTAAGTGGTGTCAAGTGATTGGAGGAGACACAAGGGGGTCCCGGGGGCGCCTACTATGCCATGCTCTCTTTCTTGGCCTGGCTGGTGGTTACACAGCTGTTTGCTGTGTGACAGTTCACTGAGCTATATAATTACGTACTGTGTATGTTTCTGTCTGTTTTTATTACTTCATAATATGTAATATTATGTTGTTTTTTAAATTTTAACTTCACCAGTGAGAGAAAACACATCTAAGACCAAGATTTGGCCCCCAGGTAGCAAGTTTGCAACCCCTGAGTTAAATATTTTCTCCCAGGTGGAGAGCACCTGGCCGGTGAAATGACCAGAGCACCAGGATTTGAGTCTCACATCAGGGAAGAACTGGCAGCTCAGGAACACGACCGCAAGGGCTCATCTGGTCCAGCCCCCTTTCTCCTGCATGTAAAGTATTATTATCTGCATTTCTCAGATGAGGCCACTGGGGTCCAGGAACCCCCAGTGAGAGGCCCCACATCAAAAGTCATCTTCTCATTCGGGGCCTCACAAATCCCAACAGCCTGAGAATCTCATCTTCATGAGCCTTCTGCAGCCCCATTGTGGGCCTCTGCCTGGAGGGGCAGGTGGGATCCCGAGTCTTTCTCTGTTGCCTTTTCCACTGGGCCTAAGCTGCTTTCATAACCTTGACTCACCCTTGCTGCAATTTTAATTATTATTTTAGTGATGCTTTTCAATGCTCGGAGAACTTTGGGCACTAACCTCTCATCAGCCTGAATTCATCGCCATTATTGTGATTAGTATTTTATTAACAATAATAACTCCCTGCACTGGCCATCAACTTGTCATTAGGTGATTTCAAAACACTTATAGAGGTTGACTCATGCCCCACAGGCAGATCAGAGACAGCGTTTTTCCTCCCCTGATAGTAAAAGACCGCAGTTAGAACATAGGACACCATACCTCCATGAGCGGTCTAGAGTACCACAGCCGGGCACTGTACTGGCAATTCTGGGATTACATCAATGTCACCTCCCACAAGAGGATGTTAGACCGTACAAGATGCAGCATTAAACACTGACTTATATAATGAGATACCCTCTTGTTCATTCCTTTTCCGTATTTTTTTCCTGAATTTTACCAGGAGAAAGTCTGTCTTGTTCTATTTGTCCCTAATACCTCTCTATGTCGCTTTAATACACACAGAACAGGCCCCAGGCTTGGACCCTTGGGCTGGATCATGTGAAAATTTAATTACGCTAGTTTGCTTTTTGATGTTATTTTCATGGTCATTTTCTATTCATGTTAAGTGGTGTTGGTGTGATGTAAAGTTTCCTTTTCAAATGAATTTATTTAAGTAGGACAAAGTGAATCTAAAGAAAGTACTAAAGAAATAATAGTCTGGGTCAGGGGTCCGCAAATGTGAGCGGCATGCCAAATCTGTCCCACTGCCTGTTTTTGTGTGGTTCATGAGCTAAAAATTGTTTTTACATATTTATTTATTTATTTATTTATTTATTTATTATTTATTTTTGGCTTCATTGGGTCTTCGTTGCTGCACGTGGGCTTTCTCTAGTTTCAGCGAGCAGGGGCTACTCTTCAGTGCGGTGCGCAGGCTTATCATTGCAGTGGCTTCTCTTGTCGCAGAGCATGGGCTGTAGGTGCACAGGCTTCAGGAGTTGTGGCTCACAGGCTCAGTAGTTGTGGTGCACAGGTTTAGTTGCTCCGCGGCATGTGGGATCTTCCTGGGCCAAGGCTCAAAGCCATGTCCCCTGTATTGGCAGGCGGATTCCCAACCACTGCACCACCAGGGAAGCCCTGTTTTTACATTTTTAAATAGCTGGGGAAGGGAGTGGAGAATAAAAAAAAGAATAATATTTTGTGACACGTGACAAATATATGAAATTCAAATTTCAGGGTCCAGAAACAAAGTTTGCTTGGCACACACCCATGTTTATTGATTTATGTTTTGTCTATGGCGGTTCTCACGCTACAGTGGCAGAGTTAAGTAGTTGCAACAGAGACCAAATAGCCCACAATGTTTAAAATTTTTTTTTTTTTTGCGCCTCATGGGCCTCTCACTGTTGTGGCCTCTTCCGTTGCGGAGCACAGGCTTCGGACGCACAGGCTCAGCGGCCATGGCTCACGGGCCCAGCCGCTCCGTGGCATGTGGGATCTTCCCAGACCGGGGCACGAACCCGTGTCCCCTGCATCAGCAGACGGACTCTCAACCACTGTGCCACCAGGGAAGCCCCTAAAATATTTATTATTTGATACTTTAGAGAAAAAGTTTTCTGATCCCTGGTGAAGGTGGTTGGCTGACATGGCCAATATCTTGGTGATGGTACCAGACTGAGTCAATCCCTCATCATTTGTTTCCATCCAGTTTACAGGTGAGAAGGTAACTGAGGCTCAGAGAGGTTTAGTGACTTGCCCAAGGTCACACAGCCAGTCAGCAGCAAGTCGGAATTGGAACCCAGGTCAGACTCCAAATGGGCATTTGGTGGGCAGGGCTGAACATCACACATGCTTTGCTGATCTTTCTTCCAGCCCTTCATCTTCTTCATGTCCCCCAGATAAACCTGGTACTTTCTTTCCAGCCTCTGCACCTTTGTTCCGACACCTCTTCTTCCTGTTGTTAAACCCAGCAAGTGGCCTCTCCTCTAGGAAGTCTCCCCCACGGCCCATCCCTCCTGGACCCAGGGCAAACCTCCCTCCTCTGCCCTCCCCACACTGGTACCTGCATGGTGGTGGATTATTCATCATTTCCTGATGATGTGGCTCATCTCTGCAAGCTCAGGAAAGGCCCTGGAGGGCAGGGACTGTGTCTTATACAAAGTCCTAATGATTTATCAGAACAAGACAGGTCTTCCACGCCTTGCTTCTGGTCTATGACCTCACCTCACCTCTCCCCTGCTTCTGCATTATGCTCCAGCAGTACTGAGCCACTTGTAACTCACCACACCCATCATGCTAGCTCAAGCCTCCCTGCCTATACACAGGCTATTCCTTCCTACAGAACACCCTCCCTGTCCGTTCTGCACCTAACTCCTACCCACCCTTCAAAGCCACAACCAGGCATCAGTATGGAGACCGCTGCATACCCCACTCCCACCCCAACAGAGGAGACCTTTCCCTCCCTTGGGCTCCTGCATGCCCCCTGCCCCTGGTGAGGCAGTAGAAGGGGAAGCTTAGCCTGCAGACTCTGGAGCCAGACAGCTTGGGGTCAAATCTGGCTCTTCTCAGCTCTAGTTCTGTGTCATTGCACAACTGAATGAGGCTTTTGCTCTGCCTCAGCTGCTTTGCCTGTAAAACGGGGGCAGTGACAGCAGGTTGCGCCTGGTATCGGTGTGAGGATTGGATGAGATAAAGCCTGGGAAGCCCCTACCTACAGGGAGGCTCATCATCGTCTGATGTTATTACTGCACTGTGGTTATGACTGTCAGTTTCTTTGTTTCCTTGCCCTCCAAGTGACGGGGATTCTGCAAGATTGGGTACCGGCTTTTGTCTCCATGACTGTCCTGTGCCCAATACAGCAGATCAGGGTTAGGTGCTCAGTACAAGTGAGTTCCCTCCACTTTCCTCCTCCTCAGTTCCTCCCCCATCCGTGCTCCCAGATGATCAAAGCAAACTGGCCCCAGGGGTGGCACTCAGCCTTTCCAGGTACGAGTCTGCTTTCTCACAGCAGTCCCTGACCCAAAATCCAGGGCTGCAGGCCCCAGACTCCCCAGGGCCACCCTGAGAGCTATCCCCACAACAGCCCTTCCAGCCCCTTGCAAATCCGAAGACTGTACCCCATAAACTTGGTTTATGGGCCAGGAAACAGATTGACACTTGCCTTGTTCATGAGTCACTGGGACCTCAAAGAAGGCCACACTAGCGTCCTTGCTCCCCGTCCAGCACCCAGGCTCTCTCGAGAGTGGGCTCCCCCAACCATAAATCTGTTAAAAAAAAAAAACCCAGCCAACCAAAGACACATCTGAATGGTGTTCCTACAGCTGGGCTCAGGGCCAATGCGGCAGCAGGCAGAGCAAACCAAAACCTCCCCTAAACCAGAGTCCCCATAAGTCTAAATGGAAAGAAGGTGGGTCAGCTGCTTAGCAGGGCTCCAAGAAAGGCAAGTTAGTACCATGGCCAAGAGCTCAGGCCCTGGGTTCGAATTCAAATATCACAACTTAAACACTGTGTGACCTTGTGCAAATCACTTCACCTCTCTGAGCCTCAGTTTTCAACTCAGTCAAACGAAACGCAGAGCTGCTGTGAGGATTAAATAATACATGTGCAGTGTTTGCACGTAGTGCCAGGCACCAAATAATCTTCAATCCACCTAGTTATCATCACCTGGAGAATCCTTGGGTCCCTCTCTTTCCTTGCCTCGGCCTCAGCTCCTTCCAGGGCAAGTGGAGTAGAGTAGAGAGCCCAGGGCTGTACAGCACACTGGTAGCAGATGGAGACGGGCCAGCTGGGTCAGGAGACTGGATCAGCCTCAGTGGGACCATAATCACAGTGCTTGGAAGCACTGCCATGGACAGGGCACCCCTAAAAGCTGACCCAATACAAGGATTCATGTACCTAAACACGTAGTTTATTGGGGAGGTGATCCCAGGAAATGCCAGTAGGAGAGTGGGGAAATGAGCAGGAAATGGGGACATAGTAGCAGGCAGCTAGAGCTCAATCCCAACGGGGAAATTCTGGAGCCGGTGTAGAATCCAAGCTGAGAAATCTGGGGTCTCTATGTACCAACTCCTGTCTATTATCTAGTGTATCTTGGGGGCAGGGAGCTGTGAATTCCCCAGCACTTCATGCCTACTACAGATGCGGCGTGAGAAAGCCCCCAGGTGAAGACCTGGAGGGGCAGTGGCCGGAAGTGGGGTCAGAGCGCTGTGGAGTAGTGAGGATGTGGGTCTATGGGGGCACCCACTGCATCTGCTACAAGCACCTGCTATGCTCCAGGCACATGGGTACCCTATACACGGTTTCTCACTCAATCCCCACAACAACCTTGCAGAACAGACATCACTGTTTCCCTCCTCTTTTTAAATAGCTTTACTGAGATGTAATTTACATACCACAAGATTCACCCATTTGAAGGGTGCAATCCAATGTATTTTATTATATTTACAGAGTTGGGCTACCATCACCACAATCTAATGTTAGAACATTGCCCATTTACAGTCACTCCCCACTTCCCCCAAAACAGCACCTCCCACCAGCCCTAGGCATTCATGAATCTATTTTATGTCTTTATAGATTTGTCTGTTCTGGACATTTCACTCTACATGGAATCATACAACATATCGTTTGAGGCCAGCATCTTTCATTTAGCATGTTTTTGAGGTTCATCCATATTGTAGATGTTTCAATATTTCAATCTTTTTTTATTCTCAAATAGTATTCTATGGAATGGAAATACCACATTTTGCTCCTACATGCACCAGATGAAGGACATTTGAATTGCTTCCATTTTGAGCCATTATGAATAATGCTGCTATGAATATTCACATAAAAGTTTTGGGGTGGATGTGTGTTTTCATTTTTCTTAAGCAGATAACTAAGGGTGGAATCGCTGGGTCATATGCTAACTCTATGTTTACTATTTTGAGAAATTGCTTTTCCAAAGCAACTGCTCCATTTCACATTCCCACCAGCAACGCACCCAGGTTTCAACTCTGCACACCCTTGTCGACACTTGTTATTGTCCAATGGGTGTGAGTTGTATCTCACTGTGGTTGTGGTTTGCATTTTCCTAAGGACTAAGGGAAACTTAGTTTTTCATGTGCTCATTGGCCATTTGTCCATCTTCTTTGGACGTATGTCTATTCAAATCCTTTGCCTATTTTTTAATTGGGTTATGTGTCTTCTTCGTCATCCCCCTTTTACAGATGAGAGGACTGAGGCTCAGAGAGGCAGAGCAGCTAGCCCACAGCACCACAGCTTGTTGGGGGGACAGGCAGCCTGACCCCTAAGCTCCGCCCTTGGCCTCACTGCAGGCCACCTGCAGATCCGCATTTGACCTTATTCCCTACAGGCTCGTTTGGAGCTTGTTGGGAGTGGGATGTTTGGTTCTTTGAAAATGAAGGGGCTGGGGGACTCCTCACATCTCTCTTACCTTTAGAAGTCTATGATCCCCAGAGAGAAAAGGATTTCGCAGCAGCCTGTGCCCCTCCCCAGCATGAGGACCAGGTGACAGCAGAGTCACTCTGCCAAGTGTTCAGTGTTCAAAGACGTGCGTCCTGGACCATGTGGCTCCGCCCCCGCACCCCCCTCTTCCCCCTCACTCCCGCAGCCTCTCCATCCATCTCCCTCTCAGCCCTCTACTTGAGAGTGTGGCCTACTTTCTCCTGACCTCAGGCCTTGGCTCGGTTTCCTGGCCACTGTTCCGATTTCTTCTCCACAGTCCAGTGATTCCACTAACGGCACTCTGGGTACCACCCCTGCTGGCCTGACCCAGCTCTCCTCTAGAAGCCCTCGGTCAATCCTCTTAGCAGACACTGTCTTAACTCCTGCTTGGTGCAGGACACCAGGGACACGGAAAGGACAGGACATTGTCTGTGCCCTTGATGGAGCAGATGAGGCAGAACCATAAATGACTGAGAGTCAGTGAAGTTTTATAGGAGCTGTAACAGATGAGAAAAGTCTGTACAGGGGATTGTGGGGTGAGGGGCAGGAAGCAGAGGGAAGCAGACGTTGTGGACAGACTCCCCATAGGAGGGCATAGGCAGGAAGGGCATTCCAAGCAGTGGAAAAAGCAAGAGCCATGGCAGAGAAGTGCAAAATCTGTTTGGGGGAAACGCAAGCTGCTCTGGGCTGTTGGGTGTAAAGGGCATAATTGGGATCTGGTAAACCTGCGGTCATGGAGGACCTTGCCATACAAAGGAGTTTAGAGCAGGGGGAGTGAATAAGGGTTTTAAGCTGGGGATGGACATAGTCAAATTTGTGCTTTAGAAAAATACAACCTTGGTGATCAGCCTCATCAAATTCAGCCCACTACTCTCCATGGGGTATTTTGTGGCTGCCAGCCCATCCCATTCCACTTCCCAACCGATTCAACTCTCATACTATCCTAGATGAGCATTTCACACGTTCCCTCTCTCAAAGCTCAGGCATCTCTTCCCCATCCTCCTTCTCATCTTAATGACATTCCTTCCTATGTACTAAGGAAGCAGAAGCAACCAGAAGAGATGGCCCACATCCATCCATCACTTCATTCCAACCTATGTGACTCTGCTCTGCATTCCCACTGTGACCATCAAGTGAACTCTCCAGCTCGTACCCGAGCCCCTTTACTCCCTCTGTGCACTGGACCTGTCTATTCTCCCCTATACAAGGACATTGCCCCATCAGCCGGCCCCTGTCTGCTGGGTCGTTCTCATCACCATACAAATCTCTTTCTTACCTTGAAGTAATTTCTCAACCTTTTTTTTTTTTTTGACCCTACATCTCCTCCAGCAACTGGCCCATTTCTCTGATCATTTTCACAGCACAATTTCTCAAAAGGGTTTCATATTTTTCTCTAGCCACATTCAATTTAAGGAATTGAATCAATTCAAAAAAGAGTCAAACTGAACATGGAGCAAGAGATTATAAAAATGACCATGGAGTTTTGAAAAAGAACCCAATAGAACTTCTAGGAATGAAAAATACATTAAATGAAATTTAAAAATCAATGGCTGGGACTTCCCTGGTGGCACAGGTTAAGAATCCACCTGCCAATGCAGGGGACACAGGTTTGATCCCCGGTCTGGGAAGATCCCATATGCCGTCAAGCAACTAAGACCATGCGCCACAACTACCGAGCCTGCACTCTAGAGCCCACAAGCCACAATTACTGGGCCCCTGTGCCACAACTACTGAAGCCCATGTACCTAGAGCCCGTGCTCCACAGCAAGAGAAGCCACTTCAATGAGAAGCCCACACACCACAATGAAGAGTAGCCCCCACTTGCTGCAACTACGGAAAGCCTGCATGCAGCAACAAAGACCCAACACAGCCAAAAATAAATAAATTAATTAAAAAAATAAAAATCAATAGCTGGATTAAATAGCAGATTATTTAGGGCTGAAAAGGTAACTTGGGAAACTGAAGATATATTTGAAGAAACTATCTAGAATGTAGCACAGGGAGGTAAAATTATAAACTACAGGATAAAAACCCTAAAGACATGGAGGACAGAGAGGGAGGGTGTAACATACCTCTCAATGGAGTTCAGTGAAGTAGGCTGAAAAATGGCCCCCCAAAAGATATCCATGTCCTAACACCTAGAACTTGTGAATGTTACCATATATGGGAAAAAAAAAAAGGTCTTTGCCGATGTGATGTTAAGAGTCGAGGATGGGAGATTAAGGTAGATTATCCAAGGTCCCTAAATGCAATTACCTGTATCCTTATAAGAGGGAGGTAGAGGGAGATTTGACAACACACAGAGAAGTCTACATGAAGACAAAACAGAGATAGATATGAAGATGCTGCCCTTGAAGACAGGAGTGATGACGCCGCAAGCCAAGGAGGGTTAGCAGCCACCAGAGCCTGGAAGAGACAAGGAAGGTATCCCCTCTTACAGCCTCCAGAGGAAGCATGGCCCTGCTGACACCCTGATATCAGCTCAATCATACTGATTTAGGACTTTTGGCCTCCAGAACTGTGAAAGAATAAATTTCTGTTGTTTTAAGCCACCAAGTTGGTGGTAAGTTGTTACAGCAGCCAGAGAACATTAATACAATGGGAAAGAAGCAATGATTGAAAAGATAACAGTAAGAATTTTTCAGAATTGATGAAATACATGAATCATATTCAAGAAGCACAGTAAACCTCAAGTAAGATCAAAGCTTAAATTCACATGTATGTATAATATAATGCACCTGGAGAACAGCATGGTCAAAGAGAAAATACAGTCAGAGAGAGCAACAACAGGTGATTAACCAAGAAACAAGGATTCAAGGGCTGCTAACTTTTCAACGTTAACAACTATGGCTGGAAGACAGTGGAATATAATTTTCAAAGGACCAAATAATTGTCCCATAGTGAAAATAATTGTCACTAAGATTGTGTACCCAGCAAAACTATCTTTTAAGAGCAAGGACAAAATTTGCAAACAAGCCAATACTGGGTGTCTTGACCACCAATAAACTTTCACCAAGAGTAAGTCAAACAGAGAAAGACAAATATCATATGATATCACTTATATGTAGAATCTAATAAAAAAAATGGTACAAATGAACTATTTACAAAACGGAAACAGACTCACAGATCTCAAAATCAAACTTATGGTTACCAAAGGGGAAACGTGGGGGGAAGTGATAAACGTGGGGGGAAGTGATAAATTAGGAGATTGGGATTGACATATACACACTACTATATATAAAATAGATAACTAATAAAGACCTACTGTATAGCACAGGGAACTCTACTCAATATTCAGTAATAACCTATATGGGAAAAGAATCTGCAAAGGAATGGAGAGATATATATGTATAGCTGATTCACTTTGCTGTACACCTGAAACTAACACAACATTGTAAATCAACCATACTCTAATGAAAAATTTTTTAAAACTTTCACCAAGGAAACTTTAAAAAATGTACCTCAGGTCAAAGGAAAATGATTCCAGGTGTAAGGTCAAAACTGCAAGATAGAACAATGAAAGAAAGGACAACCATGCAGGTAAATATAAACCAATGTTAACTATATAAAATATAATATCTGCAGAAATTAATTTACCATTCAGTGCAGTTCCAGATAAAATCCCAACCAGGTGTTCATGCTATATGACAATCTCTTTCTGTAATTCATAAGGAAGGACAAAGGGCCAAAAGGAGCCAAGACCTTCCTGAAGAATTACAAGGAGTAGGGCTTGACCTACCAGGTATCAATACATACAATATAAAGTGATCATTAAGACATTTTAAAGCATTAGTAATTGGAGTAGTGTGATTTTGGCTCAGAGATAGACACATAGGCCACTGGATCACACTACAGAGTCCAGAAACAGACTCAAGGATAATGGAAATGTGATCTAGAGAAGAGGTGGTTTTAAAAATAATGCAGAAGATGAACTATTCAATAAGTAGAGCTAGAATGGTTGCTTATCCATATGGAAAACAACCTGAAATTACATCCTTATAAAATCAATTCCAGTTGGCTAAAGACCTAAACGTGCAAGGCAAAACTTTTAGAAGATACAGGAAACTATGTCCTCAGGGGAAGGAAGGATTTCCTTAAAAAGACACAAAAAGCACAGACCACACAGGAAAGCATCAATAAATTCCACTATGTTAAGAATAAGAATTTCTGTTCACCAAAACACACCATTTAGAAAGTGAAAAGATAAGCCACAGATTGGGAAACGCTACTTGAAAGGCATATAATTTACAAAAGATTAGGATCGGAATATATAAAAAGCTCCTAAAGAATTAATAAGAAAAAGACGACACAGCAGAAAAAGACTAGAAACTTAACCAAACGTTGCACAGACAAGGAAACAAGTATTGCCAATAAACATTTAGTCTCATTAGGAATCAGGGAAATGCAAACCTAAAACCTCCATAATATGCCAATTTACACCTACCAGGTTGACACCTGTGTTAAAGTCTGACAACACCAAGTGTTGTCAGGGTTATGGAACAATGAAAGCTCTGTACACCATTTGTGGGAGTGTTGTTAGCTCATATGGCCGCTTTGGAAAGCAGCTTGGCATTGTCTGGTCAAGTTCAGATGCACATATCTTCCAACCCAGCATTTCTATTCTGTGTGCCTCACCTGGAAACTCTTATATATGTGCATCAGGGGATGCAATAAATATTGATTGCAGCAGCCCTATGTCCATCAAGAGGAGAATGGATCGGTGATCTTTGGTTTATTCACACAGTAGAGTGCATTACAGCAGCGAAAATGCATGCGCAACAGCACTACTCAACAATATGGGTGAATTTCAGAAACAAAATGTAGATCGAAAACAAACGTGCTGTCGGAAAACTCAGACAGCCCATTTCCATTTCTCCAAAGTTCAAAGACATGCGAAACTAGACAGTATATTGTTCAGGACTGCATCCATCTGTGAGAAAACTGTAAAGAAAAGGACAAAGAAATGATAAATACAAAATTCAGGTTATTGCCTCCAGATGGGAGGGACATGCAGAGCTCAAGGAGAGACATGGAGAAGCTTCAGGAATTAATAATGTCAGCTCTCCTAAGTAGGATGGTGGGTATATGAATGTATTATTATTATTATTTCACTTATATGTTTTACATGGATGAAATGTTCTGAATCTTAAAAAGGAAATGCAGGGAATTCCCTGGCGGTCCAGTGGTTAGGGGTCCACGCTTCCACTGCTGAGGGCCAGGGTTCAGTCCCTGGTCAGGGAACTGAGATCCCGCATGCCGACTGGCACAGCCAAAAAAAAACAGCAAAAAAAATTTTTTTATTGTGGTATAGTTGTTTTACAATGTTGTGTTAGTTTCTAATGTACAGAGACGTGACGTAGAGTTCCCTGTGCTATACAGCAGGTTATTAGTTATCTATTTTATACATATTAGTGTATATATGTCAATCCCAATCTCCCAGTTCACCCCCCCAACTTTCCCCCCTTGGTGCCCATACGTTTGTTCTTTACATCTGTGTCTCTATCTCTGTCTTGCAAACTGGTTCAGCTGTACCATTTTTCTAGACTACACATATATGCGTTATTATACGATATTTGTTTTTCTTTTTCTGACTTGCTTCACTCTGTATGACGGTCTCTAGGTCCATCCATCTCTACAAATGACCCAGTTTCATTCCTTTTTATGGCTGAGTAATATTCCATTGTATATATATATATACCACATCTTCTTTATCCGTTCATCTGTAGATGGGCATTTAGGTTCCATGTCCTGGCTATTGTAAATAGTGCTGCAATGAACATTGGGGTGCATGTGTCTTTTTGAATTATGGTTTTCTCTGGGTATATGCCCAGGAGTGGGATTGCTGGGTCGTATGGTAATTCTATTTTTAGTTTTTTAAGGAATCTCCATACTGTTCTCCATAGTGGCTGTATCAATTTACATTCCCACCAACAGTGCAAGAGGGTTCCCTTTTCTCCACACCCTCTCCAGCATTTGTTGTTTGGAGGTTTTCTGATGATGCCCATTCTGACTGGTGTGAGATGATACCTCATTGTAGTTTTGATTTGCATTTCTCTAATAATTAATGATGTTGAGCAGCTTTTCATGTGCCTCTTGGCCATCTGTATGTCTTCTTTGGAGAAATGTCTGTTTAGGTCTTCTGCCCGTTTTTTGATTGTGTTGTTTGTTTTTTTGATATTGAGCTGCATGAGCTGTTTTAGAGATTAATCCTTTGTCCGTTGATTCGTTTGCAAATATTTTCTCCCATTCTGAGGGTTGTCTTTTCATCTTGTTTATAGTTTCCTTTGCTGTGCAAAAGCTTTGAAGTCTCATTATGTCCCATTTGTTTATTTTTGAAACTACCACTCATGGGCACCCATACTCCCTGGCAACCATGAGGATGGTGTGGACTCCAAAGAGAGAAACTGGAGAGGGGAGACCGGCTATGAGGCTTTGCCACTGTGGAGTCTTGTGAGTATTAAGTGAAATCACGAATGTTAAAATGCTTAAGACAATGCCTAGCCCGTGATAAAGTCTATATAAGCATTCACTCTTATTGCAGTGATGAGGGTTTTGCACAGGACGATGGCCATGGGAATAGGGGAAAAGGAATATATTTGAAAGATCTTTGCTGCTTAGAGTGATTGAATGGGAGGGTGAGAGGGTCAATAATGACACTATGATTTCATTGTTTTTCTTTCTGGTGGCGCGGCAAGGCTTACAGGATCCTGGCTCCCTGTCCAGGGACTGAACCCGGGCCACAGAAGTGAAAGCACGGATTCCCTAACCACTGGACCACCAGGGAATTCCCACATTGTATTTCTTAAAACACTTAGTATTTACAGAAAACCAAGTAGGGACCAGTAGAGGAGATGCAGTTGGGGCTTGCAGGGGTGGTGGTTGCTCCTTATGCCACGTTTGGGTCACGTGATGGTTATTTCCGTCAATGTGCTGTGTGCACTGGCCTGTGCACAGAAAGGTGGATGGAGAGCTTTTATAAAGGGTGGAGAATCAAGGATTTGCTGGAGGAGCCTTCCTCAAGCCTGCCCTGAGAGCCAGGCACAGACACCATAACTCATGGGTCAAGGCTGCTCTAGCCCTTGGGAAAACTCAAAGTTTACTAGTCACCTTTGGGGCTCACCATAGAACCCTTCTATCACATGACTTCCCCCTTGCCTCTTAAAAATGCCCAGCATCTTATTTGGGGAGGTATACACACCTTTTGAGGTGGTTACCTTTGGAAAGTGCAGCAAATCCATACTGGAGCCCTGTCTTTGTGGGCCTCAAGGGAACATGACTCCTGGTAGGGCTCTCAGATGGCAGAGTATCTGAAGATTCTCCCAGGGGCTTTAGCCCTCACAGCCAGTTGTCAAAGTTAACCTTGATGCAGCTTGCATGGTTTGTCTTCTTGTTACTGGAACCTCAGATCAGTTGTGGAAGGGACTTCAAAAGGTTATCTGGACAGCTCTACCTCTGAAGACCAACCCGGACCAGACATAACGCTTCTTTCTCTGAAGGTCTCCTGTGAGAGAAACGCCACTGATTCTCTCTGGATAAGAAACTGCTCTTGAAAAGCCTTGAGGCAAAGAGGACCTGTCTGGAACATACTGCCTTTGCAGTCTGCAGCGGGTTCCCATTTATGGAAGGCGACTGGGCATTGCGTATCAAAAGCTTTAAAATAGCTTCATCCCACATAGTTTCCAAATAAAATGATCCTAAGTAAACAACTGGACAGCTGTATAAAGATGCACTTACAAGGTTGTAGCTAATAAAGAAAACATATAAATGAGCTATGTGTCAACCACAGGGGATTCAAGTGCATGATGGTAAATGTAAGCAGCATAGAACATTAAATGCATCCATTAAAAAAAAACTTGGCTTAACAGACAGAGAAACAAATATCATATGATATCACTTATATGTGGAATCTAAAAAAAAAATGATACAAATGAACTTTTATACAAAACAAAAACAGACCCACAGACATAGAAAACAAACTCATGGTTACCAAAGGGGAAAGGGAGGCGAGGAATAAATTAGGAGATTGGAACCAACATATACACACTATTATATATAAAATAGATAACCAACAAGGACCTACTGTATAGCACAGGGAACTATACTCAATAATCTGTAATAACCTATATGGGAAAAGAATCTGAAATATATATATATATATATATAAACATATGTATAACTGCATCACTTTTCTGTACACCTGAAACTAACACAATAATGTAACTCAGCTATACTTCAGTATAAGTAAATAAATAAAATATGTAAAAAGTAAAAAAAAAAAACTTGAGATATTTATTGACATAGAGAGACACAATATAGTATTTAAAAAGCAGGTCATAAAACAGTATATTTAATATACTGTTTTATTTATTTTTATTTTTGAAGCATAGGAAAATATAGAAAAGATTCAGAAGCATGTGTAGTAAGATCTTAATAATGGTTACCTTTGGGATGTATTTAATATACGTATTTTCCCTTTCATTTGCATAGCTGTTATTTTCAGAGGCTTTGCAATGACTATATATTAGTTTTAGCTTTAACTTTTTAATTACACCAGTAATGCACGAAAATAGATTCGGGGTGAAATATTCAAACAAAACACATAAGGGCAGCATCATCTTTAACCACCACCCGCCCTAGTGTCCACCCTCTCCCATCAGTGACCACTGTTATGAGTTTAATGTCATTCCTTTGAGTCTTTTCCCTATGCATTTTGCATAGATGTGTGTGTACATTTAGAAATGGACAGCATTCTTAAGGGTTTTTTCTTTTTTACATATCTGATATTATAATGTAGGTACTGTACTGATATGTAACTTGTTTGGTTTTTTTTCACTTACCCGCAGACCTAGAAGATCTTTTCATGCTGGTAATAAGGAGATCTACCTCAATTATTTTAACTGCTGCAAGGTATCTACATGGATGGACCACAGTTTGTCTGCCTATCCATAATTGATGGATATTTAGATTGTTTACAGTTTCTGCTATACAAACACTGATACAGTGAAAATCCTCATCCGAGCTTGTATGCATGCAGGTACATATTCATTTCTCTAGAGGAGGTTCTAAGGAAGTCTGTGGTCACGCATATTTTAAATTTAAATAGATAACCCCAAAGTATGTTCCAAAAAATAAGATTTACCTGTTGATTTTCCCACTAATGATAAGTAAGATACCTGCTCCTTGCCCACATATGACATCATCATCAATCTTTTAAATTTTTTGTGTACTACTTTAATAATCAGGAAGAAAAATAAGGTTATCAAAGGTCATTCTGTTCAACCTCCACCATCTGACACTTGACTAAATCTTTAACACCCTCCAAGGGGTCCACCAGCCTTTCTCCCCATCTCGAATACCCAGGAACACAGTTTTGTGCTCAGTGCCCTGGGTGGCTGGGGTCACATGTCTGAAGGCTGGACACGGGGTGCCGGTGGGGCTGTAGATGAGAGGGGAGGTCCCAGAAATGTAGGAATCATCTTCCATCTCCAAACACTATGCACGGAGTATTGGTCTGCCTCCAAAATAAACGTCAAATCTGTCCGACTCTTCTGGCATCATCACCACCATTCCAGACCCAACCGTCCTCATCCATCACATGAACCCTGAAATTGTCTGCAATTGTCCCCCACTTCCACTCTTGTCCTTTCAATCCTGTTCATTCTCCACCCAACAGCCAGATTAATCTTTCTTCAAATGTAATTCAGATCCCATCACTCCCACGCTCAGAAGGCTCCTATAGCTTCCTACTGGACTGGGAATTACATCCCAGCCCTTTTCCATGGCTGCAGAGTCCCGCACCATCTGACCCCTCCTCTAACTTCATCTCCTCTGCTCTCCCCCTTGCTCGCTACCGTCCAGACACCCTGGGTCCTTTTCTACTCCACATAGATCCCCCAGCTCCTCCATACCTCAGGGTCCCTGCCCATGTTGCTCCGTCTATCAAGGACATTATTCCATTGCTGGCCCCCGCTCACCTTTCAGGTCTTAGCTTAAATGCCATGCAGTCGAAAATGGCTCTGCCCCATCTTGTTCTTATTTTCCACGCTTTGCCTTCATGGCACCTGTCACAACTAAAATGTAAAAGTTAACCTGTGTGTTTGTTTCCAATATCTCAGGTCCATCTTCCCACCAGACTGGGAGCCCATGAGGGTAGAGACTTGTCCACCGTTTCTTCCTTGTATCTTAGCACCAAACACAGTACCTGATAATACTAGATGCTTGGTGAGGAATGAATGGACGGATGGATGGATGGATGGATGGATGGATGGGCATACCAGAAAGAGGTAAGAGAGGCAGCCTGGGAACCAGGGAAGAAAACAGGAGAAGTAAGGAGGTACTTGAGGGAAACCTCACTCAAGAAGGAGCCCTGGGAGGCAATGGGGGCCTGGAGATGGCTAAGAGGATGAGCATCTGATGGTACCTTCCAACTGTTTGCTGTTCTGTGATGCAATTCTCTCCGTGACCCCAAATCTCAATAAAAGCCTGTACTGCTCAGGTGAGTGGCACCTTGAGAAGTTAAAGGAAGACGGGCTACTTCTGAGTCCACATGGGGTTGGAGAGACAAGGACAGCTGCAGGAGATGACTCAGAGAAACATACCCCCCTGCAAATCCTTGGCGATTTGGGCCAGGTGGGGACACCACGGGTCCCCATGGTGGGGGCTCATTGAAGGGAAGAGTGACCCCACATGACTAGAGGAATTTGGTGATTCTGTTATTCTACCAGGTTCCCCATTTTCTTCAGAGGAAAAGAATATTAGAAAAATATCAGGAAGGGCTCCAAGAATGAGGTGGCTTATTCCTCTTAGGAGGAGAGGTGGCGGTACAGGGGCAGAAGCCCAAGCCCCGGCCTCAGCTAAGTTCTGGGTTCCAGGGCCAGGCCCACCTCTGCATCTCTACTTGCTCGTCTGTAAAGTGGGCAGGACAGTCACTGTCTACATCCGGATGTCGACAGATGACATGAGGTAACAAATCTCAAACCTTGGCACTAGTTGACACACTTTTCACCTCGTTCACAAAGGGTGAGAAGGGAAGGCACGAGTCTAATGCCAACAGCAGGGACCTTGTGTGTCTGCATGGGGAGAGGGTTGGCTGCCCGGCCTCATGACCTGTGCAGTCACACAGGCCCAGGGTGCACAAGGGACCTACACTTGCTTAATGATCTGCTCCAATTATGCCACCTATTTTTTTTTTTTTTTTTTTTTTTGCGGTACGCGGGCCTTTCACCGTTGTGGCCTCTCCCGTTGCGGAGCACAGGCTCCGGACGCGCAGGCTCAGCGGCCATGGCTCACGGGCCCAGCCGCTCCGCGGCACGTGGGATCTTCCCGGACCGGGGCACGAATCCGTGTCCCCTGCATCGGCAGGCGGACTCCCAACCACTGCGCCACCAGGGAAGCCCAATGATGCCATCTTGAAATTTGTAATTTTTGAACAAGAGACCCTGCATTTTCGTTGTGCACTGGGCTCTGCAAATTAAATTGTGTAGCCGTTCATGTGCGTGTGCGTGTGCGTGTGTGTGTGTGTGTGTGTGTGAGAGAGAGAGAGAGAGAGAAGGATGCTGCTGTGGGTGCTCAGTGAAGAGATGAAGCGATGTCCTCATCAACGAAGTGATGTTAATTGATGGTAATACCCACCCTATGGTCCCAAGCCAACACCACTCACCAACAAGCTGAGACATCACCTAACAATAGCCTTCTCAGTTCCAAACACCAACAACCAAAACAACACTTCCTAGACTTTGGGCTGGTACCCAAACACCTCCACACCCACAGACTGAGGCCCAACACCCAGTGGTACCAGGTGTGGACTCCCAACAAATTTTCCCAAGGACTCAACCAGCCCGGAGGCTGTTTGCTGGTGTTTCCATACATGAGGCACATGATGTGCCCGCTGCCACAAGCGCTGTCCACACCACCCTGTGGGCACCCTAAATGATGTGTTTACCGCTCTGTCCTCCCTGGGCGAGACGGTGAGCTCCTTGAGGGCAGGAGCTGGGCCAGCATCATCTCGGTGTCCCTAAGGCCGCTTGCAGTGCTTAGAACACAGTGGGTGCTCAGTAATTTATGCAGTCATTCTACAGACATTTATCATCCGGTGGTGGAGATGACCACAGACAAGATGAATATAAGATAAAGGAACACTAAGAAGTTTACAGTCTGAGCAAGAATTCGGGCTCTTACTACCAGAGGCTCTGCCTTCTGCCGGCTGGGACTCTCCCTGCTGAGACGTGGGGAGTAAGAAAAGGCTTCCGTCTCCAGCTCCACTTCCAAAATTGCTGCTTCTGGGATTAGTGTTCAGTGACCTGCTCAAAACAGGGCATTTGTCGAAGTGGAGCAGAGCAGCCCTGACAGAGTCAGGAGACCTTGGTCCTGCCCCCACTCAGCCCAGTGCCCTTGGCCAGACTTCTCTTCTCCCTGGACCTTCCTTCCTTCTCCATCAAGTGAACTTACTGGATTAGGGCTGCGCTATCCAGTACGGTAGCCGCTCGCTTGAAATGCGGCTAGTGAGACTGAGGAACTGAATTTGAGATTTTATTTATTTTTAATTAATATGAAATTTTAAACTGATACACAGTCACTGGAGAATTGTTAGGTACATTTGGAACAGAGGGATTTTTGTTTTTGTTTTTGACGTAGCGATCTTCGAATGTATTTTTCTTCACCTGAAAAATAAAACTTTAAAAAAAATACAAGACTCTTTGAGTACAGGTGTATCATTTTTTTTTCGCGGTACACGGGCCTCTCACTGCTGTGGCCTCTCCCGTTGCGGAGCACAGGCTGCGGACGTGCAGGCTCAGCGGCCATGGCTCACGGGCCCAGCCGCTCCGCAGCATGTGGGATCCTCCCGGACCGGGGCATGAACCCCTGTCCCCTGCATCGGCAGGCGGACTCCCAACCACTGCACCACCAGGGAAGCCAAGCCCTCAGGTGTATCTTGAATGGCTGAATTATAAATAATGTCTCTGGCGGGGCTCACAGCTAGAGTTGGCTAATGTTCCAATTCCGTTGTAAATTTGATAAAATTTAAACACAGATGGAGTATTTCTGGAGAAATCTTAACATCTGGGCTCAGATGTGCTGTTAGTATAAAATACAGATTTTAAAGACTTACTATAAAAAAAGAATACAAAGTATCTCATTAACACTTTTTATATTGATTATATACTGAAATGATAATATTTTAGATTTAATGGGTTAAACAAAATATACTATGAAAATTAATTTCACCTGTTTCTCTTTATCGTTTTTAATGTGGGCACTAGAGACCTTAACGTTGCATCTGTGGCTCCCATCCTTCTGGACAGCACTGGATTAGGGAATCTCTAAAATTACTTCCTTTTTAAAAATATTCTAACATTCTGCAAAACAACAGACTTCTGTGCTGGGTAATCATAGAATTCTAGGTTTGCTTGTCCAGCATCATACTCCTCACCCCATTCTTCTGTTGGCACCTTGACTTTCCGAAGGAAGATTGCCTTGGGTAGACTCATCTTCGCCCCCAGCTATAGAGATGGTCATATGACCAGGTCTGGCCAATCAGAGAAGAGAGCCCTCTCTTTGACCACAGTGATTGGCTCAGGAATGACACATGACCACCAGTCAGTGGCAATGAGACTCCATTTGATTGAAAGATTGGCAATGAGCCCAGCGTTGTCCCTGGGATGGCAGAGGGAGTAGGATGGAAGCCTAGACTTGCAGGCCACCATCCTCCCACACCCCCCTGCTAGAGAACAGCCTGCCTGACAAGGAGGCCAGCACAGAGAAAAGGAGAACCAGGAGAGAGGCCAAGTCATGTATCTGAAGTCAGGATCTATCCCTGGAAAAAAATAATTCCTTTTTGCTTAAACCAGTTTGAATCAGAATTCTGACCCTGGAATCTTGAATAACCCCTGGACGATCGGTTAGGGCTAGGGTTAGGGTTAGGGTTAACCCCAGCTCAAGTGATCATGTTCTAAAACCTCTGGGCTACCCTCAACCCCCTCCTAAGCTCGGCTTTCCCATACTCCCAGCCTCTTCTCTTGGGGCCAGTTTCACCCTCCTATCAGCTGGAATAACTTGTAGTGACATGAGCCAGCCCACTTGTCTTCCTGCATTTTCATATCCCTGCATTTCCCACTGCTTGGAAAAATCTTCTCTCACTCCCCACCCCCACTCTGCCCCCTGTCTCCTAGGACCTGGTAAACTTCTCATGTTTCAAGTCTCAGATACTCTCATCAAGGTCACCGATGACCTCTGTGTTGCCAAATCCGATGGTCACTTCTCCATCTATCTCTCATGCAACTTTTTGACAACATTCCACACAACTGACCATTCCCACGTTCTCGAAACCTTCCTCTCGGCTTCCACGATGCCTTATTCTTCTCCTACCTCGTTGACCACTCCTTCTCAGTGTCTTCATTCATTCCTTTATTCTTTCATGTGTTCCTTCAGCAAATCTTTACTAAGAGCCTACTACCTGCTAAGCCCTATGCTAGGTCCTAGGCAGTCAACAGAACAAAACCCTGCCCCATGGAGTGTATGTTCTAGGGGAAGTCTACTTTATTGATTCTCCACCTCTGTTCAACCTCCAGATGTTGGCTATGCTGAGGTTTATTGGGGATCCCTTGTCGTCTCCATCTTATCCGCTCTCATGACTTTAAATTCCATCCACGTGTTGCTGACTCCCAAATGTTTATCTCTAACCCTGTCTGTTTCCCCTGAACTGCAGACTCATAGATCCAACTACCTACCTGATTTCACCACTTGGATATCTACAGGCTGTCTCAAGATTAACGTGTTGAAGACAGACTCACAGATCCAACTACCTACTTGATTTAACCACTTGGATATCTACAGGCTGTCTCAAGATTAACGTGTTGAAAACAGAAATGTTTACTCGCCCACTCTCAGCCTAAACCTGTTTCTTCACCTGCCATTCTCCATCACAGTTAATGGTGCCACCATCCACCCAGTTGCTCAGCCAAAAACCTGAGAGTCATCCTGATTCCTATCCTTTCTTCTCTCCCCACGTCCAATCTATCACCAAGTTCTGTCAGCTCTACCTCCAAAACGTACTCTGCAACTGTTCACTTTTCTCCATTTCCTCTTCGGTAGAGGTCCAGGCCACCATTATCCATCCCTGGACCACTATTATAATGACCTCTTAACTGGTTTCCCTGCATCCACTCATGGCTATCACCCGGATCTATTCTTCACACCATAGGCAATGAAATTTTAAAAATGTAAATCAGATCACTTCACTCCTTAAAACCCTCCGGGGGCTTCCCGGGTGACGCAGTGGTTGAGAGTCCGCCTGCCGATACAGGGGACACGGGTTTGTGCCCCAGTCCGCGAAGATCCCACATGCCGCGGAAAGGCTGGGCCCGTGAGCCATGGCCGCTGAGCCTGCGCGTCCGGAGCCTGTTGCTCCGCAACGGGAGAGGCCACAACAGTGAGATGCCGCGTACCGCAAAAAAAAAAAAAAAAAAAAAACCTCCAGGAAGCAGCGTGGGAGAAGACATTTGCAACATTTATGAAAGATGATGGATTAGTAACTCAGGAAGGGGATATGGGGATATATGTATATGTATAGCTGATTCACGTTGTTATATAGCAGAAACTAACACAACATTGTAAAGCAATTATACTCCAATAAAGATGTTTTAAAAAAAAAAGGGAAAGACAGCCATGTTGAAAAATGGGCAAGGGATATGAACAGACAATTCACAAGAAACTCCAAGAGCCAATAAGTACAAAGTTACATGTTTAACCTCACTAGTAATCATGGAAATGCAAATTAAAACGAGTTACCATTTTACATCAAAACATTGTCAAATTTTTAAAAGGCTGACAGTATCAACTGCTGGCAAGGATATAAGGAAATGGGAACTTTCAGACTCTGCTAGGGGGAATATAAATTCGGATGCCAACTTTAGGGAACCATCTGGCAACTTGTTATAATGTTGAAAATGCACAAACCCATTAATCCCCCATTTCAAAATCAGTTGTAATAGTAAAAAAACAGAATGCAACCTAATGTCTATCAATATGAGAATGGATAAATAAAATATGATATACATGTGCCCATATAATTCTATATAGCATTGAAAACAAATTAGCTAAGTTAATTATACATCTATCAAGTTTCATTGGATGAAAAAAAGCAGCCATAAAAAGACATGTGCACACTGCTTCCATTTATGCAGATTTTAAATTTTAAACTTAAAGAAAATGGTTTCCCACTAACCTCACAATGAAACCCTTAGAGCCTTTCCATGAACTGTTCCCTCTCGCTGGCACTTTCCCTAAAGCAGGCTCCCCATCACCTCCAGACATTCTGTGTTTATCTTTGTCTCTCCCCACTAGACCGTGATCTCCAGAAGAGCAGGAACCTTGCTTCTCTTATTCAATGGTATATCACGAACGGATGGCATTTTGTCAGTGCTCAATAAATGCTTGTTGAATGAATAATTGTGATTCCTTCAGGAAGTCTTTCCTGTATTCCTAGACTAAGAAATGTCCCTTAGCTTTGCACTGCAACAGCATCCTGCTTGGCTCTCTCAGCTATTTTCCCATTATGATTCAGAAACTCTTGATCTGGGTTCTCGAATGGGTGTCAGGTGAACCCATAAACATCCTAAAACTGTAGGTAACATTTCATATGCATGTGTTTATTACATTTTCTGGAGAGAAGTTTCTTCACTTCCACCATATTCTTAAAAGGGTCTATGCCACAAATACACAAAAAAGTTTTCATAACACTGCTGTTTCTGTTGTTTTATCATTTTACCAGCTCCTCTAGACTGTAGGCTGCTTGAGGGCAAGTCCACGACCGTTTCCCTAAACGCCAGTGCAGGGCCTGGCATGTAATAGACGAATTTCAGTGAAATCTTGAATGAATAAATAAGGGAATGACTGCATGCTTTTGGAGCCTGGGTACCGGGCCCACATTCACTCTCAGAGCCTTTGGGAGGCCTAGACCTTGGAACTGGAACAGAGAAGGAACAGAAAGCTGGCCTCAGAGTCAGGAAGGCGAAGCTCTCAGAAGCACAGGGTCCTGGACGGGCCTCTCCTCTTGTTCATCCCGAGCGCAGCAAAGCTGATTCATTACAGGCTTTTCCATCCTTGGCCCAGAGCCTGCAGCACCCTCCTCCTCTCTCCTCCTCACACTTCAAGGTGAACCAGCTTTGGTACCAGGGGTGTTGCAGCCAGGGTCAATGCAATTGCCAAGCTCTGGCAGCCCCATGGAAACCCCATAACAAGGCACCAAACAGAGACCAAACCCTTCCCAGGAAACTCCAGGGGCAAGGAGGGTTGCCTCCTTCACCAATGACTTAGGAATCTAGAAATTCCGGTGGAGCCAACTGGGCAAGGGGTGCAGGACACTAGGCCTCCTTCCATATAAAGAAATCCCAAGCTCCAACATACAGCCCTATCTGGTCTGTGGCCAGAGTTTTTCCCCAAGGCCATCTTGCACACCTCCCAGGGACATGTATTTCCTGGCAAGTTCATGAATGAAGTCCAGGCATGCTGGGTCCTCAGATATCACGAGGAATATTTAATAATACTATTGGCTCCATTAACTGAGGTCAACCATGTGCCAGGCCTTTGTGCTACACGATCCACATTAAAAAAAATTTAATCCTCACAATGTCCCTATTAGTCCCATTTGACAGAAGAGGAAATTGAGGCAGAAAAGGTTTGCCCGAGGCCCCTTGGCCAACGAGTGTCTAAACTGAGATTCAAACAGGTCACCTGATTCCTATGACCTCCACCTCCACCCTAGAGCTGCCATCTACAGAGTTGCTCACTCAGGGCTACACCTGATTACACTCAGGCCTCACAGCAACCCTAGCAGGGAAATCACCATCACTTTCCTTATTTTATTCTTTTTTTTTTAATTTAATTTGTATTTTATTTGGGGGTATAGTTGATTTACAATATTGTGTTAGTTTCAGGTGTACAGCAAAGTGATTCAGTTTTACATATACATATATCCATTCTTTTTCAGATCCTTTGCCCATACAGGTTATTACAGAATATTGAGTAGAGTTCCCTGTGCTATACAGTAGGTCTTTGTTGTTTATCTATTTTATATGTAGTAGTGTGTATCTGTTAATCCCAAACTCCTAATTTATCCACCCCCACCTTCCCCTTTGGTAACCATATGTTTGTTTTCAAAGTCTGTGAGTCCGTTTCTGTTTTGTAAATAAATTCTTTTTTTTTTTTAGATTCCACATATAACTGGTATCATATCATATTTGTCTTTCTCCATCTGACTTACTTCACTTAGTATGATAATCTCTAGGTTCATTCATGTTGCTACAAATGGCGTTATTATTTTATTTTACTTTTGCACTCTAATCCTAGGTTTATTCAACACAGTCCTTTTACTCTACACAACAAAGTACAACCACAACATTATCTAAAATGCCACAAAGCTACAAAACTCAAAACAGAAAATTTATAGTACTGGCTGTACAATGAAAGCCAAAAAAGCAATGTACACGTTGCCAAGGTAACCTGCAAGATGGCCAAGAACACCAGTGCAACAGGGAGTTCTGTGATGACCCTGAAGAACTGGCCTTCAACCTGTTCATCAATTTCAGAGACAGAAAGGGAGACATGGTGTGTGTATGTGTGTGCGCATGCACCCACAAGAAAACATGTAAAAAGAGAACCATTTTCAGCAACTAACAGCGGCTATTTGACCCTAGAGGTCAAAAGAGGGCTCAAGCAAGAATGGTAGCTGCACAAAAGCATGCCCTTTCCTGCGGGACCCTGCAGGCCAACAAGCAAGGGCATGACCAGGCCACCAGGGTGGCCCCAGGTCACTGGTGGAATGGAAAAACGTGCTCGCGGGCTCAGCCACACGGCCACCTGGAGCCCTGCTCATCCCTGCTGGCTTTGCCACTGACCTGGCTCTCAGGAACTGGAAACATGGGAGTTTTGTAGCCAGAAAACTAGAGGGCATCTTTATAGATACACCCCTGATAAAAGACATTTTCACATACTGAGGTATGGAAAGTCATTCTGGCTTATACGTGAGTTAACTTGAATTTCATGCTAGCTGACACAGCCTGTTTGTGGCCTATCAAACAAACATTGTGTATCTGCTTTAATTATTAAAGAAAAGGGCACATTGACCAGAAGCAAAGAAGGTCCATTTTAGAGAACAGACTTGTGGTTGCCAAGGGGGAGTTTTATATATATATATATATATATATATATATATATATATA
>NW_006786690.1:7673120-7716463 GCF_000442215.2 Lipotes vexillifer | reverse complement strand
CCGCCCCCCAAACCAAAAAAAAAAAAAAAAAAAGAATGAAATAATGCCATTTACAGCAACATGGATGGACCCAGAGACTATCATACTAAGCAAAGTAAGTCAGACAAAGACAAATATGATACCACTTATATGTGGAATCTAAAAAAAATGATACAAATGAACTTATTTACAAAACAGAAATAGGGCTTCCCTGGTGGCCCAGTGGTTGAGAGTCCGCCCGCCGATGCGGGGGACACGGGTTCGTGCCCCGGCCCGGGAGGATCCCACATGCCGCGGAGCGGCTAGGCCCGTGAGCCATGGCCGCTGAGGCTGCGCGTCCGGAGCCTGTGCCCCTCAACGGGAGAGGCTGCAACAGTGAGAGGCCCGTGTACTGTAAAAAAGAAATAAGAACAAAAACAAAAAAATAAACTGAGCCATTAGAGAGATTTTCTTTATATCAGTTCTGGACTTCTGCTTCTGCTTGTGATGCAATAACAAGGATTAGACTCATCTTCCCACCCCACCCTAAACAACTAGAAAACTGGACAAAATACATGAAACAACTGTATTTCAAAATACAATGAAAAACAAGCATGACAGGATGTGATCACTAAGAGATGAGAAACAAATGAAGGGGTCGGGGGTGGGGTGGGAGTGCTGACTGTCCTGGTTTTCTGCCTGGAGTCACATTCCAGACCATGGTCCAAGGAGAGGGATCCCAAGCAGAATATAGTAATCTTGCTGAACTGAGCATTTGGAGATTGGCGTCCAGGGACACAGCTAGAGTTGTATGGCAAAGTTCCAGAAAGGAGAAATTGTGCAGAAAGTGAGCTCCATAAATCTGCATGGGACCTTCTGGAGTTGTTGCTGAGTACTAGGGTAAAATTCCCTGAGACAGGGCAAAACTAAAAAATTAAAGCTGCAAGCAGAACAATTCCCAGAACTCACACAAGTCAGGAGACATTTGAGTTGCAACCAGCCAGAGTAGTGAAAACTCCGTAAAAACCTCAAACATTCAGTGGAAACTTTGTAGAAGTCATGTCTTAGCCGCAGGCTAAGTGAAGGCTAGTCCAGACCAGATATAGCAAAGTCTGAAAACAGGCTTCAAAGGGATAAAGATGGTGTGCAAGAAACCAAGCTGCATGTTACAACAAAGCCCAACATTCTTTAAGACAACAAAATTGAGACACTCAACTATATAACATCCATAATGTCCAGCATCCAGTCAGAAACTGCTAGATATGCCCAAAAGCAGGAAACTGTGACCCATAACCAGAAGAGATGTCAATCAATAAAAATGGACCCAGGAATGACAGAGATGATGGAACTAGATACAAAGATGTTAAAGTGTTATTATAACTACAAGTATTTAAAGAAAAATATAATCATAATGAGTAGAGAAATGGAAGATATAAAAAAGAATCAAGTAAAACATCTAGAGATGAAAAATATACTATCTAAAATGAAAAGTTTATTGAATGAAATTTACAGCAGATTAGACACTGCAGAAGAAAAGATAATTGACCCCAAAGGTCAATATAGCACTATAATGTACCTAAACTGAAGCACAGGGACAAAAAAAGATGGGAAAAAATGAACAGAGCTTAGACATCTGTGATACGACATCAAATGGTCTAACATATGTGTAGTTGAAGTCCAAGAAGGAGAGGAGAGAGAGAGAGGAAGAAAGAAAGTAAGAAAGAAAGAAGGAAAGAAAGGAAGGAAGGAAGGAAGGAAGAAACATAAAATATATTTGAAGAAATAATGGCTGGACATTTTCTAAATTTGAGAAAAACTATAAACCCACAGATTCAAGAATCTCCACAAACCCCAATCAGGATAAACATAAAAACCCCACGCCAAGATACATCGTAATCAAATTGCTGAAAACCAGTGATAAGACAATCTTAAAAGTAAACAGAGAAAAAAGACATGTCACATACAGAGAAAAAATGATAAGAATTCTCATCAGAAACTATGCAAGCAGGAGACAATGGAACCTCTCTAAAGCACTGAAAGGAAAAAAAAAAAAAAAACTGTCAACCTAAAATTCTATGGCCAGCAACAATACCCTTTAAACAATGAAAGAGAAATAAAAAATTCTTCAGAAAAGAAGGACAAAAGCTGAGAGACTTTATCACCAGCAGACCTGCACTACCAGAAGCGGTAAAGGAAGTTCTTTGGGGGACAGGAAATTATACTGGATGGAAATTTGAACTAAACAAAGGAATAAAGAGCACCAGCGATGATAAACACGTGAGAAAATAGGAAGGTCCTTTCTTCCCTCATTTGTTGATTTCTTTAAAAAAATAAGCAAAAGTAATATTACTGTTTTGTATTACTGTATTACTGTTTACAATATATGTAAAAGCGAAATGTGTGGTAACACTAACACACAAAGGACAGAATGGGCAATGGAAATATACTGTTATAAAGTTTCTTACACTCTCTGTTAAAGTGGATTTATATTGTGCCAACTCAGCTAAGCTGGAACTATATTTGCCAGAATATCTTTCCCTGTATAGTTCCAAGTTAGCATAGGTCACTAGAGACATTTTATACAACATCTGCAAGGTACAGTAAAGCAGTAGCCACTTGCTTTTTTTTGTTTTGTTTTGTTACTCAAAAAGTTGGCATAGGGATACCAGGTGCAGCTCGCATACACTGCCACTTAACGGCTGGGTCACCTTGTCATCATGAGACAGCAGCTGAGCCCACAGCCCCTCCGGCCCCTGCTGGATCACCCGGCAATTTCTCTGATCCCTGGCCCAGGTGTTTCAGCTTCATGATGAGAAGCCCCAGTTTCTCGTCTAGGTCAGTCACATCACTGAAGATGGCATCTTGGAAGGAGTGAGAGATGACATGTGGGTGCTGGTTTGTTCCTGTTCTCCCTGACTCTTCCCCCACTTTGAATCCATCTCCCCTTCCCAATTTCTTTCCTTTCACTGCCAGTAATATACCAGGACCAGACACAAAGAAAATAGCCTTTTAGAGACTGTTTAGCCAGCTCCATATAATTGCATAAGGTCAAATTCCTATAATAAATCCCTTATTATATATCATTCCCAGTGGTTCTGTTTTTCTGGTTGAACCCTGACTAATAAATATGTAAAGTATGCAAATATTATGTGATACGTTAAAGATGCATATAATTAACCCTAAAGCAAGCACTAAAATAGAAAATAGGGTTTTCCCTGGTGGCCTGGTGGTTAGGATTCTGGGCTTTCACTGCCATGGCCCAGGTTCAATCCCTGGTCAGGGAACTGAGATCCCACAATCTGCGCAGCCAAAAAAAAAGAAAGAAAAGAAAAGAAAAGAAAGAGTGAAAATATATATAATCCAAAAGAAGCCAAGCAAGGGGAAACAAAGGAACAAAGGAGAGATGGGACAAATAGAAAGCACATAGCAGGACAGTAGATTTAAACTCAACTATATCGATAATTACATTAAATGTAAATTATCTAAACTCAGACAAAGTAGGCCTTCAGTACACGGGATTTTACCAGAGATTAAGAGAGATATTAACGAATGAGAAATTGATCAATGAATCAAGAGGATATATTACTCCTAAATATATATGTGCCTAATAACAGAGGTTCGAAAATACATGAAACAAAAACTGAAAGGAGAAATAGAAAAATCCACAGCGAGAGCTGGAAATTTCAACACCCTCATCATTGATAGAACAAATAGACAGAAAGTCAGCAAGGATATAGAAGACTTGAGCAATGCTGTCAACCAGCTTGACCTAATGGACATTTGTACAACACTCCACCCAACAGCGGAGTACACATTATCTTCAAGGGCACACCAAGATACACCAAATACTGGGCCATACAGTAAGTCTCAATACATTTAAAAGAGATGCAATCACTACACTGATGCTGGAGGGGAAAAAAGAAGATAAAGGGGTACACAAGTTTTGTTTGTTTTGTTTTGTTTTGGGGGGGTTTTTTGCTAAAAGATAGAGACGAGAAACTTTCCATATAATGCAAATGAGTTATCTTTGGCCACTTACAAGTAATAGCAGTGGATTACTGCAGTGCGTCTTAAAACCTAACTCCTTTCAAACCAGGTCATGAGTCAGAAGGGACTTCTAGGCCGGTAGAGCATGTTGTTGAAGGTTTGGATGACTTTTCAAAGGGAGGGTGCTGGTAATAGTGACTCAAGTCAAGAAACTGGCCAGTAAATAGCTAGTTCCCTGAGCTCCTGTGATAAATTCCACTCTTACACTTCCTCCTGGGGGTCCCATAGCACATCAATATGTCCAAAATCAAGCCAACAGTGTAATACCAGCCCCCTAGAGCTCCCATCTTTATCCCTTCATCTCAAAACTTCTATTTCTCCTGAATTATCCATCTTAGTCAATGGCACCACTCAGAAACTTGCAGGTAGTCGAAACTCCTGCCTTTCTTTCAGTCCCCACAGTTTAGTAGTCACAGAGTCCTACTGAGTCTTTTCCTCTCATTAATCACTTGAACCCTCTTTTCTTCCCTTCCTCATCACCACTGCCAAGCCCAAGCCCCTTCTCACTTCTCACCTCATTCTCTGTCTCTGACTTGCCCCAGGCCTTCTGTCTTATTCTACCTCCCTCTGTGCTATGCCCTGCTTGCTAAAGCAGTCTTAACTTTCATGTGTTTCATGTTGTAAAATTCACATAACAATTCACAGAAAATATAATAATATTTTATATTATAAATATAATAATTCACAGAAAATATCTAATACAGGTAAGCAAAAACCAAAATACATTACTTAATAAAAAGAAGTAAAGGCTAATTGTAATTTCCCATCGACCCACCCCTACCACCCACTGTTAATATTTTGGATGAACAGCCTTCCAACTCTTTTCTGAACGTTCATTTATATTCTTTACAAGATAGGATTGTTCTAGACATGCTCCTAAGGTAACCCGGTTTGCTCGGGACAGTCCCAGTTTTAGCACTAAAGATCCTGCACCCTGCAATTGTCACCCTGCAATATATTAGCTTAATATAGTAGCACGTTTCAATGTTAGTAATATACAACTTTATCTTCATTTTAATGACTTCAGGGATTCCAGCATGTATCAATGTCAAAATGGCCTTTTAAATGTAAAAATCCACTCTCTTCCATGTGCCATCTTTTGATGCATCCCGTAGGATAGAGTAGTGAGCTTCAAAGTGGGGTAAGGGAGATGCATTTCAGGAGATACACAAGAGCAGCCATTGGTGCAAGGGAGAGAAAGTACCAGGATTTCTATTTATATGTATTCTTTTTATTTCTGTTGAGGAATCTGGACAGCCACATGCAAAAGAATGAAACAGGGCCACTGTCTTACACAAAAATTAACTCAAAGTATATTAAAGACCCAAACGTACGATGAATGATTTGAAGTTCTGGTTTTAACTTTATGTGTTTTTATTACATAATTTTCATGGTTGCCTTAGATTTTTTTTTAATTAGGTACCTTAAAGTGATCTTTGCTGGCAATTCTTTCCAAAATATTATAATCATTAAATTATACTAAACAATTACTCACAAGACAAAAAGAAAGAATTGAACGTAAGATCTAAAGCCATAAAACCCCTAGAAGAAAACATAGGCAGTAAGCTTTTTTGACGTTGGTCTTGGTGATGATTTGGCACCAAAAGCAAAGGCCACAAAAGCAAAAATAAACAAGTGGGGCTACCTCAAACTAAAAAGCTTTTGCTTAGCAAATGAAACCATCCACAAAATGAAAAGGCAATCTACCAAATGGGAGAAAATATCTGCAAATCATATATCTGATAAGAGGCTGATATCCAAAATATATAAAGAACTCATACAATTCAATAGCAAAAAAACAAACAATCCAAGTAAATGCTTGTATTTTTGTGTGTCTTATAATGTACATGATATATTTGTGTGGTACTACATGTATATAATTTATTCATAAATAAATCTCCATATAATGGAGATTTTTTTGTATGTGTTTATTTGGAGCATGATCCTAAAATTTGGGGACACTGGCCTAGCTGATAAAATATTAACTTTTTAGCAGTCCTGGAATGTTCAGCCTAGTTAAGGCTTTACTGCTCTTCTGGCTTCTTCGACCACCTACCCACACCCCAGCAAGCCACAGCAAACCACATCTGTTCCCTAAACATCCATATTCTCCCCTCCAAGCCTTTGCAGAAGCCGTTTCCTCTGCCAGGGGTTCCCATCACCCTACCCTCTTCACCTCCTGGCTAATATGTACCTGTATCTGAAGACCCAGATCAGGTGACATCTCTGCCAGGAAGCCTTCCTGGGCACACACCGGCTCTTGAGCCCGTCCCACCCAGGCTGGGTGCCTCTCCTCTTTGTTCCCATAGTACCCTGTGCTAACCTACACAACACAGCAACACTAACCACATAACTTCATAATTGCCAGTTTATCTCTTTGTGACCTCCTCAAGGTTGGGGATTGTCCTCCAGATCTGAATCCCTGGTTGTTGTCCAGCCCAATGCCTGCCTCAGAATTATCTCTTAGTAAATGGTGAAAGAATAAACAGTAATAGCAAACATGTATGTTGCACTTTGTCAATGCCAGGTGATAGTTTAAGAAATTTAACATGAAAACCACCCCATGAGGTGGGTACTTCTGTTGTGTCCATTTTACAGATGAGGAGACAGAGGCACAGAGAAGTCCAGTAACTTGCTGAGGTCACATAATAATTAACAGAGCTGGGATTTGAACCCAGGTAAATCAGCTTCAGAATCCAGGCTATCAATCACTATGTGGAGGGAGATGCAAGAGGGAGGAGATATGGGGACATATGTATATGTATAACTGATTCACTTTGTTATAAAGCAGGAACTAACACACCATTGTAAAGCAATTATACTCCAATAAAGATGTTAAAAAAAATCACTATGTGAATCACTCAGTGAAAGAATGAGTGAACAAAGGGAGGAAGGAAGGGAGAAATAAATGAACAGTTAAACAGAGGAGGGAGTAAACAAATATCCAGTGGCCTGGCGTCATGAGATCTTGCCCAGCCTGCTTTGCAGACATCAACCAACTGCTCTATCTATAAGATGCTTTAGTCATTTTCCACTTTGCACTATTTTCCAAATTTTAGTTGGTGCTTAAGAAGGTGCCAAAATCTTGGTTGCTAATGATAGGGATAGAGTAGGATAATTAAATGGTTAGTTTAGGAGTCTCACTAGGGAATTAAAGACAGAGATGGAATTTTGAGGGGGTCTGGGAGACTGTTGTAAACTAATGACCACTCAAGGAAAAATTACCGAAACCTAGCAACAATCTACTCGACCTTGAAGGAAGACCAGGTGCATTCAAGTACCAGGCACACTCAAGCCACAAACTCTGATAGTTAAAACACAAGACAATAGATATGGGGTCTGAATCTTGTTACATGAAGTCAGGAAGTTAATGGTCCTTGAAGAGTAGCATTTCTGCATGTAGCCTAGACAGAAATAATAGGTGAAAGGGGAAAAATCTAGGTGAAAGGGGACATTATACCAAAACCTGAGATGAATTACCATATTTTAGTATATGTCACCACCCTTCTGCTAATATACATATGATTTACATGGCGCCATGACAGTCCCGGTTAGAACATATCTTCTCCCCTCTCCACTTTTTTTTTTCTAAATAAATTTATTTATTTATTTATTTTTGGCTGTGTTGGGTCTTCCTTGCGGTGTGCGGGCTTCTCATTGTGGTGTTTTCTCTTGTTGCGGAGCACGGGCTCTAGGCACGTGGGCTTCAGTAGTTGTGGCACATGGGCTCAGTAGTTGTGGTGCACGGGCTTAGTTGCTCCGTGGTATGTGGGATCTTCCCGGACCAGGGCTCGTACCCGTGTCCCCTGCATTGGCAGGCGGATTCTTAACCACTGCGCCACTAGGGAAACCCTCCACTTTTTCTTTGATTGTAAAAATGTATCCCTCTTTGTTCTCGGGGCTGAGCTCCCTTGCCCGCCAGCTTGAATCTCTCACGAGCATCCTGTGCTAATAAACTCACTCTTTACCTATCGCTTTACCTCACACTGAATATTTTCTGTGCTGAGACAAAAGAACCTGAGCTTCAGTAAGTCTTGGCACCAAGTGAGTGGTTTCAATTAAAAGACAGTGGGTTTGAGTCCCCTCCTATGTCAGGGATTATGGGTTCAAGTCCCAATCCGAAATGCAGCTGGGTTTAGGTCCCACCCGGGAAGGAGTACCGTTTCACTTCCTCCTCAGCCTTTTACAGGCACCAACCTAACTGCCCCATCCTCAATACCTCCTCCATTAATGTGTGCAGGGTAATGAGCATCTGTACCACAGGATCATAGAGCGTTAGAGCTGGTGGCTGCATTTAGAGAACAAGCAGTCCAACCCTCCATTTTGTATATAGGAAAACTGAGGCCCAGAGAGGCAAAGTGATTCGTGAAAGGTCACACAACAAGTTAATTGCAGCTTCAAAGTGGGCCTGGCCTGCTGGTTTCCAGTCTGTCTCTCTTCTTTAATAAGCCGCCTCCGTTCACTGCTTTAGCCTTGTCAATCAAAAGGCATTTTGAGCAAAACCACTACATACAGGTTTAATGATTTCTTAAATGCAGACCCTACCCCAGATCTGCTTCTGTGTCAATTTGAAAAGGTCATGGGAATAAGGGAGGTAAGAAATTCAAGGTCGAAGCCCTGCGATTTCCTCCAGGCCGAGAAGTAACTGAAGTCATCATTGACGACTCGCCATGTGCTACATGCTTCCTCGCATTATCCAATTTAATCCCAACGGAGATAATTATCCTCGTTTTACAAGCAAATTGAGCAAACTGAGGCTCAGAGAGGTAAAAAGACTGACCAGTTTTCCTGGAACCCTCCTTGTTTTACAACTGAAAGTCCCATGTCTCAGGAGCCCCTCAGTCCCAGGCAAACTGGGACATTTGGTCACCTTAGGCGTAAGCAACCCACCCAAAGAACTGGATCCCTGAGATTCCAGCCCAGATCCGATGCCAATTCCCAAGCCCTTTTCTACCACACTGTGCTGTGCTTCTGGGGAAATAGATAAACTTGAGAGGCAGAAGGAAACACATAGACAAGCCAGTTGGGATGGGGGTGAGAAGTGGGCTGGAGGAGGGTGGGCACGGAGGGGCAGCTCTGAAGTCAGGTCAGCCCTGGGTCACTGCAGCTGAGTCAAGCCATCTGGGAGGTTGGATGCTACTGGGTGACACGCCAGGGGAGGACAAACAGAGGCTGTTCTATTCTCCCCTCTTTATCCCGGGAGGGGTCTGTTTACCACGATAACAGCCCTGTTATCTCAGCCAGGTCTCTGGTTTCTTGCCAGGCAGTGATGAGGGGTTTAAGGTCTGAGGCTCTGACAAAACCAGTCTCCCTGGGACACTGGCACTCTCCCTGTCCTCGCCTGGGAGCCTGGTTGTCGGGATGGGGGGAGCCGTGTGGAGCGCCAAAGGGCAGGGGCTCCCCACCCAAGGAGGCCCCTGGGAGATCAGGACCCCTATGCTCAGACGGTGAATTTCTGTGTTACCAGGTAAAGGATGTCACAGTGGTTGACCAGCTGCTGGAAGCCAGACATGGCCCGATACTGCCTCTTCTTGCCTTCTCCCTCCCCAAAGCACTAGAGATAGGAAGCATCACCTCCACCTGACAAGAGGAAGCTGAGGCCCAGAGAGGGGACGTCCCTTGATGAGGTCACGCAGCATGACAGTGACACAGAGTGTCAATGACAGAGCTGTGACCCCAGCTCTCCCTGCCCTCCAAGTCTGGGCACTTTGCTCCCCGGGACACTGCCCTCCCCCTCCTCCACCTGGCTGAGTCCTCCCCATCTTGGACACCCAGCTTGAGGGCCCTCACCTGCAGTCAGCCTGCCTGATCCCTAGCCTGGACGAGGGTTCTGTCCCGGAACCCCTGGGGGCCCGTGCCTGGGCAACCAGAGTTCTTACGGTTTGGGTTATAACAGGCACTTGTCAGTCTCCTCCCTGCACTAGGGCACCCAGGGGCCAAGAACCGATTCCCCACCTCCCAGCAATAATATATTTAGTTAATTGCCAGATCATCTTTAGTTGTTCTCAAAACAATGGCCTCCTGAAGGCAACAGCCCACTAAAAAGTCTTCCAGCAGGTGCCCGCGCTTCACCCACTCCCTCTCCCCAGTCCCATGATCCCATTGACTTTCATCTGTCACCTCACTACTCAAAGTGTGGTCCCTGGGTCAGCAGCATCAGTACCACCCAGAGCTTGTTGGAAGTGCAGAACCTCAGACCCCAATCCAGACCCCTGGTGCTTAGCTAAGAGCTTGATTAACGTCAGCTATCACTATAATATTGGACCCTTGCTCCAAACCCTACTATGTAGCCCTCATCATCCCCATGCCTGCAGACGGAGCGGGGTTCAGGGAGGGGAAATTACTTTCTCCAGGCTGAACAGCCAGGAAATGATAGAGGTGGGGTTCAAACCTAGGGTTCATCTAGCGCTGCTATTCCGTGCGGTGGAAAGAGATGGGAAATCTACATTTATCAAGCATCCACGCCATGCAAAGCCCTTTACCTGGCTTATCTCATGTGATCTTCCCAACCCCCTTATGAAGTAGGGGGTTGACAGTCTCATTTTACAGATGAGAATGCAAGACTCAGGCAGAGGAAGGGACTTGCCCGACGCCCACAGCCAGGAAACGGCAGCAGTGGGATGGAACCCAGCTCTGTTTACCTGACGCCAGTGACACAGCCTGTTCCTGGCCCAGCGGAGCAGGGCGGCGGACACTGGCTGAGTGGGGGGCTCGCTGGTTCACTGCTCCAGCTCCCACCTGTCCTCTCCCCCACCTCTGAGAGCTTGTGGCCTGGGGTCAAAATCCACACTTCCTTCCCCTTTCTAACCCTCAGCCTTTGGCTTAATCGTTATCCACTTCTGACAGAACACAAACACCTGCCTATCGTGACAATCAATAGGCTGCCGATGTGTGATGTCACCCCCCAACTATTTCCGTCAGTTGCTGGCAGGTGCCGGAAATTCCTGGGATCTCCCTCCTGTATGCCTAAGGCTCTCCTTGCAGGTTGCTCTCTGTCTGATCCTGGATGTGTGTCTCTGCAGCAGGCAGGTCAGAGGACGGCTTCGTGTCCAGTTGATGAACACAGGAGAGTGGGATGTGAGAGGCCCACTCCCGTGCCGTCCCCATCCCTCTCGGTGGTGAGATTTGGGCAGATTTCTCACCATTCTGAGCCTCAGCTTCTCCATCTCTAAAATGGGTGGGTGATAATTCCCAGGTGATCATGAGAAGTATCAGGCGTGCACGGAAGTGGCGGGGGATGGGCACAGTCCTCACTGCCGAGAATCAAAACACAGCTCAGGAATGTCTGTTGGGTTGGCCGGTGAGAGCAGGCAGGGCAGGGGCATTGATCTGTATGGATGACTCGTGGTCAGAAATGTCATTTCGAAGAGGAGGGAGCATGGGCTCAGGCAGTGGCACCGTGTACGTCCCCTGTGAGGAGGTTCCCGGGCAGGGGGCAGGAGTGCTGTCTGCAAGGACCAAGGTGTGAGCGGAGTGGTAAGAGCAGCCTTTGCTCACCTTCTGCAGAAACACAGGACCATGGACCTCGTGGGGAGCAGGGGAGCTTTGGAAATCAGCTCTTGGCATGAATCTCCATATTCCTACAGATGGCACTGGCCACTGAGGTCAGGCCCCCTTAGTGACTTCAAGGACAAAGACATGGAGGGGTGAGGGGGACAAACAAAAGAAAGGACAAACGAACAGGGGCTGGTGATGAATGTAGCGAGGTTTCGTGAGCACTGGAGACCCAGGAGGTACCTACCCTCAGACTCCCAGACCCAACCAGTAAGGTTTTGCGGGAGCCAGATGTCCGAGGAGCAGTTGGCAGCCAGACCCACCGAAACTTAGGTTGGTGCTATTAACACGAGCCAGTTTATACACAAGGCTGGAGAGACAGGTTCCAGACAGAGGAGAAAACACACTCTAGCAGGGGAGGGAAGGGCCCCTGGAAGCACGGCTGGCAGAGCTGGGGCTTCAAGCTGGGAGCCCGACAACCTGCCCCCTCCCAGACCTGGACTCGGGGCAAAAGGCACACCCGGGGCGGGGGGCTGGGGGGAGCAGTGAAATCCTTATATAGTGAAACCTTTTTCATGAGTCAGCTGGGGCCCAGCCGGCCCATCTCATTCATTGGAAAGGTATTTTCTTTTCAGCTCTTTTCTGCCCTTTCACTGCCACAGAGGTGAGGTCATCTCTAGTAAACACTCTGCCTTGCGGTAAATTTCCTCTGAACGCTTTGCTTGTGTTTAACTCGCCAAACCTCGAGGGAAGTTGGCAGCTGAGAGTAGTAGAAAGGGCACTGGGCTGAGTCAGAGGCCTGACTTCAAGTCCCAGCTCGGTCCCTTTCTGGCTGCAGGAACTTGCCCAATGCAAGTCACATCTCTGGGCCTGGGTTTCTCTGTTGACAAAATGAAGTCACTATTACTGGAAGGATTCTAAAGAAATACACAGCACCACACACTCATCCACTCAACACATATTCACTGAGTGCTTGACATGTGCAAACACTATGGTGAGGACCATGGAAATTACAGTAAGGTAACACACATGTGTGCACAAACACATGTATTCTCTCTTACACACACACACACACACACACACACACACACACACACACACACACACACACACGGTTCCCACTCTCTGCCCTTGGAAGATTCACATTCTGGTGGAGAAGACAGACAAGAATCAAATGATCCCATAAATGCATATTAAAATACAGCCATGATGAGAACTGAGCTATAAGGTGACCCAGTCTGGGGTGTGCAGGGGTGGGACAGGGGAGACCTCCAGAAGGAGTGATGATGGAGTGGGAGATGGAAAATATGATCAGGCATCCCCCAGGCAGAGAGAAGCTGGGAGCAGAGGTCCCACAGAGATGCAGAACTGAGGTTTGTCCCAGGCCTGGGAGAAGGTCAGCATGCCTGGAGCACAGGGGTGAGGGTGGGGAGAGTATGGACCTAACGGGGCCAAAGACACAGGAAGCGTGGGAACCAGCACCGCGCCTGCAGCCCCCGAGGGCAGCTTCTGGCTGGGATGCTCCAGGCCAGCACTTCCCAAAAGGGTTCAAGTGACTTTGCAGAGACATTATGAGATATCAGTGGGTGAAGCTTAATTTGGGGCAAACTCAGACACCATCACCTACTCAATGATGGTGTGGACCAAAGGCAGTAGGTACAGAAAAACTTATACCAAAAATATTCATTTTATTTTTCTATGATTTGAAAAAGCACTATCACGGTTCAATTTTAGTGATAGAAAACATCAGCCCAATGCACAGAACAGCAATTTTCCATGGGAGGCCAGTGTGAGCCTAGCTAAACTCAGCACCGGCCTTCCACAGGGCACAACATGCACGGGGCCAGCAGGTGCTAGCTGGAGAGGGGCAGGGGGATTCTTGGGTGGCTGCCAAAGAATAAATCACACATTGGCCACGGTTCCTGCCATTTCATTCTGAGAGCAGAAGAAAATTCAGGTCCTGGATCTCTGTAATATTTGTCTTATAGAAAATACGTTGCCAGGACTTCCCTGGTGGCCCAGTGGTTAAGAATCTGCCTGCCAATGCAGGGGACATGGGTTCAGTCCCTGGTCCGGGAAGATCCCACATGTCATGGAGCAACTAAGCCCGTGAGCCATAACGACTGAAACCTGCACGCCTAGAGCCTGTGCTCTGCAACAAGAGAAGCCAGGGCAACTAGAAGGCTGCTCACCACACCAAAGAGCAGCCCCCGCTCGCCACAACTAGAGAAAGCCTGTGCGCAGCAACGAAGACCCAATGCAGCCAAAAATAAATAAATATAAAATAATAATAATAATTAGTATAAATTTTTTTTTTAAAGAGAGAATACATTGCCTACAAGTAAACATGGTGGGTAAGCTCCTTGATGTCAGTCATGGGAATGATTTTTTGGATTTGACACCAAAAACAAAGGCCACAAAAGCAAAAATAAACAAGTGAGACTACATCAAAATAAAAAGCTTCTGCACAGCAAAGGAAACCATCAACAAAATGAAAAGGCAACCTACGGAACAGAAGGAAATATTTGCAAATCATGTATCTGATAAAGGATTACATTTAAAATATATAAAGAACTGATGCAACTCAATAGCAAAAAAAAAAAAAAAAAAAATCCGATTAAAAAATGGGCAGAATTTTCAGCAACCTGGATGGACCTACAGATTATCATACTAAGTGAAGTAAGTCAGACAGAGAAAGACAAATACAGTATGATATCACTTATATGTGGAATCTAAAATATGACACAAATGAACTTATCCACAAAACAGGAGTAGACTCATAGACATAGAGAACAGACTTGTGGTTGCCAAGGGGGAGAGGGGGATGGGGGAGGGTTGGCTTGGGAGTTTAGCAGATACAAACTATTATATATAGAATGGATAAACAACAAGGTCCTACTGTGTAGCATAGAGAACTATATTCAATATCCTGTGATAAACCATAATGGAAAAGAATATGAAAAAGAATGTATATATATATATATATATATATATATATGTGTGTGTGTGTGTGTGTGTGTGTATAACTAAATCACTTTGCTATACAACAGAAATTAACACAACATTGTAAATCAACCTTACTTCAATAAAATAATTTTTTTTAAATGGTCAGAGGCCCTGAGTAGACCTTTTTCCACAGAAGGCATACAAATGGCCAAAATGTACACCAAAATGTGCTCAGCATGATATCATCAGGGAAATGCAAATCAAACCCACAATGAGGTATCACTTCACACCTGTCAGAATGGCTATTATCGAAAGACAAAAGGGACTCCAGTGGTTAAGACTCTGAGATCCCAATGCAGGGGGCCCGGGTTCAATCCCTGGTCAGGGAACTAGATCCCGCATGGTGCAACTAAAACCCAGTGCAGCCAAATAAATAAATAAATAAATATTTTTTAAAAAACAACAACAAAAGATAAGAGATAACAAGTACTGGTCAGGATATGGAGGAAAGGGAACCCTTTTTTACTGTTGATAGGAATGTAAACAGGTGCAGCCACTATGGAAAACAGTATGGAGGTTTCTCAAAACATTAAAAATAGAGCTACCATAAGATCCAGCAATTCTACTTCTGGGTATAAATTCAAAGGAACTGTAAACAAGATTTCAAAGAGATATCTGCAGTCCCTTGTTAATTGCAGCATTATTCGTAACAGCCAATATACGGAAACAACACGTGTCCATCATCAGATGAATAGGTAAAGGTGTGGTATATATATTACCATGGAATTTTTTTTTAACATCTTTATTGGAGTATAACTGCTTTACAATGGTATGTTAGTTTCAGCTTCACGACAAAATGAATCAGTTATATATATACATATGTTCCCATATCTCTTCCTGCTTTTGTCTCCCCCTTCTTAGTCTTATATGTTGGTTTCTCTTCCTTTGTTTGTCCTTTAAAAGTTAGCATTTCAGACAAGTCACTAATATCTGGGCAATGCAAGCCAGTTAGATAGCTCTTTCTGTGTAGCAAATGGAATAAAATTTTAAAGGATTTATCACCTGCAGTATTGTTATCAGTGTAGATAAAAAATATGTTTAAAAAAAAAGATATGGTTATGTGCTCCTGAGGGAGGGGAGTATAAACTGGGAATTAGATTTTATATTTAGAGGTACATATATTATATACTTGGGGGTTTTACAGTTTAAATCAACTTTATTGATATGTACATATGATAAAATACATTCATTTAAGTGTATTGTTAGGTACGTTTTGATGAAAGTGTACCCACATAACTACTACTCCAATTAAAATAAAGGAAACTCTGTACAAACCTTGCACCAGCCCAAATGCCTCTCTGCCACTGCTTTGGACCTCTGGCGTCACCTTGGCTTGAAGTGGACCCCAGCTGCTCCTGTTCCACTGGTGGATCCTGCACCTGTGCTAACCCCTGCAAACTCACCTCCTGAAGGAAGGACTGCCACTCCTGCTGCCCCATGAGCTGTGCCAAGCGTACCCATGGCTGCGTCTGTACAGCAGCACTGGACAAGTGCAACCGCTGCCCCTGATGCCAGGCAGATCCCGCTCCCGGATGTAAACAGCACCGCGTACAAACCTGCATTTTTTTTTTTTCACGCTACCCTAACCGGATTGCTGCATTCCTTTTTCTATAATGGGTTTATCTCTGGGCTTTCTATCCTATTCCATTGATCTATCTTTCTGTTTTTGTGCCAGTACCATACTGTCTTGATTACTGTAGCTTTGTAGTATAGTCTGAAGTCAGGCAGCCTGATTTCTCCAGCTCTGTTTTTCATTCTCAAGATTGCTTTGGCTATTCGGGGTCTTTTGTGTTTCCATACAAATTGTGAAATTTTTTGTTCTAGTTCTGTGAAAAATGCCAGTGGTAGTTTGATAGAGATTGCATTGAATCTGTAGATTGCTTTGGGTATACCATGGAATATTATTCAGCCATGTGGAAGAAGGAAATCCCGTCATTTGTGACAACATGGATGGACCTTGAGGGCTTTATGCTAAGTAAAACTAAGCCAGAGAGAGAAAGACAGATACTGCATGGTATCACTTATATGTGGAATCCTAAAAAAAATAAAAATAAAAAAATAACGAAACAGAACTCCAACTCATAGAAACAGAGAATAGAAAAGTGGTTGCCAGGGGCCAGGAGGTGAGGGAAGTAAAGAAAGGTTGCTAAAAGGGTACAAACTTTCAGCTCTAAGGTGAATAAGGCCTGAGGATCTAAGGTGTGGCATTGTGACTATAGTTGATAAGACTGTATTATATAATTGAAATTTGCTGAGAGTAGAACATAAATGTTCTCACCAAAAAAATTTTATATATATATAGTGATGGATGTGTTAATTAACTAGATGGGGGGATCTTTTCACAATGGGCACGTATATTAAATCATCATGATATACACTTCAACTATCTTACAATTTCACTTGTCAAGTATAACTATATAAAGCTGGAAAAAGAGAAAATGCTTAACAGAGACCTCCTAATGGGCCATCCTTGACCATGAGCGCCTGCATCCTGAGCCACGGGGATGGCCAAGAGAGCCAGGGCCATCTACTTCATGACTGTGTCTCCAGCCGGTATCTAGTACAGGGAGGCCACACAGTAAATACCTAAGGAAGGGGAAAAGAAGGGCAGGGGGGGAATGGTGCTTGCTACATGGATCTCCTGGTGTCTCCTGTGGGAGCTGAAATTGTTCAGTCAACATTTATGAATATTAGACATTGAACTACCTAGAATTGTTATTGCTTTCTTTAAGATCATAGTGGGTTTAGGGGAAGGATGATTTAGATAAGTTGAGTCTCTCTCTAAAAAACAGTTGAGAGAACTATACTCAATATTTTGTAGTAACCTATAAGAGAAAAGAATCTGAAAAAATATATATATGCATATGTATGTATAACTGAATCACTTTGCTGTACACCTGAAACCAGCATGCCATTGTAGATAAATTATACTTCAAATTAATTTTTTTTTTTTTGGCCACATTGCATGGCATGTGGGACCTTAGTTCCCCGACCAGGGATCAAATCTGCACCCCCTGCAGTGGAATTATGGAGTCTTAACCACTGGACCATCGGGGAAGTCCCAAAATATTAATTAATTAATTAATTAAAACAAAAAGTTGAACTAGAAAAGTGGAAATGAAGACGTTTCCCCCTCCTGGATATATTTTCTTGACCAAAATCATTCCTTCTGGGAATAGAGGGATGGAGGAAGGAAGGAAAAGGAAGGACATCCCCAAGCACCTCTGGGTACCCATGCCGTGCCCGCCCTGTGCTGAGGTAGGGTTACCCAGAGAATAGCAAGTCAGGCATCCAGATTAGGAGATGATAATAATAAAACAAGACAGATGCATGGACAAGGGCTGTAAACATGATGTAAGCAATGAGCAGGGGGAAAAGACTCTGGGCAAGGTAGTGGTCCACAGACAACTCTCCAGGACTGACACAGGGCAGCCAGTCCAGCCTCAGGACACAGGCAACCTGACTTCCAACTCCAGCTCTCCTGCTTTCTCCTTCGGGCAAGTTCTCACTCTGCTCCGAGCCTCAGTTTTCTCAGCTGTGAAATGGGCTACCAATAGGTGTGAGTATTGAGACGGGGTATGCAAAGAGCTCAGACCCCGGTGCAGCTCTCAGGAGTGGAGAGAGCAAATGTGGGCTGGGGGTATCTGGAGGTTTCTCCCATGGGGTTGACATGAGTCCTTAGAAGCAAGGGCAGGACTGAACAGGTGGCGCCAAGTGCCCACAAGGATGTTCTATTCACAGGTAAGGCTGGTGGTCCTTGGGGATGGTGGTGAAGGTGCTACTCCCATTGAAGAGCAATTTACTTTAAATGAAGGCTGACGGTAGGTTTAGCCATTTCATGCTCTATTATCACCTGCCTCAGTTTATTCAAATTTCAGCCAAGCCTTGGGTTAAATAAAGGTCATCAGGAAATGGTTTCCTTCCCATCCTTTCACACTTCACTGAAAACCCATAAAACAATTCATGCACCTTTAGGGACTGGGTAAAGGAAGCTGAAATAAGGCCCTCATGTCACTGCAAACACTGGCCCAAGACTGCCCTCTAACCAAGGAAGAAAGGAGTAGAAGATGCTGGGAGAATCCAGGCCAACACACTCATTTAGTCTCAGCAAAAAGCAGTGAAAGGCAAAGGTTGATGGTGAACATATACTGACTCTGTTGCTGGGACCCTCGTAATCTTTGCCTGGTGCCTTAGAATCATGGAACTCTTACGAAAGGAGCACAGATGTTGCCATCTAGAAGCTTTAACCAGCAACCTTTCAATTCCAAGGTGGAAAGAAATTTGACGATAGCTAGTGGGAGATTTTTAAAAATTCATGCCCTTTGCCCCAACTATTTCCTCATTTTAGGCCTCTTTCTGAAAGTCATCTGTGATTCTGACAAACAGCTTAGATACAAAGATCTTCATAGGAGAGTTATTTATATTAGCAACATTTGGAAGAAAATAAACGTCCAACAATAGAATAGTTAAACAGAAATTCAGCATAAGCTTAAGTTAATATTTCTGGTTTGGAAGGTTTTCTAATAATGACATGGTGAAATGGTCAGGATAAATATACTCAGTGGGGGGAAATACACACAATGACATATTTACAATATGACTCTGAAGTTCTGCTTTTAACATCTACACAAGGAGCTTATTTCATTCTGCCTTGTGTTGTAATTAATTGGTTGTCTATCTGCCCCCAGACTGTGAGCTCTCAGAGGAAGAATGGATGGGTGAGTGGGTTATTTGAGAATCTGAGTAGTTCATTTAAAAATAGCAGGAATACATAGATAACCAACAGGGACCTACTGTATAGCACAGAGAACTATCCTCAATATTTTGTAATAACCTATAAGAGAAAAGAGTCTGAAAAAGAATATGTGTATGTATATATATGTATAACTGAGTCACTTTGCTGTACACCTGAAAGTAACACAACATTGTAAATTAACTCTACGTCAATTTAAAAAATACACATAACAACAACAAAAAAATTGCAGGAATAGCTTACATTTATCGAGCACTTACTATATCCCAAATCCTGAATTGAGTTCTTCATACACTTGTCACTTGATCCTTACAATACTATTATGTGAAGATGATGCAGGTTAGTTAGGGCAATGTTTCCAAAGTGTGGTCCCTTGGAATCAGCAGCATCGGCATCGCCTGGCAATTTGCTAGAAATGTAACTTCTAGGGTTCCCACCTGGACCTACTGAATCAGAGACCCTGGGAGGTGGGAGCCAGCAATCTGTGCTTTACCAAGTTCTCCGGGTGATTCTGATACAAGCTCAAGTTTGGGAAGCCCTGGACTGGGGTGACATGCAACCCAGGTTTCTCGTGGGCATCCTCGGAGTTGAGGCCTAAAAGTTGTGTCTCAAACCAGTCAAGCTAAGACCTAGAACAGGCCTTTAATCTGACAAAGTCAGATTTATCAACCCACTGCAGTGAGGGAGGACACACAGCAAAGGAACCGAACAGAGGAAAAGATAAGTTTACTGTAGAACTTTGGAGTAGGATGGCCTTCGGGTGGAATTTAAATGAAGCATTGTTTCGATAGCCTCACAGAAAAGCAGGGCTGTGTTTAAAGGGATTGACATCAGGTCTGGGCTGCAACATTGACCCAGAGTCCTGTTTCCTTGGAAACTACAAAATTAGATAGATGTGGAATGTTGTATTCAGAAATCCCTTATCAGCAGCCCTGTTACAACTGCAGTGTCTATTGCTGTAGGAGAATGGTTTCCTGGTTCCCTTGCAGCTGGCTTTACCCAGGTCTGTCATTCCAGACTGATAAGCGGCTGGCCAGATTTGCACTTTCTCAGCTCAAGCTGATTTCCACTTTCCCTGCTATAAAGTATGAAGTGAATTAACATTCATAAAGTGCTTAGAACAGTGCCTGGTAAATAATTAATATAAACTATAATTTTATATTACATAAGATATAAATTAATAGAAATACATATAACACATAAAAGGTTATATAATTTACATAGATATTAGTTAGTTAATGAAGGTAATAAGAATTGTGGTTTAGGAGCAGAAAGGGTTTTTCCCTTCCTTTCAAGTGAGACTATGGGATTAGAAAGTATCTTAGGTCTCTGCTGCAGTAATAGAGAGATTAGATTAAGAAAGATGCTGGGTTTGGGCTTCCCTGGTGGCACAGTGGTTAAGAATCTGCCTGCCCATGTAGGGGACACGGGTTTGAGCCCTGGTCCAGGAAGATCCCACATGCCGCAGAACAACTAAGCCCGTGCGCCACAACTACTGAGCCTGCGCTCTAGAACCCGCGAGCCACAACTACTGAAGCCTGTGCACCTAGAGCCCATGCTCTGCAACAAGAGAAGCCACCACAATGAGAAGCTCGCACACTGCATCTAGAGAAAGCCTGCGCGCAGCAGCGAGGACCCAACGCAGCCAAAAATAAAATAAATAAATTTATTTAATAAAAAACAACACTGCAACAAAATATTTTTTTTAAAAAAAGAAAGATCCTGGGTTCTAATTTTCATGCTAAGAAGAAAGAGAGGAAGAAGTATTTACTGAATGTCTAAATTATGCTGGGCTCTGAGCTATAACTCATTTGCCTTATAAGCTGAGCATTGTTACTTCCCCCACTTTGTTTTTTTGTTTGTTTGTTTTTTGTGGTACGCGGGCCTCTCACTGTTGTGGCCTCTCCCGTTGCGGAGCACAGGCTCCGGACGCGCAGACTCAGCGGCCATGGCTCACGGGCCCAGCCGCTCTGCGGCATGTGGGATCTTCCCGGACTGGGGCATGAACCTGTGTCCCCCGCATCAGCAGGTGGACTCCCAACCACTGCGCCACCAGGGAAGCCCCCCACTGTGTTTTTTGTTGTTGTTGTTACTCCTATTTTATCCGTGAGGGGAGGTTAAGGTAGTTGCCTAAACTCATCTAGCTCATTAGTGGTGGAGCCAGAATTCAAGCCCAGCCATAGCACTGATGCTTTGGGAGCCTTTGGTTTTTCATCTGTAAAATGGAGGGGTTCCAAGAAAATCATTTCTCATGCCAATGTTCTCTCTATAGTTAAAACTCAGTGATGACCGCCCCCCCAGGAAAAGGCCGCCTGTGAAAAAATAATGGTACAAAGATAGTTATCATGTACTCTTTATAATATCAAAAATGGGAAATAGCCTAAATACCAAACAATAAAATGTGATTAAATAAATTAGAATATATCCACATGGTAGAATACTATGCAGCCCTTAAAATGATGTTTTTGAAGTGTATTGTGAACATAAAAGATATTCCTGATGTTTTGTTCATATATTCATAGCACTTCATTGAAAAAAGATAGTTTAAAAAACATGTATGTCGTCTACAGATTCAATGCAATTCCTATCAAAATCCAAACAACATTTTTTTGCAGAAACAGAAAAATATATCCTAAAGTTCACATGAAATCTTAAGGGATTCTGAATAGCCAAACCAACCTTGAAAAAGAATTACAAAGTTGGAGGTCTCACAGTTCCTGATTTCAAAATTTACTATAAAGCTACAGTAATCAAAATAGTATGATACTGGCATAAAGACGGGCATATAGACCAACAGAGAGCCCAGAAATAAATTCTTGCATATATGGGCAAAAAATTTTCAACAGGGGTGCCAAGACCATCCAATAAATTAAGTACAGTCTTTTCAGCAAATGGTATTGAGAAAACTGGATATCCACATGCAAAATAATTGATTGACTGATTGATTGATTACACTGGACCCTTACCTTACACTATATACAAAAATTAACTGAAAATAGATCAAAGACCTAAATGTCAGAACTCAAACTATAAGACTCTTAGAAGAAAATATAGGGGAAAGCCTTCATGACATTGGATTTGGCAATGATTTCTTGGATATGAAACCAAAAGCACAGGCAACAAAAGAAAAAATAGATAAGTTGGACTTCATCAAAATTAAAAGCTTTCATGCATCAGAGGACTCTATTAACAGAGTGAAAAGACAATACATAGAATGGAAGAAAATATTTGCCAATTATATACCTAATAAGGGATTAATATACAGAATATACAAAGAAGTCCTCAGAAAGCTCAATGACATAGGTCTTGATGATGATTTTTTAAATCTGACACCAAAGACAAAAGCAACAAAAGCCAAAATAAAAGCCTCTCAAAGGAAATGATCAACAAATGAAAAAGTAACCTACTGAATGGGAGAAAATATTTATAAAGCATATATCTGATAAGAGGTTAATATCTAAAATATATAAACAACTCATGCAACTCAACAGCAAAAAAGCAAACAACCCAATTTAAAAATGGGAGGAGGAACTGAATATTTTTCCAAAGAATCATACAGATGACCAATAGGTACATGAAAAGATGCTCAACATCACTAATCATCAGGGAAACTCAAACCAAAACCACAATGAGATATTACCTCACACCTATTAAAATGGCAATTATCAAAAAGACAAGAAATAACAAGTGTCAGTGAGGATGTGGAGAAAAGGGAACCCTCGAGCACTGTTGGTGGGAATGTAAATTGGTGGAGCCACTATGGAGAACAGTATGGAGGGTCCTCAAAATATTAAAAATAGAACTATCAAATGATCCAGCAATTCCACTACTGTGTATTTATCTTAAGAAAATTAAAACAGTAACTGGAAAAGACATGCACCTCTATGTTCATTGTAGCATTATTCACAATAGCCAAGATATGGAAACAACCTAAGTGTCCATCAACAGATGAATAATGTAAAAAAGTGTTTTATATATATATATATATATATATATACACACACACACACACACACACACACACACACACATATATATATATACGGTGGAATATTACTCAGCCATAAAAAAGAATGAAATCTTGTCATTTGCAACAACATGGTTGGAAATTGAGGGCATTAGGCTACATAAAATAAGTCAGAGAAAGAGAAATACCATATGATATCACTTATATGTGGAATCTGAAACAAAAACAAAAAAAGAAACTTGTTGATAGAACAGATTGGTGGTTGCCAAAGGCGGGGGTAGAGAGTGGGATAAATGAGTGAGATGGGTCAAAAGGTACAAACTTCCAGTTTTAAAATAAAAAAGTCATGGGGATGTGATGTACAGCATGGTGACTATAGTTAACAACACTGAATTGCATATTTGAAAATTGCTAAGAGAGTAAAAAGCTCTCATCATGAGAAAAAAAATTTTTGTTACTATTGAAGGTGATAGATGTTAACTAAACTTGTGGTGATCTTCATAATGTATACAAATATTGAATCATTATGTTGTACAACTAAAACTTATTAATGTTACCTCAATTTTAAATAAATAAACTCCTACAACTCAACCGCACCCACAAAAAAATCAACCTGATTTTAAAATGGACAAAGGACTTGAATAGACATTTCTCCAAAGAAGATACACAAGTGGCCAATAAGCACATGAAGAATGCTCAACATCACTCATCATAAGGGAAATGCCAATCAAAACTATAATGAGATACCACTGCACACTCATTAGGATAGCTATTATGAAAAACAAAAACAAAAGATAACAAGTGTTGGTGAGGATGTAGAGAAATTGGAACCCTTGCACATTGCTGATGCAGCTGCTGAGGAAAACATTACAGCAATTCCTCAAAAAATTAAACAGAATGATCATGTGATCCAGCAATTCCTCTCTGGGTATATATCCAAAAGAAATGGCACAGATATATGAAATAGCAGCATTATTCGCAATAACCAAAAGGTGGAAGCAACCCCAAGATGAATGCATAAACAAAATGTGATATATACATACAATGGAATATTATTATTCAGCCTAAACACGATGGAAATTCTGACACATGCTACTACCATATGGATGAACACTGAGGACATCACACTAAATGAAAGAAGCCAGTGACAAAAGGACAAATACTGGGCTTCCCTGGTGGCTCAGTGGATAAGAATCTGCCTTCCAATGCAGGGGGACACGGGTTCGATCCCTGGTCCAGGAAGATCCCACATGCCGCGGAGCAACTAAGCCTGTGCACCACAACTACTGAGCCCGTGCACCACAACTACTGAGCCCGTGTGCCACAACTACTGAAGCCCGCGCGCCTAGAGCCCATGCTCTGCAACAAGAGAAGCCCATGCACCACAACGAAGAGTAGCCCGCGTGCAGCAACGAAGACCCAACACAGCCAAAAATTTTTTTAAAAAAATTTTTTTTAAGGACAAATACTGTATGATCCTACATATATGAGGTACTTAAGAGTAGTCAAATTCAGAGAGTCAGAAAGTACTGTAGAACGGTGTTTGAGGCTGAGGGAGGAAGAAATGGAGAGTTGTTGTTTAATGGGTACACAGTCGTTTTGTTTTGTTTTGTTGTTGTTTTTGGCTGTGCCGGCAGCTTGTGGGATCTTAGTTCCCTGACCAGGGATCAAACCCAGGCCACAGCAGTGAAAGTGCCAAGTCCTAACCACTGGGCCCCCAGGGAACTCCCTGGGTACACTGTTTCAGTTGGGGAAGATGAAAAATTTGTAGAGGTGGGTGGTGGTGATGGCTGCCCAAAAATGTGAATGTGAATGTACTTAATGTCCCAGAGCTGTATGCTTCAAAATGGTTAAAATGGCAAACTTTGTGTTATGTGTATTTTACCGCCATAAAAAGCATATATCGAATTAGCCCATTTTAAAATGTGTATATATATATATATATATATTTTTTTTTTTAAAGAGAAGGGCTCTTTCTTTTTTAAAAAATTTATTTATTTATTTATTTATTTATTATTTTTGGCTGCATTGGCTCTGTTGCTGCACGTGGACTTTCTCTAGTTGCGGTGAGTGGGGGCTACTCTTCGTTGCGGTGCGCAGGCTTCTCATTGTGGTGGCTTCTCTTGTTGTGGAGCACGGGTTCTAGGCATGCAGGCTTCAGTACTTGTGGCACGTGGGCTCAGTAGCTGTGGCTTGCGGGCTCTAGAGCTCAGGCTCAGTAGCTGTGGCGCACGGGCTTAGTTGCTCCACAGCATGTGGGATCTTCCCGGACCGGGGCTCGAACCCATGTCCCCTGCATTGGCAGGCAGATTCTTAACAACTGCGCCACCAGGGAAGCCCAAAATGTATATGTTTGAAAAGATATAAAAGGATGTATCTATAATGTTATCAATTATTATCTCTGGCAATAGATTATGAGTGATTTGAGAAAGCTATCTTATTTTCTAAATTTTATGGTAAACTTATGTAGATGGATAATAAAATACAATCCTGAAAAATTACAAAGGGAAAGATTTCCAGTACTGTACTCATGAGAACACAGAGCAATTTTCTTCCACAAAAAACAAGTATAAAACTAGACAAAATTATTCTAACAGAGCACTGGAAAATGACCAAAGGCAGGTAACAACTTGAAAAGTCTTTATTCATGAAAAACTGCTGCAGAGGGCAGAGACTGGAGTCTTGGCCTTTATGCCTGGGGGTGTCAGATCTCTCCAGCAAGGGCAGCAAAAACCCACAGCTTCACTGGCCAAAGATGGTGGACATGGTTCAAAGGTGGCATATTTAACAGGGAGATATTGAAAATGAGAGAGCCATATGTGATGATTAATTTATATTTCAACTTGACTGGGCTCAGGGATGCCAAAAAAGCTAGTAAAATATTATTTCTGGGTGTGTCTATGAGGGTGTTTCCGGAAGAGATTAGCAGCATTTGAATTTGTAGATTAGTAAGAAGATAACCCTCAACAATGCAGGTGGGCATCATCTAATCCACTGAGGGCCTGAATAGAACAAAAAGGCAGAGGAAGGGTGAATTTGCTCTCTGTGCTTGAGCTGGGACATCCATCTTCTCCTGCCCTTAGACATCAGCATCCCTTGTTCTTAGGCCTTTGGACTAGGGCTGAAATTACACTGGCTTCCCTGGTTCTCCAGGTAGCAGATGGCAGACTATGGGACTTCTCAGCCTCATACTTGGGTGAGCCAATTCCTATAATAAATCTCCTCTTGATATGGGAACATATGTATATGTATAGCTGATTCACTTTGTTATAAAGCAGAAACTAACACACCATTATAAAGCAATTATACTCCAATAAAGGTGTTTAAAAAAATAATAATCTCCTCTTTATATTTATATCTATATATCCCACTGTTCTGTTTCTCTGGCAAACCCTAATATACCGCAGAAGGGTTAAGACAACAAATTCTCCACACGTCGTCAGCTGAATGATAAACTAAGCATAAATGTAGGAGAACCCAGAGAAAATGGAAACCCTGGGACACTTAAAAACTTTCTCCCTCTTCTTCTTAGCATGACTGAAACTGGAACCTTTTTTTTTTTTTTTTTTGGCGGTACGCGGGCCTCTCACTGTTGTGGCCTCTCCCGTTGCGAAGCACAGGCTCCGGGCGCGCAGGCTCAGCGACCATGGCTCACGGGCCCAGCCGCTCCGCGGCATGTGGGATCTTCCCGGACCGGGGCACGAACCTGTGTCCCCTGCATCGGCAGGTGGACTCTCAGCCACTGCGCCACCAGGGAAGCCCTGAAACTGGAACCTTTGAATGAGCTGCTCAACCCACCCACTCATTGGCTGACCCTAAACTATTCAGAAACAGGGGAGAGCCCTAGGGAGCCAAGCTAAAATAGAAAAAAAAAAATTAAAATGAGCAGAAAGATCAGTAGCTTCATGTTGTGGGAGAGACAGAGTTTGCAGCCCAGGTCCAGGCAAGTTAATTACCTACTAAAACAGAAAAATCAACAACCTCAGAAAAACAAAATAATCTAGAGTTGTTGCCACAATGTATTATCTACAATGTCAGGTTTTCAACCAAAAATTACTGTACAGGCAAAGAAACAGGAAAGGTGACCCATATCGAGGGAAAAAAAGAAAAGCAGTCACTAGGAATTGACTCTATGTGGGCCCAGATGTTGAATATAGATTTTTTAAAAGCTAAAAAAAATATTATAAATATGTTCAAAGAATTGCAGGACTGTGTATTCAAAGAATAAAGGAAAATACACTAAGTGAGAGTGAATAAATAGAAACTCTCAACAGAGAACTAAAAACTAGTTTAAAATCAAATAGAAATTCTAGAGCTAAAAAGTACAATAACTGGAAAAAAAAAAGTTTAAATCCACCAGATGGGCTCAATATCAAATGTGAGATAACAGAAGAAAGAAACAATGAACTTGAAGATAAATCAGTAGAAATTCTCCAAACTGAAAAACACAGTTTGAGGGAAAAGACTGAGGAAACATCAACAGAATCTCAGAAATCTTCAGGACAATATCAAGCACTGCAACATATGTTTCTTTATAGCCCCAAGAGAGAAAAGAGATAAGTGGGGAGAAAAATATTTGAAGTGTAATGGCCAAAATCTTCCCAAATTTGGTGAAAACATTGGCTAAAAGATCCAAGAAACTCAACAAGAAGGATAAACACACAGAATCACACCTAGATACATCATAGTCATACTGCTCAAAGACAAAGATAAAATCTTGAAAGCAGCAAGAGAAAAAAGACACATCACATATTGAGGAACAATATGATAAGCAGCTGAGTTCTCACCAGAAATAACAGAGGCCAGAAAACATTGGAATGACGTATTCAAAGTGCTGAGGAAAAATCTTGTCAACAAAGAATTCTCTATGTAGTAAAATTATCCTTCAAAATAAGGGTGAAATAAAGACATCTACAGATAAATAAACACAGCAAATTTGTTGCTAGAAGATCTACATTACAATAAAAACGAAAGGAAAACTGAATAAAAACTTTTAACTAAAGGGAAATGATACCTGCAGTAATCCAAATACACATGCTGGAATTAAGAGCACTGAAATTGGTAACTGTGTGATATATTTTTTTCTTTTGTTTTATTAATTTCTTTAAAATATATGACTGTTTAAAGCAAAAATTATTACACTGTGTATCTAGGTTTGTAACACATATAGGTGTAATATATGTGATAGCAATAACACAAAGAAAGGTGGGTAATTGGGGCTTCCCTGGTGGCGCAGTGCTTGAGAGTCCGCCTGCCGATGCAGGAGACGCGGGTTCGTGCCCCGTTTCGGGAGGATCCCACATGCCGCGGAGCAGCTGGGCCCGTGAGCCATGGCCGCTGGGCCTGCGCGTCCGGAGCCTGTGCTCCACAAATGGGAGAGGCCACGACAGTGAGAGGCCCGCATAACGCAAGAAAAAAAAAAAAAAAAAGAAAGAAAGGGGGGTAATTGAACTACGATACTGCAAATTTGGTGAAAGTTAGTCATTATTCATTTGTATTAGATTGTGATAAGGTAAAAGTGTATATTGCAATGCCTAGAGAAACCATTGAAAACCTACAAAAATATCAAAAAAAATAGAATTAAAATCATGCATTTTAAAAGATTTGTTAGTTGGTACAGAGGGAACATATCTCAACATAGTAAAAGATATTTATGACAGACCTAAAACCAATTTAAAACTCAATGGCGAAAAGCTGAAAGCTTTCTTGCTCAAATCCAGAACAAGACAAGGATGCCCACTCTCACCACTTCTATTCAACATAGTATTAGAAGTCTTACACAGCAATTAGACAAGAAAATGAAATAAAAGGTATCCAAATTGAAAGGGAAGAGGTAAAATTGTCATTGTATGCAGATGACATGATGCTATATATAGAAAAACCCTGGGACTTCCCTGGTGGTGCAGTGGTTAAGAATCTACCTGCCAATGCAAGGGACACAGGTTCAATCCCTGCTCTGGGAAGATCCCACATGCTATGGAGCAACTAAGCCTGTGCACAACAGCTACTGAGCCTGCGCTCTGGAGCCCACGAGCCACAACAACTGAGCCCACATGCTACAACTACTGAAGCTCATGCACCTAGAGCCCGTGCTCCGCAACAAGAGAAGCCATCGCAATGAGAAGCAACAAAGAGTAGCCCACACTCGCTGCAACTAGAGAAAACCCGCGTGCAGCAACAAAGACCCAATGCAACCAAAATAAAAATAAAGAAAAAGTAAATTAAAAAAAAAAAGAAAAACCCTAAAGACTCCACACAAAAACTACTAGAATTGATAAACAAATTCATCAAGGTAGCAAGATACAAGATTAACATATAGAAATATTGGTTGAAAAAAAAAAAAAAAAAAAAAGAAATATTGGTTGCATTTCTTAACACTAACAATGAAATATCAGAAAAGGAATGTAAAAAAAAAAATACCTTTTAAAATTGCACACACAAAACAATAAAATACTTAGGAATAAACCTGACCAAGGAGGTGAAAGACTGATATGCTGAGAACTATAAAACATTAATAAAGGAAATTGAAGATGATTCAAAGAAACGGAAAGATATCCCATGCTCTTGTATTGGAAGAAGTAATACTGTTAAAATGGGAAAAAAAAAATGGTACTGATGAACCTAGTTACAGGGCAGGAATAAAGAGCGAGACATAGAGAATGGACTTGAGGACACGGGGTGGGAGGGTAAAGCTGGGGTGAAGTGAGAGTAGCACCTACATACGTACACTACTGAATGGAAGATAGTTAGCTAGTGGGAAGCAGCAGCATAGCACAGGGAGATCAGCTCGGTGCTTTGCAATGACCTAGAGGGTTGGGATGGGGAGGGTGGGAGGGAGGCTCAAGAGGGAGGGGATATGGGGACATGTGTAGGCATATGGCTGATTCGCTTTGGTGTACAGCAGAAACTAACACAGTACTGTGAAGCAATTACACTCCAGTAAAGATCTATTTAAGCATGCCCCCTCAACGTCCTTGCCATCTTTTGTGCTGCAGTCTCTGGACCCCAGCCTCTGCTTCCTCTCGCCATGGATCCCAGCTGCTCCTGTGCCACAGGTGGATCCTGCACGTGTGCCGGCTCCTGCAAATGCAAAGAGTGCAAATGCACCCCCTGCAAGAAGAGCTGCTGCTCCTGCTGCCCTGTGAGCTATGCCAAGTGTGCCCAGGGCTGTGTCTGCAAAGGGGCCTTGGACGAGGGCAGCTGCTGTGCCTGAAGGAGAGGAGAGCCTGCTCCCAGGTGTAAATAGAGCAACGTGCACAAACCTGCATTTTTTTTAATGCAACCTGACACGTTTGCTACATTCCTCTTTTTTTTTTTTTTGTCCTATAAAATACAAGAATGATAATAAAAGTGCTCGGCTTTAAAAAAAATCTATTTTAAAAAATATTTATATATTGTTAAAATGGCCATACCACCCAAAGCAATCTGCAGATTTAATGCAATACCTACCAAATTACCCATGACATTTTTCACAGAACTAGAACAAATAATCCTAAAATTTATATGGAACCATAAAAGACTCAGAATTGCCAAAGCAAGGAAAAAGAACAAAGCAGAAGGCATAACCCTCCCAGACTTCAGACAATTCTACAAAGCTCCAGTAATCAAAACAGCATGGTATTGGCACAAAAACAGACATATGGATCAATGGAACAGAATAGAGAGCCCAGAAATAAACCAACACACCTATGGTCAATTAATCTTCAACAAAGGAGGCAAGAATATACAATGAGAAAAAGACAGTCTCTTCAGCAAGTGGTGTTGGGAAAGTTGGACAGCCACATGTAAATCAGTGAAGTTAGAACAAGCCCTCACACCATACACAAAAATAAACTCAAAATGGCTTAAAGACTTAAACATAAGACATGACACCATGAAACTCCTAGAAGAGATCATAGGCAAAACATTCTCTGACATAAATCGTACCAATGTTTCCTTAGGTCAGTCTATACTAGAAATAAAAACAAAAATAAACAAATTGGGCCTAATCAAACTTTCAAGCTTTTGCACAGCAAAGGTAACCATAAACAAAACAAAAAAACAACCTATGGAATGGGAGAAAATATTTGCAAACAGTGGCACTGACAAGGGCTTAATTTCCAAAATCTGCAAACAACACATACAACTCAACAACAAAAAAACAAACAACCCAATCGAAAAATGGGCAGAAGACCTAATAGACATTTCTCCAAAGAAGACATACATATGGCCAATGGACACATGAAAAGATGCTCAACATTGCTAATTATTAGAGAAATGCAAATCAAAACTATAATGAGGTACCACCTCACACCAGTCAGAATGGCCAACATTAGAAAGTCTACAAATAACAAATTCTGGAGAGGGTGTGGAGAAAGGGAACCCTCCTACACTGTTGGTGGGAATGTAAGTTGGTGCAGCCACTATGGAAAATAGTGTGGCGGGTCCTCAAAAAACTAAAAATAGAGCTACCATATGATGCAGCAATCCCACTCCTGGGCATATAACCAGAGAAAACTATAATTCTAAAAGATACATGCACCCCTATGTTCATAGCAGCACTATTCACAATAGCCAAGACATAGAAACAACCTAAATGTCCATCAACAGATGAATGGATAAAGAAGATGTGGTACATATATACAATGTGGAATTGGAATACTACTCAGCAATAAAAGAGTAAAGTAATGCCATTTGCAGCAACATGGATGGACCTAGAGATTATCATACTAAGTGAAGTAAGTCAGAAAGAGAAGGACAAATACCATATGATATCACTTATATGTGGAATCTAAAATATGACACAAATGAACCCATCTACGAAACAGAAACAGGCTCACAGACATAGAGAACAGACTTGTGGTTGCCAAGGGGGAGGGGGTGTGGGAGGGAGGGATGGAGTGGGAGGCTGGGGTTAGCAGATGTAAACTGTTACATATAGAATGGATAAACAAAGTCCTACTGTATAGCACAGGGAACTATATTCAATATCCTGTGATAAACCGTAACGGAAAAGAATATAAAAAAAGAATGTATATATATATGTATAACTGAATCACTTTGCTATACAACAGAAATTAACACAACATTTCAAATCAATTATACTTCAATTAAAAAAAAGATTTGTTTAACACAAAGAAGGCAATATATAAGGAACAGGCACAACAAGAGGTGAAACAAGTAGAAAACAAACAGCAAAATTGCAGACCAACTCTAACCACATCGGTAATACATTAAACGTGAATGAACTAAACCTCCCTTCAAAAGCCATAGGTGTCTTAGACTGGATTAAAAAGCAAGATCCAACTATATGCTGTGTACAAGAAAGTAAAAGGATAGGAAAGGATATACCATGCAAACAAAACCATGAGAGGGCTGGACTGGTCATATTAATAACAAACAAAATAGGCTTTAAGATAAAGATTATTACTGTAGGCAAAGAAGAACATTTCATAATGACTACAAGGTCAATATGGCATAAGGATAGAACAATTATAAATGTATATGTCTATGATAAAAATGGCCCAAAATACATGAAGATTTTAAGACTCCTCTCAGGAACTGGTAGAAAAAGTAGTCAGAAAATCAGGAAGGATACAGAACATTTGAATAACACTGTCAAGAAAATTTACCTAATTGACCTTTATGACTCCACCTAACAAAAGCAGAATATACATTCTTTTAAAGTGTACATGGAGCCTTCACCAGAATATACAAAGTATTGGGCCAAAAATAAGTCTCAGCATGTTTAAAAGGACTGAAATCATACAGAGTGTACTCCTTAAACACAAAAGAATTAAAGTAGAAATTAATGCAGAAAGAAATGTGGGAACCCTCCCCATCAAATACCTAGAAGTTAAACAACATGCTTCTAAATAACTCATGGTCAAAAAAAGACATCACAAAGGAAATTAGAAAAATATCTGGACCTGAAGGAAAAATTTAAAAACATATCAAAACGTCCAGGGTTTAATTACAGCAGTGCTTAGAGGGAAACTTATATCTTTAAATGCTTATATTAGGGGAAAAAAAGGTATAAGAATTAATTATCTAAGTTTCCACCCTAAGAAGCTAGAAAAGGAGAAGAAATTAAACCCAAATTAAGTACAAGGATGGAAGTAATAAAGGGAGGAGCAGAAATTAATAAAATAGAAACAACTAAGAAAATCAATGAAACTAAAATTTCCAGTATAAACTGAAAGATCTAAAAAAGATGCACAGCAGGGTGACTATAGTGATACTGTACAGCGTATTTCAAATTTGTTAATAGGGGGCTTCCCTGGTGGCGCAGCCGTTGAGAGTCCGCCTGCCGATGCAGGGGACATGGGCTCGTGCCCTGGTCCGGGAAGATCCCACATGCCGCGGAGCGGCTGGGCCCGTGAGCCACGGCCGCTGCGCCTGCGCGTCCGGAGCCTGTGCTCCGCAGTGGGAGAGGCCACAGCAGTGAGAGGCCCGCGTACCGCAAAAAAAAAAAAAAAAAAATTGTTAATAGGTTAAATCTTAAATGCTCTCATCACAAGAAAAAAAATCGTAACTATGTACGGTGATGGATATTAACTAGACTTGTGATGATCAATTTGCAGTATATATAAAATTGAATCCTTACATTGTATACCTGAAACGAATATAATGTTATATCTCAATTATACCTCAAAATTCAAAAAGACTCAAGTCAAATTTTATGAGATGAAAACTATAATGCAATATACAAAGGGACACAGGAAACTTTTGGGGTGGTGGATTTGTTCTCATCTTGATGTGGTAAAGGTTTCATTAGTGTATATATATGTCAGAATGTATAAAATTATACCCCCTAAAATATGTAGTTTATTGTATGTTAATTATGGCTCAGTAAATCTGTTACAGAATAAATATAAACAAGAGAAGAAAAAGGACTGCAAGAGAATATTATGAACTTTATGCCAAGAAACTTGAAAACATAAAGGAAATGGACAAATTTCTCAAAAGATAAAAATTACCAAAACTGACTCAAGAAGAAAGAGAAGATCTTAATATACCTTTATGAAGTTGAAAATTTGAATTGGTAATTAAAAACCTTCCCACAAAGAAAAGGCCAGGCCCCGATGACTTTCACTGGTGAATCTTAATCAAATACGTAAGGGAGGAGAAACTCAGAAAATACAAGAAGCATTTCCCAGTTCATTTCATGAGGCTAGTATTATCCTGATAGCAAAGCCAGACAAAGAAATCACAAGAAAAAAAAATCCTATAGATACATACCTCTCATGAACATGGATACAAAAATATTTTTAAAGTATTAACAAATCAAGCCCAGCAATATATACAGAGGATAATACATCATGGTTGTTTCAGGTTCATCTCAGAATGCAAGTTTAGCATAACATCCAAGCATCAGTAAATATATTATACCATATTATCAAAGGAGAAAAATCATATAATCACCTCAGTAGTTGCAGGAAAAGCATTTGTCAGCATTTATTCACAATAAAAACTCTCAGCAAACTAGAATAGAAGGGAACTTCCTCAATGTAATAAAGAGCATCTGTGAAAAACCCACATCTAGCATCACATTCAATGGTGAAAGACAATGCTCGCTACCTCAAACCAGGAACAAAACAAGGACACCTGCTCTCACCACTTGTATTCAACATTGTACCACTATGCACCCATTAGAATGGGTAAGATTAAAAACAAACGAAAACACCTGACTATACCAGGTGACTATACCAGGTACACTTGCAACTAATAATATAGTGTTAGATGTCAATTTTAAAAGACCCAAATCAAATTTTGAGATGAAAACTGTAATGGAACATACAGAGGAACACAGGAAACTTTGGGGATGATGGTGAGGATATAGGGAAACTGGTACCCTGTGCATTACTGGTGGGAATGCATAATGGTACAGCCACTTAGACAAACTGCTTGACGGGCTTCCTAGAAAGCATTTTATCTCATGATCTAGTAATTCTAGCCCTAAATATCGACCTAAGCAAATTGAAAACCGACGTCCACACAAATATTTGTATGCCAATGATCACAGCAGTATTATTCACTAAATCCAAAGAAATGGACCCAACCTAAACGTCCTCCAACAGGAGAATGTTGAACAAAAATGTATACATCCATACTATGGAATACAATTCAATAATTAAAAGGAAAAAAAAACCCACTGATATGTGCTACAATGTGGATGAACCTCAAAAACGTTATAGTAAGCAAAGAAAGCCAGACACCAGACCACATACGATCTGATTTCCTTGATATGAAATGCTATGAAAAGCAAAATTACAGTGACAGAAATCACATCAGTGGTTACCTGGGGCTGGAGATGTACAGCAAAGAGATACGAGGGAACGTTGGCAGTGCCAGAAGTATGCTAAACCTTGATTGTGGGTGTGGATGCACAAGTGTATATATTTACTGAAATTCATTGAACTGTATGCTTAAAATGGGTGACATGTATGGAATGCAAATTATACCTCAGTAAAGCTGTGAAGAAAAAAAAACAGGAGACAAGAAATTTGTTGTGCAGTTAGTTAAGCACTGTGGGAACCAGGAGCGATGCTCTGACCCATAATTCACATTTGGGTTGACATCTGTGTGCCACAGACTGCCAGCGTCCTGGGCAAGATTGACTGGGAAGATGAGCTGCCATGGAGACGGCACCCAGTCCAGTGGGGCAGAAAGACATGTGACCCAGTCATTGCAAAGCAATGTGACGAGGCTTCACGAGAGTTCCAAGTTCTTCAGGCACACGGAGAAGGGAGCCATCAACCCTTTCCGGGAGAGGCCAGCCCTCCCGGGAAGCAAGGTGCCTCCTCAGAGCTGAGACAGTGGGGACATCAGACTGGCATTCTTCCTCCTCTTCCTGCCCATCCAAGTGCCAGGTGGCTGTCATTTCTTTTTTAATTAAAGTGTATTAAAATTTAATCTTGCCTAGAGAGTTCCTTGATCTCGGTGGGGTAGGGGGCAGAGGTAGATAGCAAGAAGGAGAGCGTTACAGGTGGAGAAAACCACCTATGCAAAGGCCCTGTGGCAGGACCTGGTGTGTTCAAGGAACTGAACAGGACCCCTGTGTGAGCAATGCCGCAAAAGAGCCACAGAAGTCCGAGGTACAAACTGCCGCGTGTGCTAGGGCAGGGCAACATCTTATGATGTTATTCAGCTCCATTATTGTGTCTAATTGTCTCAGTGTGCTTTGTCCTGGCTCCACAGGTAACAACCCCCTAAGGGCAGAGCCTATGCTTCACCTAGTTTCCTTATAAGCCTGCAAAGGAGAGAAGGAATGTTGATTGCAAGCCTACTCTGTAATTTGTGGGCGTTAGAGCCTTCGGTTCTTATATGGTGAGTAATTTTTAAGGATAAGGCGACTGAGGTCCAGAGAGGGGGAGTGACTTGCCCAGGGTCACACAGAGAGGCAGAGTTGGGATTCCAACCGTGGTCTGCCTGGCCTGAGCCCAGTACCACATCTAGCTAAGAGGTGTTCAGAAATCCCAGAGCGGTGAGGCTGGGCCTGGCCTGCTCGTTTGGCTTATTCCCTAAATCCCAGAACCAGGAAAAGGAGCAGCAGGTGGGCAGTGTGCGGTGAGACCCCCCCCCCAGCTAGCTTGGCCCCCTGCCTCAGTTCCCCTGCTGCTAAGGACGGGCACAATCATCTCGAGTGTGACTAAGGCTAGAAAGATGTGCTGAAAGTTAGATCAGAAGCTAAGAGGAAGGAAGGGGTGTCCCTGGGCACTTCCCACCCCTGCCCCACAGTCATTTCCCAATCCTTCTACTGGTTTGATGGAGTTGATGGGAGAGCGGGCAGGAGGGAGGTGTGGGCCTTCTGGGCACAGCTGCAGGAAGCCGGCCGGGTGGGGAGCAGGCCGTGATTGCGACAGCCTTCTGGCCTCCCTGCCTCCGGCCCCGCCCCATACCACCCAGCCCACGTGAGGCTTCCCACATCTGTCCTCACTCCACAGACCCCTGGGGGGCTCCCCATCACTCCAGGACAAAACCCAACTCCTCACCTGGCATCCGCTGCCTGCTCCCCAAGGGCGTCCCCCCCCCCCGACCCCCGTCACAACTTTCTGCTGCCTCCAAAAGCCTTTCCAAGCCCCATTTCATCTGCCCTTTGGCCAGGCAGGTCTCCTGCCACCTCAAGATTCCACTTCTGTTTTCCACGTGTTGACTTTCGACTCTTGAAATCCTCAAACAAGCCCCTTCTTGGTCCCCAAACCACCCCTGGTCACCTTGATCCGGGGGACTCTGGCCAAGGTGGCCTGGTGTTTTGAATCACCTTTCTGAGGGCCTGTCCTGGGCCCTGGGTGATCATAGGAGACCCCAAGCGAAGTCCTCCTTGGAGCACCTTCGCCATCCCGGGCAAAGCCAGTGCTCCCAGCCCCCAGCCCGTGACCCCTTGCCCGGGAAGGCCCGCAGGTGCACTGTGGCATCAGGGCCAAAGTGTCGTGGTGACTTAATCCTGGGTCTGTCTCCCCCCTGGATTGTGAGACTCTGGGACATAGAAGGTGCTCAGGAAAAGTTGGGAGACGAAAGGGAGCAGGGGAGGGAAGGAAGGAGGGAGGGATGAGGGTAGGGTGGTGCCCAGCCCATAGGTGTGTCATCGAATAGAAAGAAATTATTCTAGATGCATCTTTTTTGCTAAGGGGAAATTTACTACTCCCAAAAAGGAAAACTTGCTGCTTTTACTTTTATAGCAGTAATACATGCTCACGTTAATTTTTTTTTTTTTTTCTAGACCAAAGGCTGGTGAATTTTTTCTGTAAAGGGCCCTAAATAATTTAGGTTTTGTGGCTCACATATGCTCTCTACAGCATAGTCTTCTGATGTTTGTTTGTTTGTTCCTAATTCTCTGTAAAAATGTAGACGTCATTCTCAGCTCATGGGCTGCACAAAAACCCCAATTCTAGATAACCCACAGACATACAGATAGGAAAATGGAAATCACCTCAAACTCTCCTTCCAGAAATAACCACTGCCAACATTTTGGTGTGTTTGTGTCTAGACCCCTTCTGGGCATGTGTATTAGGTATATTTGGCCGAAATAGGATTATGTTCTTACATTACTGTTTAATAACTGGCTTTTTCATTTAACAAAATAATGTGGATCTAGCCCCACGCTGCTCAATACAGGTGGAGGATGTCACTTTTGTGGCCGCGTTGCCCTGCACTGTATGGGCCTAATGATCCCTTTGGTATATTTATTGAGGGCAGATGAGTTGCTGCCTCCAAACCCTCATTCAGTTTATTAAAAGAGATGAAAAGACTAATGAAGGGATAAATCTTAGTGCCTGGCTACCAGGCACCCCTCCTAGAGCAGACACGGAGAAACATTTCTTGCTGATGATTTTATTACATATTTATCCCACTTCTCTGCAGTGAGGGCTGGGGGAGCAGAGAAATGGAAGCACAGACAGGTGCTTGCTTTGACCCCAAGGCTGATTTTGAGAGCAGACGCAGTCAGACTGAACAGGGAGCCCATTTGCTGGGAGCCGGGTGCAGGCGATACAGCAGCCTTTAGCCACTGAACATTTGGATGTGTCTTCTGGCAGGCGACACTGGCTCGGCCAGTCACCAGACGTTTGTCCTGCATGAGGGCAGCCGCTATTTAGAAACTCCTGGGGGGACAGTTCCTCACTTTCCAGGTGGGTGTCTGATGCCCTGGCAGACATGCCCCTGGAGGTCAGGAGAGGGGCGTCCTCTGCACATCCTAAGATGCTCCAATATTTGTAGGCCAGCAAAGGGGGGGTGGCCGGGGGCTTCGATCACAGTGATAACACATCGTTTCATGTATCGACCATGCACAGGCTTCGTGACCTCATTTCAGTCTCACATACGCCCAGTGAGAATATCCCCACTTTACAGGTAAGGGACCTAAATCACAGAGCAGTCAAGTTATTGTCCAGGGTCACACAGTCCGGGAGTAGGAAACCCCAGACCTGCACCTGTGCCATCTGACTCAGAAGCCTGTATCCCACTGTGCAGACAGTAGGTACCCAAGGGAGGGGATTGCTTCAGCGAAGGGGGAGAACCCAGGGCTAGGAGTACAGAGACCTGTTGTAGGGTCCACCACCTCTTAGGAGCAGGGGTTCTGGGGAACCTCTCAGCCTCTGCTTGCCAGAACCTGCATCCATCTCAGGGGTGCCCCACACTCCCCTCAATGCACAGGAGGGCAGGTGGGAGACGCAGACAAGAGGGTGGACCTGAACGTGCTTTACGTCACGTGATGTAAGGGGAGCCGCGCCGACTGGCCAACCTACAGGAAGATGTCATGGAGAAGGGGCACCGAGGCCAGAAATGAGGAAAGGGCACCACCAGCTGCAAAAGGCAACGCTGCTTCCAGGGACCAGGGGCCCTGAGTTCACAGGAACCTGACCCTCCTCTCTGTCCCCTGCCCCATCCTGGTCCAGAACTCTCTACCTCCCCTGGACTGTCATGCCAGCTGCCAACTGGGCTTCCCGCCACCTGTCTCCACCCTCTGTCCATCCTTCCCACCTTGCTACCGGCATCACTGCCTAAAACCTGACCCTGGTCATGTCACTCCCATGCTTCAGACCCTTCTGTGGTCCCCGGTGTCCTGGTTTGAGCTCGTTGGTATGACAGAGAGCCCACCACCGCCCAGGTCCTGCCATCTCCCCCTTCATCTCTTCCATCACAAAAACTGCTTTGGCTTCCCCAAACGTGTCTCTGGACCTTTGCACATGCCGTTCCCTCTGATTGATGCTGTTCCCTCTGAGGTGTCCCCTCCCATTTTCTGGCAGCCTCCGATACAGCCTTCAAGACTCATTTCCAGAATCACCATCCCCGACCTCCAGGGCAGTCGGGTGTTGCCCCCTCAGTGTACCAACAGAGTCTGGCACAAATAGTTCAATGAGTGGAAATCTCTATGCACACATTTCTCCCGGCCCTGCAGGCACAGGGTCTTCTCATCTTCAGATCCCAGTGCCCACGCTGGGGCCGGGCCCAGAGGCAGCCTTCAGCCGACAGCAGTTGGGTTAAGGGCCAGATGAAAGCCAGCGGGGCCTGATGGGCCTGGGGCCCAGCTCCGCTCACCGACCACCAGCCCAGGGTCCAGGCCCACAGCCCGCGCACCAGCCGGGCTGGAACCAGGGTGCAGCCTGGGAGCCAGTGGGAACAGAGCATCCCAGGCAAGAAGGTGCTTGTCTGAGAACCCAGCCAAGAGGTGACTTCACTGATGACTCAGCCCCGCAAACACGAAGGTGGGGGCCAGCCTTCCAGGGAGGGGCGGTGCCTGGGATGATTTGAACAGGCAAGGTGCACGCTTGGGGGCCAGAAAGTGGGGTGGATGAGTCGACGAAGGGGAGATGCCTTGCCCTAAAAAGGGAAGAGCTTCCCTCTCACAGGGCTCTGCTGATCCCATCACACTCATTAAGAGAAAGAAAAGAGATAGGAAGGAAAAGCCTCAAACCTTATAGCTGGCACTTTTTCTCAGAGGTAATTAATGATCATTCAGAAAGAATGGATGACACCATCTCTGATTTGAGCCAAAAGCAAGAGCCCCAAGTGTACGTCAGGTACATTGAACTTCGTCCTGAAGTTCTTAATTATTTTGGGACAGGGGCCCACGTTCTCACTTTGCACTTGGCCCCGAAAATGACATAGGCGAACCCAGTCCACTCCAAGGACACTGCCTGACCTTCAGGTTCATCCTCCTGCCCCTGCAACCTGTCCCCCCCCAAATGCATCAGCCCCCTTCCCGAAGTGGGGCATTTGCAAGCCCTCTGGTCCTCCGAGGCAGATTTTGGCTTTCCCCCCAATATATCGGAGAACGGGGTTCCAAGCTGCTGTCTCTTACGTGTTCCCCAGCGCTCCAGGCTCTGTTGGGAGCTTCTGACACACACAATCTCCAGAGCTCACAACAGAACCACGAGGCGGGTCCTGGTGACCCGATTTTAAGGTGAAGAAACTGAGATTGGGAAACAGGAGGGGGAACTCGAGGTTAATGGTTAGTGAGTGGTGGCACAGGACACTGTCCTTTTGGACAAAGGGACACATCAGTTGTCACTCTCAGGCAATGGCTGCTTTGCAGAGTCCCCTTACAGGATGCAGTGAGGGCACTGACGCAGGGCAGGGACCACAGCAGCAGAGCTGGCAGCCGTCAGGTGATGACTGGGTTACACTGGGTTACATAGACAGAGCTGGGAGGTAGACAGGGTCTGTGCTCCCAAGAGAGTCACAGGGGAACCCCCAGCCCTTAAAGACAGGGCAGAGGCCTGCCGGCCACCAGGTCCTGGGGGCCACTTTGTCTCCTGCCAGGAGGTTCCATGGGGACAGGAAGTTCATCCAGGGCAGCTTCACCTGCCCCAGGAGGAAGCCGGGCACAGACAAGTCAGTTAATATCCGCCAGCCGAGCTGAACCAGAGGCGATCTTCCGGCACGGCCAGCGTTATGGTTTGAATTGTGTCTTCCCAAAAAAGAGATGCCAAAGTACTAACCCCCAGCATCTCAGAATATGACCTTTGGAAACAGGGTGTCTACAGAGGTATGCAAGTTAAAATGGGGTCATTAGGGTGGGCCCTAATCCAACACAACTGGTGGCCTTCTTTCTTTTTTTTTAATTAATTAATTTTATTTATTTATTTTTGGCTACATTGGGTCTTTGTTGCTGCGCGCAGGCTTTCTCACCACGCAGGCAGTGAGCGGGGGCTGCTCTTTGTTGTGGTGCGCGGGCTTCTCACTGCAGTGGCTTCCCTTGTTGCAGAGCACGGGTTCTAGGCGCACGAGCTTCAGTAGTTGCAGTGCGTGGGCTTCAGTAGTTGCAGCACGTGGGCTCAGTAGTTGTGGCTCACAGGCTCTACAGCGCAGGCTCAGTAGTTTTGGTGCACGGGCTTAGTTGCTACACGGCATGTGGGATCTTCCCGGACCAGGGCTTGAACCCGTGTCCCCTGCATTGTCAGGCAGGTTCCAACCCCTGCGCCACTAGGGAAGTCCCTGGTGGCCTTCTAGAAAGAGGAAATTTGGACCCAGAAACTGGCCCACTCAGACGAAAGACATACTGAGGCACACAGGAGAGGACAACATGTGAAGGCGGAGATCAGGGTGAGGCTGCTACAGCCAACGGAAGCCACAGACTGTTGGCGAGACCCCAGAGGCTGGGGACGAGGCCTGGGACAGATTTTCCCCGAGATCCCTGGAAGGAACCAACCCTGCCAACACTTCTAGCCTCCAGACCTGGGAGACAACACGTGTCTTATTGAAAGCCACCTGGTTTGTGGGACTTTGTTCCAGCAGCCCTAAGAAAAGAATACAGTGGGTTTTGGGGGCATGGGAAATGTGCACAGGGCCGTGTGATCAGAAGGGCCCGTGCTTGGTATCATGCCCTGTGTTAGTCATCCTGAAGTTCTTAATTACCTTGGGACAGGGGCCCACGTTTTCACTTTGCACTGGGCCCCGAAAATCACATAGGCGATCATGTTTTCAGACCTCTCTGGCAAAACCCCGCCACAAGCCCAGATATCTCCAGGGCGGCTCAGTCCTAAGCCAAGAACTTTTTGGGCCCCAGGCCTGGCATGAGGGGCGTCCCAGGGCAGGGGCCTACTGGGCATCCTGCCACCTCGTTTCCCCAAAGACCTGCTCAAGATGGGGTATCCTCATTATAGCCCGGATCAGGACTCCTGGGGTCTCTGGCCCACACCAAGTCCTTCCAACTGTGAGCCCAAACCAGGCTAAACATTAGATTTTGCCAACAGGTAGTCAGTCACCAGGGGCCAAGAGGCTTAGCCATAATCCCAGCCCCCTCCCTACTGCACTGTGACTTATTTCTACTTTGTCCTAACTCAGGCCACATCAGCTAGGGTTTCTAGACCCCTCCCCAGAGCTCAACATCATGATTCTGCACAGAACACCCAGCCAGCGCCTTCTGGGAACGGGAGCTCGCCATAGGGTGTAAGGATCAGTTTCTATTTGTTTCTTCTTTGAAAGACAAATCCTTCTGGGAAGCAGGTCACCTGACGGTGGAGGATTTCCATCAGCAGCTTCTGCAGACAGCTAACGTGTTTTGTCCCACTGGATCAGCTCCCTTAAGCTAGGGGCAGAAGGAGAGGGGGTTGGAGAAGGGCAAAGGAGTCTGTTTCTCTGCAACACTGAAGTCCTGCCCAAAGCAACACCGTGGATAATCACATCAACTCCCCCCCC
>NW_006786690.1:7658510-7672969 GCF_000442215.2 Lipotes vexillifer | reverse complement strand
CCCCCCCCCCCCACCCCCAGACAAAGCCGGGACAAGAGAGATTACAATAAGGCCAGGATGGTTGAGGCTCACAGATAATCCCGCACATCTGACTTTAGCGCCAAGTTTTAGGACACAGCAAACTTTTACCCATGTGGGCTGCTGAGAATTCCCCTTCTCACTTTGCCCCCACCTGCTGACATGGTACAGTGCTTCCGGGAGGAGGTGAGCGGAAGAGGGAAGAACGACCCCGGTGGTGGTGGTAGCCCGAGAACCAGCCCACCAGCCCTGATGTCCCCTGGCCCACGCTGGCTTTCCTCCCCCGCTCCCCCGGCCGATCCTCCTGGGCACCCTGGAAGACCCTGGCGGGCCATTCCTCCCTGCTCATTCTTTTCCTTAACACATTTTACCCAGATTATCCATTTGCCCATCTCTCTTCCTGGCCAGATGATGCATTCCTTCAAGCCAGAGCCTTCTTGATTTAATATTTGGCCTCCGGGCCTTGAATGGGACCTGGCACAGAGGAGGAGGTGTGCCCTGAATCTTTCTGGGAGAGAACAGTCTAAGGAGGCAAGAAAGGAAAACCAGTGAACAAGGCCAGACAAGAGACAGTCATGGTGACACTAGACCATCCACCGTAGATCTGATGAGCGTGGTCTGATGTTGAATATACGAGTGAATGAAAGAATGAATCGATTAATGAGGTAGAGAAAGATCTCGGGGCCCAAGTGGATACACAAGCCCAAACCCATTTTGACAGTGAGAGAATTTGCAAGATGAGATGTGGGCGGGAAACTTTTGCCCTCTTTTCCTTTCACCAGGATCTGAGCACACCGGAATCGTTGAAGCCCTCCTTGGGAGTAGCAGTCAGATAGTAACATTTATTAGGTAACCCCTGTGGCTCTTTTGAGCTGATTCCTGGCATAGACCCTGTTCCAGCAACCAGGAAAAGGAATGGACCCCCTACCCCCACCCCCGGAAGAGTTCAGACCAACCAGGGCATAGGGCAGCCATGGGCAGATCACTGGCAGTGCCTGGAGCAAATTCCAGTGAATCTCAAGAAATTAAACTAAGCCCGAGGGGATGGGCAGGGCCATGTGGGGACAACCAGGGGAGATTTTGCACAGGACTATGAAATTATGCAGGTTTGCTTCATTATCAAGGTCGTGCCTGGGAATTTTGGAAACTACAGAGAAGTAATCATGTTACCTCCACCCCCCAGCCCTTCCCAAGACAACTGCTATTTTATTTGGATGCATTTCCCTTTTATCTCTTTCTAGGTGCAGTTTTCTGTACAGAGGAGAGGAGAGGAGAGGCGTGGGGCCCCCCATGAAGGAAGAGGCCACCCCATCACCCCTCTCATTCTTGGGTTCCACGTGATTCCCACTGAGAAGTGCATGGCATCTCTGTTGGCAGAGGTGGGACCCTTTCCTAGGGGCCTCAGGACTCCACCAGGTCTCTGGCATATTTTTACAAAGCTGATGGAGCAATCCACCCTGCACAGGTGTGTGCAATCCTCTTTGGAAACGCAGGGACTAAGGAGGGGGCAGGAGGGCTTCTAGGCTGTCCAGGGCAAAGGAGCAGGGTCACTACCATGATGAGGGTCCAAATGCAACCCCCCGGCTGCCCTAATTCATTCATCCATTCATTCATTCATTCATTGAGTTGGTCCATCCATCAGTCAGCAAACCTTCTGGGGATCCAGAGAAAACTAATGCAGAGTCCCTGCCCATTAGGAGCTCTTGTTTTAGGGAAGGAGATGATTACAACTGGGCATGCTAAAGGCACCGTGGAGCTGCCGACTCTCACAGTAGCCCCGGTGGGTTCCCAGGGCACAGCGACTAGGCCTCCTTGTCCCCTGCCCAGACACCAGAGGGTGGGGACTCTCGGAGGCATCAGAACAAGGACCCCCTGAGGACACTCAGTAGTCGTGTCTTCCATCAGCCTGGGAATACTGGAGAGAGGAATTCTACAGAAAGTTCCCCAAGGGTGGAAGGATTGTCCCCTCATTAGACCAATCACTTACTGAGGATGCTAGATAGAAGAATACTTTATAAACTGGAAAACACTGGATGAAGTTGAGAGCAAAGAAGGCTGCCTCTAAGAGCCTCCTGGGGACAAGGGCTGTGCCTCCCCCATCAGACTGGAACTCCCTGAGTCAGGGGCTAGGCCTCTCCCATCAAACTGGAGGTTCCTGTTTTAATTCTGTAGTCCCAGAAGTTTCTGCATCCAGGGTGTGCTCAGCGAACCCACTTGCCCACTTAACACCGATGCCAATGGACCATTAGCCCTCAGCATTAAGACTTAGCTGACGCATCTGAATACTTTCTGCTTCTTATAAAGAAAATATCAGAGCTGAACTCTGATATCACGTTTTTTAAACCATTTACTATATACATCACATAGTGTACAAGATAACTTGTACCCTGTGGGAACAACATACTACACTAAATTTAGTATTTATTATTATACTAACTTTATTATACTGAAGTGTAAATGACCTTATAACACATACTTATCATCTTGGACTTAGAAGGAAACTTGGTGTCCCAGTTCTCAAACGTAGCTGCACATGGGATCACCTGGAAAATGATGATCTTTTAAAAATATTAATGCCCAAACTGCACTTCAGAATCCATGGGGGTAAAATCCAGGCATTCGTGTGTTTTAAATTCCCTAGGGATTCTGATATGTAGCCAAGTTTCAGCAGTGTTCTAGAACAACCTCCTTCCCAATACAGGAATCACAATTATTTATTCAACAGACATGTATAAAGCACCTACTCAGTGCCCCAAACCAGGACTGTCCCAATCTCTTCTACAGTGACTCTCTCGGTTCTCCAGCCTTTTTTGGGGGGAGGGGGAATACTTCCAGTGACGGGGAGCTCACTGCCTAATGAGGCAGATCTTTTCCCAGGAGTTGGCTTTTAGGTAGTATGTAGGGAGGGAAGATGGGTGGGAAAGAGGAAACTAAGATGCATTGGGTGCTACTGTGTGCCAGCAACGGTGTGACTTATTTTATAGGCACTATTTCATGGAAATCTCACCAGTGAGGTCGGGAGTACAACCACAGTATTGCAGATGAGGAAACTGGGGCTCAGAGAAGTGAGGAGACTTATCCGAGACCACTCAGCTTGTGGGTGGTGAAGCCAGACCCACACCCCAGAGTGTCTCTTCTCGTTGGGAGATTGGGGCTGATGGGGCAGGGCGGGGTGGGGGTGAGGCACAGGCCAGGGATTATGTCCAGGTGTCCAGAAAGACCTTCCAGGTGTCCCACCAACTTCTAAATGCACACATTCCAGACACGTTCCTTGACCCAGTTTTCCTTCCCTCTTGTCCCTTAGGGCTGGGAGAGTCTGACAAACTCATTTTTCTAAAGTACTGGGGACCCGAGTCACACCTGTAGCAGGGTGCACTTACACAGAAAAGGAACCAAGTTGGGCAGGGCGATTTAGTCCTACCTGAAGTCAGTCCGAAGGAATGCCTATCTAGTGATGAGATAGGTGAGATTCTGTCGGTGGAGAAACACACCCATCCTTGGCATTCCCAAACCATAGCCCAGAGCCGATGGCCCCACCTTCCCTAACCTCCCGAATGGGTACATCTGTGCAGCAATAACAACAGAACCCTGTTTCTTGTGCCCCAACTCTGTGCCAGCTGCCTTCCCTCCATTATTCTCAGCCCTCACAGCAGCCCTGCAAATTCAGGATCATCATGTTCCCTTTACAAATAGAAACAAGGCACAGACAAATCCATCTCCAGAGCCTGAGTTCTTGTTCACTTCAGTCAGCATTTTTCAATCTGCAGGTGTTACCCACTTGTGGAGTGTGAAATCGATTTAGTGGTTCCTGAGCAGCATTTTTTAATAGAATAAGGTGGAAAGAATTTTTTAAAAATAGTGCATATAGTAAGGGAAGGCTGGTTTCATAAAACTTTTGTTTAAAAAAAAAAAAACTTTTGTTTCAGGTGTGTGTGTGTTGTATGCAAAGTGGTGATGAAAAATATATTCCTTACGGTGAGTTGTGATCAAAATGTTCGAAAGCCAGCGGCCCACACAGTTGTCTCCATCATGCTACTAGAAAGTGGCTTTTTTCTTCCTGGGAAGGGATGAGGTGACAGTGCGCTTTGGGCTCCCAAACATGAGGGCTCTGGAGACCACAGGGTGAACTCACCGCTATTTTACCTCTAGGACGCTTAGAGAGAAAGAGAGAGGGAGCGAGCAGCCACCATCACTGAGACAAGCAGTGGCTCCCTCTGCCAAGAGCTCATCCCATCCAGATGTTCCAGCCTGGTTTTCCATAACCTCCACCCCCAGCCAGTCCTTGAGAAAACCCCCAGGAGACAGCCCCAGGGGAAGGAGGCAGCATGAGGGATATGGTTTAGACACCAGGAAGACTTCAATGAGAGAATGCTGGAGTCCACAGTGAGCAAAGTGAGAAGTATGATGATAGAGCCCCCATGCCAGGAGGTCTTTGAAAGCAGAGGTGGGTTTTCTGTCTAGAATATTTCAGCCAATGTTTCCTGCAGGCAGACAGGGTGGATCATGGGGCTCTCAGAAATCCCTGGATTGGGCAATTCTTCGACATTGTGGTCTGGGCAGAGGGCTGTGGCAGGTTGTGAGTATGGAGGGGGTGCAGTTGGGAAAGGGCACAATTGGTGGGGGAAAGAACAGAGCCACGGTGGCAAGGAGAAAAGATCTTTGTGAAAAAGTCTCCTTGTGCAGCCCAGCTCACCTCTCACCTCCTGAAGCAATTGGCATTCCTAGGATGAGCCCTGGAGTGGAGCTTTGGAGGCTCAGCTCTGCCAACAAAAACCCTAAAGCAAATCACCCCTCTGGGCCTCATTTTCCTCATCTGTAAAATGGAATAATAGCCTAAATCAGCATGGTCCAATAGAAATATAATGTGAGTCATAAATGTTCTAGCAGCCACATAAAAAAGTAAAACTAAACAGGTGAAATTAGTTTCAATAATATGTTATTTACCCTAATATAGCCAACATATCTTCAACATGTAGTCAATATAAAAAAGTATTAGGAGGGACTTCCCTGGTGGCCCAGTGGTTAAGACTCCACACTTCCACTGCAGGAGGCACGGGTTTGATCCCTGGTCAGGGAACTAAGATCCCACGTGCCACAAGCATGGTGAAAAAAAAAAAAAAAAATTAAGGAGATTTTACATTCTTTGTGCTAAGCCTTCAAAATCCAGGGTGCATTTTACACTCAGAGCATTTAGACCAACTACATACCCAGGGCTCAACGGCCCCATGGTTAGTGGCTACCATATTGGAAGCTCAGATATAGATAATCGCTAGGGTCGCCTCTAAAATTATGCGACTGGAGTAAAGGCCAGGCTAGATTCCGTATACATTCTTTATACATTTGCCCCCTGTTGAAGCACAAGGCCCTGGCTGGTCCCAGTTGCAGAAAACCATTCAAGTAACACATTTAGGGAGTTACTTCAAGTGGCAATAAAATGGGTCATTGATTCTGGAATGACACAGACCTGGCTTACTCAGCTGTGTGCTCTGGACAAGTTATTCTTCCTCTTTGAGCCTCAGTTTTGCCATCTGTAAAATGGGAATAATAACAATAATAGCTAACATTATATAGCACATACCATGGGCCAGGCATTTTTGTTCTAAGCCCTTTATGTGTACTGACTTCTCATTCAAGAGTCTAACATGCAGCATCCCAATTTTATAGGAGAGCTGAGGCACAGAGAGGTTAAGTAACTTGCCCAAGGTCACACAGCTAGTATGTAGTATTGCTAGGATTCAAACCCGGGCCACCTGGCTCCAGAGTCCCTATGCTGAACCCCAGGTCCACACTGCTGCCCTCCTCAGGAGGTGGTGAGGATTTAGCAAAGGACTGCCCTGAAAGCTCCTGGCAGAGCACCTGGAACACAGTAGGCATGTAATAGATTGTTGCTGTTGCCCTCAAGTGGAGAAGAGCCCCTGGGTGACATCCAAACACCTGGGGCACAGCTGGGTCATGACCAGCTAGGAGGCAGCCCCTTCTGAGCTTTCCTTGTGCCGCTCCCAGTCAGAGGCTGAGAGGGGAATTCGGCTGAGAAGGCGTCTTCCTCATAGCTCTGGTGCAGAGGCCTCTGAAGGTGGATGATTCAGGGTCTGAAGTGCCTGGGGCTTGTGGATGGGTGGGGGGCTGAGGGGGGGGGCCTCGGTGAGAAAGGCAACCCCACCGGTTCCAAGGGCCGAGCCAGGAGCTCGTGGATGCCTGTCCGGGTTCCACTACCAGCATCTTCAGAGAGTGGGGTATGACAGCAACCTGGAGGAGGGGCTCAGAGGGCAAAGGGCCACGACCTTGCACGCACCAGGTGGTCATGGCAATATCCCAGGCCTGGGAACAGACACCTGCACAGGAAGATGCTTTCAGTTGCAGTGTTGTGTAGCTGAACTTGACGATCTGATTCGAACTGGCCCAAACAATGAAGAGGCCCAAGAGTCTGGCAGCAGGTGAGGCTGGATACAACTGGTCTAAAACTCACCAAGGGCCCACATTTTGTGCATCTTCCCCCTTCCTGCGGCAGAGCTGGCTCCTCTCGTGACTGGCTCAGTCCTGGCGGAAGGGGACTCCACCTCATCGCCCTGAGTAGGAAGGAGAAAGCATCTCAATCCCAGCATTCCCAGCCCCAAGTCCTGAGATTCACTCTGATTGGTCCTGCTTTGGTCACATGTTCACTCCTGAGCCAATCCCTGTGGCCAGAGAAATGGAACGCACTGATTGGCTTAGTGTGAATCACATGCTCTAGTCTTGCGTCCCCTGCCCAGAATGGGAAATGGTAAAGGGGAGGTGGATGCTTGGGGAGGCAGAGAGCAAATCTCTACTCCATCAGGTTCTGGTTCCATTTCTGCTACTGCCTGGTCATGTGACCTGGGCAATCCATTCCCCTCTCTAGGCTCAGGGGACTAGAGTAAAAGTTTTAAAATCTTGACTTAGTCTTGTTTTGTTTTTTTTAAACTTTTTTTCAAAGTCTTACGTGGAACTCCAATATATGAACCAGATCCAACTGGACATGCTGTGGTTGAAGTGGAGGAGGGGCCAGGACCCTCAGTCTCCAGTCCCTACCTTTCCCCATGGGGGCTCCAGGAGCCCCATTGTCCCCTCCATCCCTGGCAGCCCAAGCCACCTGAGTCAACATGAGCCCAGCACCACTCCCAGCACATGATCCAGGTTGGTTGAACTGTCCAGGTAACGTCCAGGGAACCCTGGACATGGTGAGGTGGCAACCCCAGGGTCCTGGTATACAAAGGCGAGACTAGGGATTTGTGAACCCCATTCCCACGATAGCCCCAGCCCCTCAGCACCCTCAGCCCTTTCAGAAAGCACCTGCTGCTGACCATGACCTCACCCTCACGAGGAAATGGTAGGCATGGGGATGGCACAGTCAGAGCCTTCACCCACCGTGGGCAACTCAGCCAGGAGCCAGGCTGGGGGAGAGAGGTTGATAGCCATGAACAGAACCGCCTTTGACTACAGAGGACAGTGCCCGCCCCGTGTTCTCTAAAGGATGGCCCTCACGCCCTTACGTCTGCCTGGTCCCCAGGAGCAGGTTAGGTCAATGCTGAGTTGTTTCAAAATAATAATAAAAGAGTGACAGCCATGCCCCCCTCCCTCCCTGGCAATTCACAGGGTGTAAAGCTTTTTCCTTCCCTTTGGCTCAATTGCTTTTGACGGCAGCCACAAGAGGCAGTAAGGGTTAGGTCCCACTGTATGAGCTGACATTGACTGAGCCCCTGCCCTGCACTAAATGCCTTATTAACTCACGTCACCCTCTATACAGCGATAGGAGGCAGACACTATTGTTAGCCACGCCCTTGAAGAGAACCTTGAGGCTTGGGGAAGTGAGCCCCCCCCCCACTCAGCTGGATGTGATGGAGCCCCCACTTAAACCCAGGTCTGCAACTCAAACCGTGAGAGGAGCAGTTGACACAACTACAGCTGCAAATTCTGCAGAAGAATAGATGGTCACCATCACCAACTCCTTGAAGGAGAGAATGGGAGAGAAGGATTGCTTGAGACTTCTGAGGACAGAACAATGTCAACACAGGGATGCTTCAGGGGCTCAGATGTCGATTTGACCTGAGAAAGAACACTGTGACACTCGGAGCTGAGGGACAAAAGACAGGGCAGCCTGGTGAGGCCTGAGTGTGCGGGCGGAGGCTGAACGGCCATTTGGCACGGTGTGGCCGGAGTTCCCACACTGATGGGGGTTGGGCAGACATGGTCTTGGTGCCGGAGTTTCAAGTTTTGTTTATTTCACTAACAGGCCCCCCTGTCTCCAGCCTCAACCCTCCCCACCCACTCTCCACACTGCAGACCCAGTGAACTTTCCAGAGCATCCCTCCACCAAGTTGCCTCCATTGGCAGTTCACCATCTTCGCCAAACTACCCAAAACTTAGTGGCATAAAACCACCACCTTATTATGCTCAGAGTCTGTAGGTCAAGAACAGACAGGGCCTCTCGGGGATGCCTTGACTCCATGATGTTTGGGGCCTCAGCTGGGAAAACTCGAAGGCTGGCTGGGGCTGGAGTCATCTGGAGAAGTCTTTGTTCACATGCCTGGCCGCTGATGCTGGCTGTCAGCGGGCCCTCAGCAGGGCTGTTGCCTGGACCACTTACACGTGGTCTCTCCAAGAGAGGGCTTTCTCAGAGCATGGCAGCCAGGTTCAAAGAGTAAATATCCCGAGAGACCACGATGGAAAAGCATTTTTGTGACCTAACTTTGGAGGTCACAGAGTGTCATACACAAAGCTCCACCATATACCCAGAAAGTTCCACCCAGGGTCAAAGGAAGGGGACATAGACCCCAGCACTGGATGGGAGGAATGTCAGGGTCATGTTGAAAGAAGAAGTGAGATGGGAGAGAGTGTTACGGCCGCCTTTGGAAAAAAATAATCATCTGCAACACATGACTTCAGATGGGGGTCCGAGCCCTCAGCCTGGCTGACGAGGCCCCGTTTACGCTTCCAGCCTCACTGGTCTTCGCACATGCTCTTCCTTCTGGCCAGAAAACTCGTCCACATGTCCCACCCCCACCCCCTTCACCTGGCCCACTTCTACTCACCCTCACGGCTCAGCGGAGGCATCATCTCCTCCCAGGAAGCCTGCTCTGACCCCTGCCCCCACCGCAGCTGAGCTGGGGCACCTTTGGACCACGACAGTTTGCCCCTCTGGGTGCAGTGGTTTCTCTACTTTTTCGTCTCTAACAGACTGTGAGACCACGAGGGCATGGATGGTGTCCACCCCGTGTGTGTCTATCATTATATCCTCAGCCCTGGGCCAAATTCCAGCCCCTTTCTGGGTCCTGCTGGTGGACAGCCCGCAGCCACTCCCCCCAGGAAGCCTTCCTGGATTGTCCAGGTGTTAGGTGTCTCTCCTGCTCTCCCACAGGCCCCCTGTGCAGGTGTTTGGAAAGGCTGGGATGAAAGCACAGAGCTCTGCCCCCTGTTCCCAAGCCAGAGCTTGCTATTGCAATAAAAGAAGCAGCAAATTACCACAGGGGCTTGGAGCTGTAATGATTACATGTACAATGTATTGTTCTTGGGGCTGCTAATTGCATACCTGAGAAATGAGGCCTGCTCAGCCCATGGTGTATTAACACAGACCTCAGCCACAGTGCCAGGCCCAGACTGGCAGAGAGCCAGACACAGAGGTGACAAGGTCAGAAGAGCTGTCCCGGGGCAGTGTGTCCCCAAAGGGGGTGACTGCATCAGCCTCATCGGGGGACCTATTAAAATACATATTCCAAGGCCCTGCCTCAGACCCACTAAAGCTGTATCTGGGGGACTGCGGGCCTAGGAACGTGTATTCTTGACAAGCTCCCAAGGTGATTCTGAAGGCCCAAGCCTGGGATTTCTAACTGCCCCACCCCAAAGCCAGACAGAGCACCACGCCACCCGGCCCAGCTCACCTTGAGAATGTGGCAAGATTGAGAAAGTGAGGACAAGAAGAGGGCAGTTTTCCCAGGAACTCAGGTCAAATCTTCCTCGTGAGCTGAGGGACCCGGGACGAGTCACCCCACCTCTCTGAGCACAGGCTGATTTACCTGGAAGCCAAGGGAGCTTAAGCTTCCAAGATGCCCCCAAGGCTCCGGGAGGGGCCTAAGCAATGGGTTCACTTGCTCGTGTGTGTTCAGCAATTTGCAAAAGTCAGATATTTTTGTCTTCTTTTCCTCAGGGTTCCCAAGAAACCAAGAGAGTCGTTTGGATGTCACAGGGAGCTGTGGGGATGAAACGAGCAGACGTGGGTAGAGCTGCCAGCCCAGAGCCTGACAACCAACTGTCCAGGGAGAAAGCACCGCCAGCGAGGGGCTCAGCCTCTCCGCGCCTCTGTGAGAGGGACATGTGACCGCAGCTGTTGTGCACATCGCGCTGTGCGAGCATTTGACCAGCGAATGTGGATAAAGCATCCAGCTCAGTGCCTGGCGCAGAGCAAGTGCTCCGCAAGTCCGGCCAGGGATGCACAGCTGATGAACAACCGTGCGACCGAGCGAGCAAGGCGGCCCAGCCTGAGAGGGTTGCGTGATGTGTGTGCTTTTGAAATCGTGTTCCTTGGAAACATGGAAAGAAGATAAGGTCTGCTTTCGCCAAGCCAGTTTAAGAACGGCCCTGCCAAGAGGCAGGAGAATGGACTCAGTGAACCAGATTCGCTGTAATTCTGGGACCGGAGTGACAGAATGGCCTTGACCTTGGTCCAGTGGTTTCTGGGAAGACACCTGCTCTGAGGAGAGGAGCAGACACCCAGATCAGAGGATGCGGGAAGGTTAGGGCAGGAGGAGAGCTTGAGAATGGGGTTTCACCCAGTGCAGCTCCCCCCTGTACTCCCTGTGCTACCAGCAATTGTGAATGACATTTTCATGGAGGACTTCCTGGAGGAAGCAGCGTTTGAGCAGGGAGGGAAATGACAGGGATGAGCAGAAAGAAAAGACAAGGCCAGGAGATGCGGGACACTCAACAGTCATCAGCAGAATTACGGACACTGAATGAGCACATATTATGTCAGGATTTGCCTGCGTGCTGCATTCAGATGGTCTCATGTTAGGAATTCTTTTCTTGTTTCTGTTTATTTTGCACACCTGCTTTTATACTAATAGTTTTTAAGCTCTGAAACAATTTCAAACTGGTAGAAAATTTGCACATATAATAGTAAGAACTTTTTTTCTGGCTCCTTTGGAAAGTAAGCTGCTGACCTGATGCCCCATTACCCCAGATTCTTTGGTGTTTACCTTCTACAAGGACACTTCCCTATACAGCCGCAGCAAAACCGTCCAGTCAGGAAGTTAACATCGAAACACTGCTACCTTCTGCTCCCCAGGCCCCGTGCTGGTTGCCCAACTGTCCCGGCAATGCCTTTTATAGCCAAAGCACCCAGTTCACAGACCTAAGTTGCCAGGTCTCCTCGTTCTGGACCAGCGTTACTCACCCTTCCTTTCACAGCCTTGACACGTTTCAAGATGTTGGTTCAGTTATTTTGTAGCATTTGGGTTTGGCTGCTGTTTCCTCATGGCTGGGTTCGTTTGCGGCAGGACTCTCCCAGGTGGCACCTACTTAGCTTTGAATTTGTTCCGTCATGTCAACTGGGGTCACTTGATTAAGGTGGTGTCTGCCAGGTTTCTCCACTGTCAGGTGACTCTTTCTCCCTTTGTAATTAAGAAGGAGATACTCTGAGACTAGGTAACTATCCCATTCCTCACCAAACTGTCCATTTATTCACTTATTTATTTACAGCAGGATGGACTCGTGGTTTCCTATTGTATTCAGCAGTTTATAATCCATGACTATCATTGTTTACCATTAATTCTCAAATTGCCCCAGAGTTGGCCAGTGGTTGCCCCTTCAAGTGGTTCCTGGGGCATTTTGGCACGTGTCCGCCATTCTTTGAGTATTTCCTTAATTTCTGGCCCAAAAAGCCATTCCAGTTTCATCTTGTACTTTCCCCGCCTCAGCCCTAGAATCAGCCATGTCTCTAAAGAACCCCAGTTCCTTTAGTGGAGAGTGGTATATAGAAGCCAACATCTGGGTGCTAAATGGGCTCGTTCTTATTGGGGAGAGCTGCTACTCCCAGGCCCTCTCTGTAGACAGAGCAGGGGGCAGGGACAGGAAGCACATTTATTTACACACACACATACACTATATGGTATTTACACATTTACATCTGTATTTCTATATCTCTCTCATATTGAAAACCACGAGTACACATTGGTACCTCAGTTTACGATCCAATGCCGCAGCACTCATTTTCGTTCTCTCCCTTTCCGTATCTGTAACTCCCTTCTTGGATGTGAAAATCTGTGTTTCCTTGGTCCTTACTATATTTACCAAGTTGATGAATCTCCGCACAGGTAAACAGTCTCCCACCACTGCCATCCCCCCACACAGGGATGCCCTCCTCACCCCTCTTGGGCTCTGGCACCCCTCATCTGGCCACCCTCCATACCCTGCTGGGGCTCTGACACCCCCTGTGGCCGGCTCCCCCCTTGTGGATGACCTTCTCACCCCTTTGGGTTCTGATACCCATACCAGGTCACCCTCCCGTGGGGTATCCTTGTCCCCTTGCTCAGGCTCTGATCGTCCTCTGGGCCACTGTTACCCCTGTGAACACTCTCCTTCCCAGAGCTAGTAAGTTGCAAAGCCCAGATTCAAACCCAAGTCTGTCTGATGCAGACCCTAAGATCACTGCGTTCTCCAAACAGTCCCGAGAAGGAGCCCGCTTTATCTCCCAAGTGAATTTTCCCAACTCAAGGGAATTGAGGAGGTTCTTAGCCTCAGCCAGGGCTGCTTCTCCTGGGGGAGGGAAGACAGGGACCCCACCTGTAGCCCTTCTGCTGGGCTGTACACCAGCCCCTCTGCTCCTGCCAGCTCATGGCTTCAGAAGGGACCTTGGGTCTCCCCAGGGGTGAATTCAGGAACTGGGAGTGATCTGGCTGCCTATGGCAGATAATAAAAACAGCTCACCATTTTTTCAGCACTTTACAGTTTACAAAGCCCTTAGCAAATCTGCTGAGTCTTCATCACAGCCCTACGAGATAAAGATCAGTAAACCCATTTTACAGTCAGTGAACTGAGGCTCAGACTGGGGAAGGGGCGTGAACAAAGTCCGCATCAGACAACCAGTGAGTGTCAGAGCCAGAACTGCACTCAGGCCAGGCTGACCGAGGCCTGATCCTTTGCTCCTCCCCCTCTGGCACTCCCCACCTCTCCCCTCTCCTCTTCGAGCGAGACGGCTTGGCTCAGAAGGGCCCACATCCCCCCCGCGGGCCTCTCCTGAGAACCCCAGGTACGTAGCTACAGTTGCATGCGATAGGGCTGGGCAATCCTGTCCCTGCCTCTCGGAGCCATAATCTGGGGCAGACATCATGGGCGGCTGCGGCACCAACCACAGTGCAGGTTGTATCCACACCCTCTCTTCCTAGAAGCCCAGCCACCCACTCCCTTTGTTGGGAGCAACAAACTAAGGGGTGATCTGTGTTGTTCGGGGTTAGCCCTCGTTTGCCTTATTGTCCCCAGTGACTCCTGTGGGTGCCCAGGACGGATGGTCCCCTCGACGGGCCGGCCCAGCACTGGCTCAGGACAAAACCCTGGTGCCAGCAGGCCCAGGGCCAAGACCCACCTGCGAGTGAGGGCGGCTCCCCGCCGGGCACTTGTGGCTCTGTTCAGCCTTGTCGCAGACGGGCTGGCCAGGCAGGCGGGAGGCACACTCATTAGCCGGCACGTGTCCAGGGCCCTGAGCCACCGGGCAGCCGCGTGGGAGCCCCGGGCAGGCCAGGCGACTCCTCCGGGTCCCTGGGAGAGGTCCCTGCGCGAGGCAACCCAAGCTGAGCTCAGCACAGACCTTCCTCCCTGGCCAGTCAAGGGTGCCGCTCCCCACGGTGGGAACGGCCTTTGTGCCCCAAACTCCACAGAAGGGGACCTGAGTCTCCACATGGCCACGGCCGGGGCTACGTGACACCTGCTAAGGCGAGGAGATGAGTGCCCGCCAGGTGGGGGCTCCACGCACCCCAGGAAACTGAAGGAACCCCCTTACCCTCCCGATGCATACTGGGGGGCCACCCCTCTCCCCCAGGGGGGAGGAGAAGGTCACAGCCAGAAAAGGGGCCGTCGGAGGCAGGACCTTGGCCCTGTAAGCCCTCGGTGGCCCTGGTGAAGGATGGGCCAGGAACAGATGCCTTCTAGTGCCGGTCGGGGGGAGCACATTACCAAGGCACGGCGAGCCCACCGGAAGTGGAAAGGTCATTGGGTGACGTTGGTCGGCTGGCCCCCAGCTCGTGATGCTGCCTCAGCTTCCCCGTCTGTAAAGTGAGACCGTTGTTTCTGACCAGTGGTCTCTATTCTGTTCTCCGTGGAGCCGCAGCCCCCTTGGGGGAGGGGTGGACATACCAAGCAGGTGGGACACCAGCTCCCACTGAGACAATGTCCCCAGAGCTGGACCTTGGACTTCTCTTCACCTGTGGCGGGGGGTG
>NW_006786690.1:7648056-7658353 GCF_000442215.2 Lipotes vexillifer | reverse complement strand
GGTGGGGGATGGTTGGGGGCGGGGTGGCATGGTCCATTTAGAGTTTGGCTGGAAAATAATAAGGTGTGGAAACCACTGACCCAGGGGAGCCTAGGAGCCCTTAGCACGGCCATCCCTGGCTTCCTTCCCTCCCTCTCCTATTAAGCTCATTCAGGACCCGGACTGCGTAGCCCCACTGGGCTCAGGGCACTGGGCGTACTCAGGCACAACGAACACCTGGTCCCTGCGACCTGTGAACAGGTAGGAGTAAGCCCAGGTCCAGCAGATGGGGCTGGGGACAGAAATGAGTTGAGAGCTGCCTCAGTTTCCCTAAGGTGCTCATCCTTGAAAGGGCAAACTAACTGCAAGGCTGCTGGTGGCAATGTCCTCCAGTTTCCCTAGTTCAATGCCAGGGGCACAGGCAGAACAGGATTGCACTCCTGCCTCTGGGGATCTTGTGGTGCCAGGGAGCTGATACTTATAGAGATGATTCCACCCAAGCCAGAGAGGGCTGTGATCAAGAAATGAGCAGTCAGGGGGCCAGCTGTGAACACACAACCAGGCGGATAAATACAGCAACTTCAGAGCGTGACAGGTGCTACAAAGACAATAAAATGGGCAGCAGGATAGAGAGAGATAGGGACAATATTGGACAGATGCTGGGAAAGGCCCCTTTGAGGAGGTGACATGTGACTCAAGTACCCCGAAAGAGTCTATGAGAATTTGAGGAAAGAGCGTTCTTCATGAGCAAAGGCCCTAGGGTTGGAAAGGGCTTGGCTTGTTGGAGGGACGGAGGCCAGTGTGGGTGCAGCTGTTTCCTCACAGGCTACACAGCCCCACTGCCTTTTGGGGGCACCTGCCCCAGCCCCCAGTCCCACCCTGGCACGTAGGAACATGCACACAGAGAATTCTCTGCTTCCTCCATCTCCTGAAACTCAGCCATCCTTAACTCTTCGGTGGATGCAGAGTCACAGACGAGGAGAATTCCTGCCTCATGGAGACCAGGCCCCAGGCCATCAGAAGAGAATCACAGCCTGCCCCAGGGCAGGCTGGGAAAATCCCAAGAGACAAGAATTGAGTATCTTGGCTGTGTGGCTGCCTCCCTGTCCCCCCGGCCTGCCTGGGCTCAGGTGCCCAGACACGTGCCAGCCTCTACCTGGTGGGGGCCCCACCCTGGCAGACGGAGCTTGCCCGAGATGATGTCACCGCCTTCTGGCCAGGGGACCGGCTCTACAGAGAGTGATGGGGCAGCTGTCCTGGCGGTGGGGCAGGGAGGGCAGGGCTCCCCTGACTCCAAAGGAAGGCAGGGTGGGAGGTGTGGATGCTCGTTGTCACAGCTCCCAGCCCTCCCGTCTGTGAACCCAAGGGGCCATTTCCAGGCCCAAGTTTATGTTTGCCAAAACGCCGGGAGCCTGGAAACGTTCAGGTTCTGCCAGCGAGTCTTTCCTGAGGACCAGCCAGAGCAGGGGCTGAGCTGGGGGAGGGGAAGGAGGGGGAGGGGAAGGAGGGCCACTCTGACATGTTTTACGAAGGCAGGGTTGGCAGGCACTCTAGATAGAGATGTCACAGTGGAGACAGGATGGAAGGTGGCCTCACACCCACCTCGGGAAGGGGTGGCCAGGCGTGTCCAGGGGCACCCATGTCACAGCGCACCTGGCCACCGGCTTTGGGCCACACTGCCCTCCCGAGGGCCGAGCCTGAGTCCCTCTCACACCTGTGATCCCCCAGAGGCTTGCTGCTTCATGAAAGAATTATTTCCATCATGATCGTCCTTTGGAGAACTCAAAAAATGATGTGTTTACCATAACAATTTGGAGCAAGAAAACAAGATTTTATCCTTTTTAGAAAAACAGAATCACTTTAGAGTCAAAAGTAGAGTTAGTCAAAGCCGCCCCCCAGTCTACATTTTACTGCTTGTTGGGACTCAGCCCAGGTGGCCCCTCCAGGAAGCCTCCCCGAACCCAGCCCCCACCCCACGGTTCAGCCACTCTGCCCGCCAGCTCAAGTCCCCTCTGTCACGGCCTCCATCCTCCTGTCCACTCCTCGGCTCGGGACTGACAGCCTTTCATGGCAGGCCAGTAATCGTCCCCGTCCCCAGGCCTGGCACAGAGGAGGTGCTCAGAGGGCACCAGGCAAAGGAGGGAACGGAGGCTTCGAGTGGCCAGCAGTCAGTCAAACGGCATCACAAATAGTCAGGCACTTGGAAGGGAGGGGTTGGCAAAGTCCCCAGCCCAGGCTGCTCTTGATGGGAGGTTGTAACGAGACCCTCATCAAGCCCTTGCCCTGACTTCTGGTTGTGGGACAGAAGCAGGTGGAAGGAGCAGTTACATGACACTTCAGCCAAACAGACAAATCCTGCTGTGGAACGTTCTAAAAGACCACCTACCTGGGCTCTGCAAAACGCCACTGTCGTGGGGGAAAGGTGGGGGTGGAGATCTTCTGGAATACAAAGACAACTAAAGAAAAAGGCATCCGTCAGCCTCTGGAAACCACTCACCGAGTCCTGCCCTGTGAGGTCCCTCTATCACCCCCAACCCGGGCCTCAGTATTCCCATCTGTGAAATGGGAAATGAGCAGCCGAGTGGGTGGAGAAATGGAAGGCTAAGCCTCTGGGGGGCTTCCAGGAGCACCAGGAGAAGACCTGGTCTCGTCCAACCCCCTCAAGCTAGAGACAGACCAGCAGGGCCTGGGACATGCCCTGGGTCACGCGGACCCATGTCCTGTCCACTGCGGCCAGGCCACCTTCCTCCCAGTCCTGCACCTCCCCCGCCACCCAGCACCCCAGCTGCGCCCTACACCTGCAGCCCCTCCCGGGTCCACCGCCCACTCACCTGGCACCAGGCCTTTCCCAGGGCAGTGCCTACACTGGCTGTGAGACATGCCCAGACCCTCAGGGGCTGGCCTCCCTCCACATACCCGCCCCCACAGCTGTCCCGGCCCCTCTGGAGATTCTGCTCCCTCCACTTAGGAACCCCTGTCTCAACCGCCACTTCCTCCAAGAAGTCCTCCCCCGACGCCAGCACACCACCCCCATCCAGAGGTGGTTTCTCCCTCCCTGAGGGTCCCGGCTGTCCTGTGCCTCAGTCCACCGGGCCTCAACCCTCTCCCTTCATCCCTGAGGTGTCCCTCTGGCCTCCCCTGGAGGCCCGGCCCTGAGCTTGGGCACAGAGAGGGCTCCGTGGATGTGTCTGTGAACGCTGCCCTGTGCCAGGCTCCCAGCGGCTCCTGATAGCAGCCGTGTGGTCGTGACAGCACTGTGCCGGGGGCCTAGTGGTCGTAACGTTGCTCAACTCTGCTGTTGGGATGAGTAGCTCCGAGCGATTAAGCAATCTGCCCAAGGGGGTGGTGACTGGCGGGGCTGGGACGAGACCCCAGGTCAATGGACACCAAAGCTTCCCTGTAACGCAAACTCCCCCATTTCCCAGGCCCAGCACCTGGGGGAAAACAGCTGTCCTCGTTTTTGGCCTCTGATTTATCTGAACCCATCTGTAAGTCCTGGGCGCCCTGCCTCAATCCCCACAAAGGCTGTGCAGGCCCTTGCTTTCCCAGCCTCCCTGCAGCCTGCCCAGACTTTGAAACCAGAGCCAGGGATGCAAAGAAACAGGACCAATGTGGGAACTAGTTGGGGGCCGGCAGGGGTGGGAGCGGCCGTGGGGCACAGGCAGGCCTGGTGTCTGGAGGAAGGTGGACTGTGTGGACCAGATGAAGTGAGGGAGGGGTGCTGGACACTGTCGCTGCCCACCGCACAGCACTCTCGCCCCTGCCTCTGGCTCGAGGGGGCCCGGGATCATTCATGTCCCTGCCCTATCCAGCCCCAGGGAGGGACACTTTTGTCTGAGCCAAGCTGGGCTGTCTCGTCTCCTGACAGGGACTGGCACAGAGATGGGTGAGGGACCCATCTTCGGCCCATGAGACGTGAGGGGGAACCCCTGGGGACTTCCGGGAGGGGTTTCCCGAGGCTCTGATGCAGGGATAGGCAGGCCCCATCTTTCTCTGGTGTGGTCAGGCCAGGCGGGAAGCGATACAGGGACCCCTGGGGGCAGTAGCCCCGTGGGACCTGGAGGGTAGCCGCCTGGGAGCAGAGCCGACAGACAAGGCCCAAGATGTGCTCACTCGGAGACCCCGGATCAGCTACTCCTGGGTCCCCCTCTGGATTTGCTGTTGGGTGAGACGGTAGGTCCCCTTAACCACTCAGGCCGGTTTGCATCGGACCTCTGTCACTCACAGCCACGAGCCTCTCAGCCCCTCCACGTCCCACGGCGACACCAGCACCCTAGTCACCGGTCACAGCGTTTGTTTCACCTCCAGCACTGTCTTCAGCAGGTGGTACCGAGGGCAAGCAGGGGGTCAGCCTGTGGGGTTTTGCTGTAAATCTACACGTGGCAGTGTGACTACAGGCACAGGATGGCATGGGGAACTTTAGGGATTTCGAACGGCTGACGGGGGGCGGCGGTGGCCCCCAGTCTGCGTCTCTCTTCACTGTAACCCACTGTGGACCCCTCTTCCGAAGCAGGACTCAGTAAACGTTTTCTGCAAAGAGCCAGAGAGTCACATTTCAGGCTCTATGAGCCACATACGGTCTCTGTTGCATATTCTGTGTTTTTCTTCCAACCCTTTAAAAATGTACAAACTATCCTGGCTCTCAGGTGGTACGAAAGCAGCCAGATGTGTCTCACCCCGGACACCCTCCCTGAACCAACTTGCTGCTTTCAGCCAAGTCAGCCTCTGGGGCACTAAGGAGCTTTTCCTGTTTGGCCCCCACAGTCCCGGCCACTCAAGTCCAGATGTTTCCAAGAGAGCGTCCAGCTGGGATAAGCACAGAGACGAGGTGGCAAAGAGATGACGGCTGTGGACTATGGCCTCAGGTGGACTTGGACTCAGATCCCTGCTCGGCCACTTCTGACGGGGCGGCTTCGGTTTCATCACCTGGAACATGGGGAGGATACTAGTGCCAACCTCATAGGGCGGCTGTGAGGCTCAAAACACCCCGTGAGCACTTCCCGCGGAGCGAGGCACATGTCGGCTGGTTAGGACCATGTGGGGAAATATCTGGGGCCTCCTCTGAATGGCACGTCCACCAGCTTCTCAGTGAAGCTGCATGCCCCGCGGTGCTGAGACCCAGGAGCCTGTGCAAGTCCCTGTCCCTCCCCGGCCTTGGCTTCCCCCCAGAGTGGCTCATTGGACAGATCTCCGTCCACCCTCCACCTCCCCAACAGTTAATGAGATGGAAACCCCCATGCATGTGGGTGCATCCTGTCCTCTCCCAAGCCAGGCCGGGGGCAGCACAGCGCAGCACGGAGGGGAGCAAGGCGGGGGCCAGGACCGACCTGCCCATCAGGTTCACGCTGCCTCAGCATCTCCCCTTTCTCTGGGAGAAAGCCCCTCCAGAGCTGTGGGAGGGGACCCCGGGAAGGTGGGTGCTCCCTCCTGTGGTCTGCTGCCTCCCCCAGGTTCCCTTCAGACTCTGAGAAGCCCATGAGCCACTCTCCCTGCAGCCCTGCCCCACCGGCTGGGGAACAACCAGAGTCAAGGGCGGGGGGCAGGGTGGGGGCTCTCAGCAGGACTCCATGAAAGGCCCCTCGGAAGCCTCGTTCCCACATCAGCGAGACGCTTCTCAGGACCCACAAGTGTTTGGCACCTACGCTGAGCTGGGCGCTTTGCAAACATGGTCACGTTTATCCTGTGAGGCAGCACTGCTCACGGCCTTTACAGCGGACCTACTGAGGCCTGCAGGGTCTGCCAGGCATAGAGAAGGCAGAATCAGAACCCAGGACTGTCTGACTCCAAAGCCCCTGGACTTCCCACCCGCTGCCCCGGCCTTAGAGTTGGAAGTGACTTTTGACATCAGCATCCCCTGACCCCCACCACCTCCATGTGGCACGTCTGTGGTTAAGACCCGGCCTCTGCCTGGGTAACTCCAGTGATAGAAGACTCACTACCTTCAAACAGCTCTTGTCACTGTAGGAACCCTGCTGTGGATGGAACCCCACCCAGGCCTGTGAAAGCCCTTCTTGGGCTGCCTCGTTCATAACCCCAACAATTTATGTTTCCAGAGCCTCCTCTGAGCCGTGGGCTGCATAAGCGCTCCCTTGGCTAACCCCCGATGAGGTGTGCTCATCTCACACGTGGAGAAACTGAGGCCCGGAGAGGTAACTGAGGCTGCACAGCCAGCTCTGAACCCAAATCTGACCCCAAGCCCTTTCCCCGGAGCCCTGGGTCCCAGGCCCCACCCCACCCCACCCCTGAGCTGAGCAGCCTGGTGGGCAGAGGAGGGCAGGTGTGCAGGGGAGGCCATCATCAGGTGTGGCCAGTCTGGCACCATCTGAACTCCCCCAGTGGGGCTGCCTGTTGAGAAAGACAAGGGCCCAAGAAGCAATTAGCCCAGAAAATGGTTCGGGACAGGAAGGGACTAACTGCTTTTCTGCCCGATGTCCGTTGGTGCTGTCAGGGGACGCAGGCTGGGGGAGGCCGAGTTCTTGCCCTGGACCAGCTTCCACTCCTGCCCAAGCTCTGCCGAGGGCACTGCTCTGGGACCTGTCACAGACCTGTATGGCCACCGTGTCGGCAACCTGCCTGCAACTGCGGCAGGCACGGGGAAGCACATGGGGTACATACCAGGGAAAGCTGTGACCATGAAAACAAGAGACTTGATGCAACTGGGCTGAGGCCAAAATTCTGAGGACTTTGCAAAAAACCAAAATATGAAGGGCAGAGAAAAAGAAGTGAACACCTTGTCATGAGCCTTGGAGACCTCAGCCTTGCAGGCCCAAGGAACCAAGCCGTGGTGAAGCTTCCGAAGGCCCTCGCTCAAAGCGTGAGGCCCCAAGACATTGCCACGAGCGCGGCTCAGCCTCCATCAGTGCCCGCCACCTGGCAGGCAGGGATAGTCCCACCTGTTTACCCCGCACCCTCCCCTACTCTCCCCGCTGCCTTTGCTGTCCCAGATGAAGCTGTTCCAATCTATTCCCTGCTAGGATGTTACGTAACAGCAACTCCACATGGTAACGTGGACCTGGGATGTCTCCTGGGAGACGACCAGAAAGCGGGAGATGATGGACCTACGAGAGGGAATGAACTTGCTGTGCTCAGTGTGAGAAGCAGTGTGCCTGAGACCAAGGTCCGTCATCCACCTTCAAAGCTGGACATATTTGGACCTCACCTGAGACGTGGAGCTTCGTTAAGGAAAAAGCCAAGATTCTGCAGACTGCAAATGAATTCATCAGTAGTAAGAGCGGCCATTTCCTTACTACGTGGCAACCAAGTAAACTCGCGTAAACCTGGCAACCACCCGACCCCGTAGATATCGACATTCCCATTTTACAGATGAGGAGACTGTGGAGACACCCAGGGTGGTGGAGCTGGGATCTGAACAAAGGAGTGGGCGCCTGATGCCCTTAGACGCCGCTGCCCCCTCCCTCGAGCCCGTCCGTCCCTCAGAAAGCCCCGTCGCCCACCCACACCACCGTGCATTCCCATGCACTCGGCACACACGTGTTCTCGTCTGCCAGGGCCTGCCTGCCTCTAGCTGGGGTTTTTTGGGGTTTTTTAAAAGATTTTTTTGATGTGGGCTTCCCTGGTGGCGCAGTGGTTGAGAGTCCACCTGCCGATGCAGGGGACACGGTTTCATGCCCCGGTCCGGGAGGATCCCACATGCCGCGGAGCGGCTGGGTCCGTGAGCCATGGCCACTGAGCCTGCATGTCCGGAGCCTGTGCTCCGCAACGGGAGAGGCCACAACAGTGAGAGGCCCGCGTACGGCAAAAAAAAAAGTGGACCATTTTTAAAGTCTTTATTGAATTTGTTACAATATTGCTTCTGTTTTATGTTTTGTTTTTTGGCCACGAGGCATGTGGGATCTTAGCTCCCCGACCAGGGATCGAACCTGCACCCCCTGCACTGGAAGGCGAAGCCTTAACCACTGGACTGCCAGGGAAGTCCCTCCAGCTGGGCTCTTGCAACAAATTGTCCTTGTCTCTCTGGCTAAAGCCCAAGCACGACACTCACTCCTGCTTGCGGTTGCCCTGTCAGGGGCTCCGGGGAAGAGACACTAAGTCCTGGCTCTGGGAGTCTTCTAAAGGGACCTAGAGGCCCCTTCTGTCCCAAATGGTCTGGCCTGAGGAGTGAGCCACATAAACTGGACATCAAGATAGGGGACTTTCACTCGGGAAATCACAGGGAAGTGAAGGAGACGCGGCCCCTATCGAGCTCTTCTTCCCCGCGAGGCCGTGTCTGGATGAGCCTTTGCCCTACAATCTGCGGAGAGGCTCGTGGGAGTCCTGCTGCCTCGCTAAGAGGGCTGCTGCCCATGAACGTGGGGAAGCAGGTCTCAAGGCCCCCAGAGGCAGCTGCCACAGTGGTTCAGGACACGACTTTGGAGGCGCAAACCTCAGCTCTGGCAGCTACAGGCTGGGTGGCCTTGAGCAACTGATGCTGGTTCAGAGAAGGCGCTCAGTAAAGGGCAGCCACTCAAAGTCTGCCCCAGGCCCTCTCCCAACATGGCAACACTGAAGAGAAGTCGCCAAAGGATTTCCCATTTGAAGTTAACAGGTGACCGTCAAATGCCTCTGCTGTAGAAAGACCAGTGCCGACTGCGCTGAGCCAGCCTTTGGCAGAGGACTAGAAAATCACATGTCTTTGGGCTCCAGCTCTTAAGGCCAAAACTTAAGAGAAGCCAAGGCGTTTGTTTCAGGAAAGATCATAGCCGTCAAATGCGGTGCCCCAACTTGCTGGCCGAGAACAGACAGGCTCCATTTGGCGCCAAGAGACAGCGAATGTGATACACGCAGGCCTCCCTGCTGACGCCAGAAAGGGCTGTGCAGTCAAGGAGGAGTATTTGGCCAGTGTCACTAAGGAGGGGTTCAAGCACAGGCAACACCTTCCTTTTCAATGTGTATTAAGTCATTTGTTTATTTCTCAAGATGTGCACACTCAAGTATTCAGTTGGCCAGGACAACTCGTGGCTCCTAGGTATGTACAGGTCCTTCGACGGCTTGGGTTACAGACAACTTCATAGCTAGTGCACCACACACACGAGATAAAACAGGAAGCCTAAAATCCCCAAGCCACTCCAAGAAAAGTGAGGGAGGGAGGAGGGAGGAGCAATGATGGAGCAACGATGCAGCAACCCGTGGCGGAAATCACACACAGGAGGGGAGAACACAGAGGCAGGCTAGCTTCCATCTCTGTCGCCCGCAGTTTCATGTGGTGCTCAGGGGACTGAGTCCAACAGGTCCTTCAGGAAGCTCTCCGGATCAGTGATTTCTGATAAGAGACCTGGAGAACAGGCAGAGACTGCTTAGCAGCGGCCCTCGCAGCCCCCAGCCCGAGTCACGGAGGCTGCGTCCACGCGGGGAACACACTGTGCTCCCACAAGCTCGGACACAGCTGCTCACGGGAGACCGGCGATGACTGCAGAGACAGTCACCGAGCAAACACTCTCGTCCTGGGAGGGGAGCTGGGCTCCGACACCTGGCGCTGCGGCAGGATTAAAGGCGTTTTAAGTGGCAGCGGCCAGCTCACGATCTCCCCACGATCTCCCCAGGGCGGAGGTGCTAAACCCGGGTCCATGGACCCTGCAGGGGCCTGTAAGTCCACTGAAACTCAGTGTGCAATGGAGCGGGGGGGGGGGGGGGGCCGCAGGGGCAGGAGGTTAGGCAAAGAAGCCACCTTTAAGCTCTGGGCCCTATGGCCATTACCTCGGACAGGAAGTGAACTGGGTAAACCTGCTGGGGGGGGGGGGGGGGGGGGGCCCTCTGGAGAGTGTCTACAGCCTTCAGCAGATTCTCAGAGGGACCTGGGGCCAAACAAAGGCTAACCCCACTGCCCTCGAGGGCTGGGAGGAACAGGGTAGGGTAAAAGAACCCAACCCCTAGTTCAGGACCTGGAGCAAGCTGCCAGAGCTCAGGAGCTCCGTTTCCTCCACTGCCAAATGGGGACAGTAACAAGTCCTTGTCACATCACCCTGAGGATTAGATGAGGCCAGTTATGTGAAGGTGCCCAGGGCACAGAAGGTGCTCGCTCAATCCGCATCAGGTCCCCTGCGGCCCGTCCCTCCCTCACAAGCAGGGCTCTCATTTGACCAATGCGGGGTCGTTAACCCCGAGGCGGGGCAACACTCAAACTGAAGTCTGGGCTAATGCAGGAAGAGTGGCCCCCATCAGCTCTTGCTGGTTTGGAAAGTGTTTTTGTTCTTGCATTTGAGTAGGGTGTGTCGGATGTTCTGAAATTTCCTACCAGTTTGAACAAAGCAATAAAGCCACGCCGTAAACGCCTGGGCTCGAGTGGAAGGCGGCAGAGGCCTCCCTCCTGGCCTGCCCCCGC
>NW_006786690.1:7600776-7647729 GCF_000442215.2 Lipotes vexillifer | reverse complement strand
GCTCTTCCCTGCTCCAGGGCTGATGCAAAGCCCTGAACAGAGGTGAATACCTTCCTTCCCCTGCCCGCCTCTTGCTCCTCTTCCTCGGACTTTGACATTCATATTGGCAGTCTTTGTAGACATTCACCAGACCCCTGAGTGACAGGTAAGGCACTGGGCCCTGAGGACACAGACACACAGGCTACCTGCTCTCAGTTGGGGTCACCTCTTGAAGAAAGCAAGGAGTGTAGCCAAGGTAAAATGTCCAGGCTGAAAAGACACCCATGGGAGCATCTAGTGAAGTTAACAAAGGAACTGGGGTGAGTGGTGGCAACCTCTGACCGACAGGTAACGGGGGAGGCACCAGACCAGCAAAGGCCCGTCCACTATGGCTTCCACTGAGGCCACCACAACAAACGGCCAAACTGGAAGAAAGGCCTGGAGCTTTGGGGAAGCTCCATCCGGGAAGAAAGAGGAATTCACACTGAGCATCACTCCGAACGTTTGAGGCTTCAGTGCCCAGAGGACAGACTAGAAAATGCTAGTGGCGACCTTCTCTTGAATAGTGGGATCTGGGAAGATTTTTTTCTTGCTCTTCACACTTGACAAAATTGCCGTCAGGGAAAAGGAAACAAGCTCACAGAAGAGTTAGGCAGGTGCAGCTCCCCCTGCTTTGGCTCTGGGAGCCCTACCTTGGAAAGGACGGTGGTGATAGGGAGCTGGGCTGCAGTGCCCACACCCTCAGAGGGCACGGGACTTTTATTTCTGGGTTGATTTCCCAGCACTGGCCCAAGTCACCTCCCCCTGCTGTCACCTGATGCTTGGTTATGAAATCCAAACAAATTTTCATGTGTTTGCAATTAGGATGACAAATTTGTTGTATAACAAACCTGTACACAGGAGAGAACAATGACTTCATTTTTACCAGCTGGGGGATGAGGAACTGTCTGAGGATGTCTCATGTGACAGCACTTCAAAGCACTGCCCTATCCCTACTAACAGAGATGTTCTTTGCTCTCTTTTGATATTTACTATTTATCTTAAGAATCAGAGTTGAAATCTTCCACACCTCCCCGGGGGCAGCTGTGACATAAGATGTCTCAGTCCCCGAAAGGCAGGAGGAAGTCAGGTAAGCTCCATGTCAGTTCTCTGAACTGTCATAAGAAGCCAGGAAACCAAAAGGGGCTCCAGTGATTTTCCAGCTATGCCCCACTGGGAACTTGTTTAATCTTCAAAGCCTCAGTTACCCCATCTGTAAAATGGGGATAACCACAGCTCCGCCTCACACAGGGCTGCCCTACAGACTGGGAAAGCGTGTGCATGAGGAACACAGCACCTGGGGTGAAGTGAGCCACACGTCACGGCCGCATCTCGTTACCAGGGACCTGGTATGTACACATCTCTCCCAGACCCTTCAGTGGTGGCCCACAGGCTGGTTCTCGCCTGTTTTTTCCTGTGTGTGAAGATGAAAGCGATGGCCAGCCCCACTAAGATCTGTGAAAGATGAAAAACCTTGACACTGACCAGCGGCGTCGAGGAACTCTGAGAAGGTCTCCACTGGCATGAACTCCTCCTGGAAGGCCTTCAGGGCCTTGTCGGCAGCTTCGTGGATGGGCATGTCGTTGTGGCGGATGTACTCCGCGAGAGAGCAGGACCAGCCACCCTCCGTGTTGCTGGTCGGCACCTTCTACGAGAAGCAACAGGACACACAGGCCGGGCGGGTCGCTCAGGTCAGGCAGGGAAGAAGAGAGCCCTCCCATACACATCCAAGTTTTCCCTGGAGGATGTGTTCTGCTTCCAGGAACAACAAAATTTCACTTCATTCCTCTCACAGCCCCTCTCCTAAGCGCACGTCACATGAACCTACAAGCTTCGAGAGGCGATGCGTTCTTTCCTCCCCATCCCCTCCACCATCGGCATTTCCCTAAGAAGAGGGACTCGTCAACATGCTTTAATTCAGCTGTTTCATTTAGATGATGAAAGGAACCACCCCAAACCCTCTGATTCTCTCAAGGCTGAGAGGAGCGTCCCTATTATAAATGGGGCTGGAATAAGTTACACTCACACAGGGCAACGGAGTTGATCCAAACAGAGGGGACGAGAGCAAACAGAGGGTGACTCGGGGTGGAGTGGGGGGAGAGCAGCCTGTAGACGAGGGTCTGCAGCAGCCTGAGACCGGGTCACAGGAGCGGTCACGGCTACAAATGCAGTCTACACATGCAGGGGTCGGAGCTAGAGGGTGAACCCCTCCCCACGGCGGGTCGGCCTGTTTCTCGGGGGGAGGCTGGTGGAGGAGCCAGCTGCCAAGGCAGGGTCAGAGCCACAAGCACAGATGTCTATGCCCCTGCCAAACCCGGCCACGCGCCCAGCGGCCTCCTTACCTTAAACATGTTATAAATGAGATCAACGAGGGCCCAAAAGAGAAGGGAAGAGCGATAAGCAGAGTAGTCCTTCACCACCTTGTCTGTCAGCCTGGAAAATAAAACCAAATCCCATGTCCGTGAAGACCCCGAGAGGATACTCCCAAGGACAGAGCCAAGCATTCTGGGAGCAGGGGAAGAGTCACGGGCACTGAGCATCACTCAGCTCCAGCCACTTGCCATCTTCTCGGAGGAACGCAGCCACGGGTCAGAGCTTCTGAAGCCCTGGGACCCAGAGGTTTATTCACCACAAGACGCTGTGTGACAGAGTCATCTTTAGTAGCCACTCTGCTAAGCCAGGGAAAATGGGAAAGAGGGAGACGTAAGTTGCAACACGGCAGCCAAAAGGCTACTGCCTTAAAGAGTCGCCAAAGAGTCCCGTGTTTCCCTGTGTTTAGCCCCCACACGCGCTCTCGGACTTGACGGGACCGAGTAAATGCGGGAGGAAACAAGATTCTACTTCAGTCTTCACATTCCCACTTGGAGAGGTTTTACCAGCAGCCAGCAGACCTAAAGCAGTCTCACACAGTAATCTGCCGACCGCGTGCCAGGTTAAAACCAGCAAGCCGGTGGACACCCGGCGTCGGACAACAGTGATGTCTCGGATGCGAGCCACAGCCGGCCCAACACCTCCGAAATCCCGGGCTAATCCCGGAGCTCACCGCACCCCTTCGTTTCTAACCAGCATCGCTGCTACTTAATCCAGTGGTGCAGTCTGGGATTAAAGAGCAGCCAGGCCCTTGGAACACGGAGGGCCGTCACTGGCAACAGCATCCACCGCCTTCTCGGCAGACGCTCCTGGTCTGAGGAATGATTACAGCAAGTAGAGCCACCATGACGTACAGAACGACCAGCAGCCGCTCCGCATGGTGAGTGAAGTGCCGGTGCTGCCTTGGCTTCTACAGCCCAAGATCTAGGAGAGGTTTTGTCTGCAAACTGCCTTCATATCTGTAACAAGTAAAGGCTAGATAAACCCTTGTCATGGAGATTCTACACCCTGGAACAGAGCCCATACCAAAGGGACCAGAACTTAGTATTAAAATGTGTGTGCATGCACGCACCATGTGTTTATATACGCTAGAATCATAAACATCAGACAAGCATAGATGTTATTCATTTAGAAGCTAAAACTACACTGTACGGGCCTCAAGTGAAGGGACTACCTAGCATGAGACAGGCCAACCACACCTACACTCAGTCAACGTTTAAGTTATTAACCAAAGTAAAGTAAAATAATAAAATGAGACAATTCTGTTCGCTAAGGTATGCTACCTGTACGCTCCCTCCCCCCAACATCTCCAAAGCGCCCACCTCCTCCCCGACCGCCTTGCATGAGGATGCTGCAGCCGAAAGGGAAAACTACTGCGAGGTGGGCCTGTGGACGACAATGAGAATTCTTTCTCTGCAACTCTGTGCGCTGGCAGACAAGGAAACAGAAAAGGCTCTGACGGAAGCCTAGTAAAGTCCCAGGCTTAAATACTTGCAAGTTCCTGGCAGAAGAAAAACCCGCAGAAGAGAGCAACTTCTCTTGGGCAGACTCCTAGATTTTTGTGTACCTGCTGCTACTCCCCACCCCATAATGGGCTGAGGACAAAGCCTGCTGCCAGTGGCACTGCCCCAACCACCAGGAGGTCACCCTCTAAATGTCCCTCCTCGGAGGGTGTCCAACACCGTGCTGATGGCCAGCACTCTGCCACCCTGCTTCCAGGGCACCCTGCTCACACCCCGACACCCCGCCAGGGCTGCTCCTTCTTGCAGCTCTTTCGCATTGGTGGCACGAATCTGGGGTGGCCCTGCCCAACTTAATTATTTCAGGTTAATTAGTAAAGGTGACTAAACTGCTACACAGGAAATGGCAACTCATGAGTGCAGCTCACACTGGATTTCCTAATTAAGCTGTGACCAAATCAGCTTTTCCTTAACTGCCTGGGACAGTAATGAATTCCAGTCTCCTAGCTGAAAGCGACAGAGCTCCTGTGGGTTCAGATTTCACACCTGCCACCGAGAGCCTGTGCCCAGTAAATAGCTACTTTGCATGCTATGGATACAGGCCGAGCCTGGCTTATCAACAACTTAGTATCTTCCAGATCTAACTTTTGATTCCTAGCAGCTAGTTAACTATTAATGCTCCAGACTCTTGGTTAACACTGGAAAGTGCTATGTTCGGAATAGGGGCAGGAGCTAGGTAGGAATCTAACAAGACCGTCCCCCTCCTGCTCTACACAGAGGCTGGCACTGGCTGGACCCAACAGCAGAGCTCCAACCTGGTCTCCCCGGGCCACGAGGCGCCTACCACTAGCGACCTGATAAATCAGAGCTGATGGAGGTGGAGACACCAGGTGTGCAAATTCAGGCCAAGGCTGCTTCCACTTGGTCTGTCATTATCAGGGGCCTAAAAGCTCCTCCCCTGCACCCTTGTTGGAAATGTCCCCTCGGATCCTAGCGAAAGCAGACACAGGACAGACCTTCCCAAAGTGAAGCAGGTTTCCCTCAAGGGCAGAAGCAAGCTGACAACTCATAGCCTACTCTGTAGCCCAGGGAAGGCAGACTGCTCGGGGCCACGACAGGCCAAGAGTAGCGCCAAGGGGTCCCCTCGGGGTGGCACAATCTGTGCAATCGTCGCAAAGGGCTTCTCGCTGTTGTTGTCTGCAGTTGTTTGCCTCAAGACACCTCCCAGCTGACCCAAATCACAGCACGGGGTCATGAAAACAAAGACCACTTCCTTCCTGAAATGCCTTCCTTCTTAGGGAGGTGTCCACACCAACAGCAGAAAAAGAAAAAAGGCTCATGGAACGCGGGGGCAGACGGGATAGGAATGTGATCAAGGAGGGAGATGAGGAGCTTTTAATACCAGTAAAGAACATCCCCAAGCACAGCCCCCAGGAAGCTTTGCTAGTTTATGCGCAGACCAGCAAGATTCGGAACACCTGGCTACCTGTCTCAACTGCCTGCCGACCCTAACCCTTCTCCTGAGAAGTCTCACCCTGTGCCTGGCTGGCTTCCTCTCTGAGGGCACTTCCCAGGGGTAAGCCTGGCCCCACACTTCTAGTGCCTGAACACCTGACCCAGAGGGGCAGGCACTCGGCAGCGTCAGGCCTCGACTCTTGGTGTGACCGGCCGGGAAGGCTCAGGGTCCATTACCGAGTCAAGCGAGGCGCCTCCACTCGGCACCTGCACGCCGGCACCTGCACGCCGCGGGCAGCTTTTACCCACAGCGGTTACAGAGTCCGGGCGACAGGCGGCCCAGGAGACGGCTCCCTGAAGCAGGCACTTCCCGAAGCGAGCACTGACCTGGTGGCTCCCCCTGGAGCCACTGCCCTGGCCTGAGAGGTCACCAGCAGCCGCCGCAGGATTTCCACGCGTATGGCTTGCCACTTCTCGGGGGGCAGGACGTGGAGGGCTAGGACAGTGAAATAGTGGGGCCCGTCCACTTCAAAGGCACTCTCCACCCACTTCTCCTTGGGCTGCTCCAGGAAGCCCTGGAGGTTCTTCTCCTCTCGGGAAGTTGCTCGGGTTCTGGAACAAAAGAAGCACCATGAAACCAGGGCAGAAGCAGGGCACGAGCAGCAAGAGGGGAGGAGGCTTGCTCAACCTCCCGTCTTCTTTTTAAGTTTCCTGAGCGCTCGGCTCACGGAACCCCCCACCCGTCCTCCACCGCCCCTCCCGCCTCCTCTCCAAGCGGGGCACCCCCAGCCCCGTCCCAGTCCTTCTCGGGGGCATCTTCCTCGTCCCCCACCCCCCAGCCCACCTCCGCACAATTCCAATTGCGCGTGTGTCCGGCACATTCACAAACACTCCACCATCCACGTGTCCTGACAACTCTGGAAGGTGACAGCCGGCACCTCTTTACCAGGGTATCTGAAGGCCCGGGGAGTGAAGTGACACAACCAAAGTCACCAAACCAGTCAGCAAACCCAGAGTCCCTGAGCCCACAGCCGACACTCCCCGACTCCACGAATCTCAGTACAGCTAACTGTTCACACGGCATTTGCAGCCGGTGCCCTTCCTAGGCTATCGTGGTGTGTTCTTTTACGTGTCTGTGTCCTCTCTCCTCCATTAGAACAGATTCCTCCCGGCGAGCACTGCTTCTTGTTCTCGCTTTTGCCTGAACTGCAGCAACAACGGTAATCATCAACTTTAACGCCAAGCCCATTCTAAGAGCTTTCCATGGATTATCTCATTTAATCCTCACAATAACCCGATGAGACGGGTACTCTCCCAACGTTACAGAAGGGGAAACTACAGCACAGAGAGAAAGTAAATATTCTGCTCAAAGCCACACAGTGGGGAGTGAAGGAACTGGGCTCTGACCCAGGCAATCTGGCTCCAGTGCTTTCCCAGCGTGGACTCTCCACCTGCAATGAAGCTTCGACAGGCCACTAGACGGGCACTGAGAGACCACTTCCTTATCACATATTTCTGGCTACACTCTCCCCTTACGACCTGGATGGCGCTCTCAGGCCAAGAGTGCTTGATGCCCCATCCTAGTTCCCTGGAAATAAAAACACAACACTAGTAGCAGCTGAATCAAAGTTACCAGGTCTGCACATGGCACTGCCAGGCACTGGACTGTGGGAAAGCAGGGGGGATGGTAGGGGGACACCAGGCACCCTTCTGCTCCATGGATGAACATAGATGAAACAGGCGGCTACACTAGATTGGAGTGTCCAGAATTGGAAATCAGAAGTTTTGTGCCATCGCACGACCCGCTCCACTCTGCGCTGGCTCGTGCTGTGTGTGACATACTCGCCTTCATATACAAACATCCCACCAAAGGCAGCGATCCCTGCTCAACCAGCGCCCCCCTTCCCCCCCGCCCACCGTGACCAAGCTCACACCAGCGTGAACCGGCGAGGGAAGCAGGCTGTGGCTGGGAAACAGTGCCTCTTCGTGCAGCTTCCGGCTCAGCCTCTAACTGACCGAGACCATCAGGACACAGCCCGCTCTCTCCCCAACTAAGGAAACTAAGCATGAGTTACGAGTGTCTGGCATTTCAGAGACACAGTGACATCTGAAGCCACCAGCTCTGTTCTGCTGGACAAATCATGCAGCCTCTCTGGGTCTGCTTTGCTCCCCGGAGACTGGGGCGGCCCCCTCCACCCCACCGCTGCCAAAAAGAGGCAACGGCTCTGTCAAAGGCCCCACGGACACCAGCAATCAGCACTGCTCAGGCCGGAAGCACAGGCCTGTTTTTTTTCTGGGCTACCTTCCTTCTCAGTTGACTTTCCCAAATAATCTTTAACAACACGTCCCCGCTCACAGCTGCCAGAAGCCTCACTCACTGAAGAAGAAACAGGGGTAGCAAGTCCAGGTCCTTGGTCCTGCCACATCCTCCAGCTGTGAAACGCTCACCTGGAACAGCCTGTGTGCCTTTGACAGTGACTGTGTGCGGCCCTGACCCATGGCCTCCCCCATCCAAGGGAACAGTCTTGCAAGTAGCAGCTACACCGAAGTAGAAGCTTCGATGACCTGGCCTCTCCCGCTTCCTGCTCCCCTCTGGGCTGAAGGTCAGTCCAGGGAGGCAGCCCTTGGCTGCCCGTGCTGGTAGATGAGACAGTTTTGGAAAAGGAAGCCACCGTACTCTTATTCTGTGTGATTCCAAAGAGGCGCAGATGAACATTCCTACTTTGGTAAAGGCTGCCTGGGGCCAGACATTCATTCTAGAACTAACTAGAATGGCTACGGAAAAGCCGGGAGAGCTTGTTGGGCAGAGGAACACGGGGTGGGTCAGCAGTGCTGCCCCGAGACGCGCGGTACTGACGTGTTCAGGACGTAAAGCACGGTGTGGATGATGTAGGGGATCAGGTGGATGTTGCTCTCCCGGCCGCCCCCTCCAGTGTCCGCGCTGAAGGACTGCTCCATGGCGAAGCGCAGGAACAGCAGCTTGATGTCGTGGATGTTGAGCTGGTACGTGGGCTCCCGCTGGCCCGTGCACTCCTGGAGGTAAGTATTGTGCCTGGGAGAAGAGAACAGGTGGTGGAGTGGAAGCAAGCTCCCTGGTGAAGACCCAGCTGGGAAGGCAGAGCCCCCCTTCGGCCTGATGGCTGTGAAGGTTACACAGACGGATAGAGAATGAAAGCGGGAGTCAAGGACAAGGGCTGGGCTCGGGGGAAGACAAGAGCAGAGCACACTTTTGTTTCTGCTGTGACTGGACGCGATGCTCTCCAAGCTTTGAGGAGAACGTGCCGGTTTGGGGGCGGGGCGGGGGGGAGCAGGGGGGCATTTCTTGATGGACTAATGTCATAGGACATATTGTGACCACATCTGGACGTGCATTTTGGGAGAAGAAATGTAGAACTTATTCATTCTGACTGACAAGGTGATCCATCCATAAGAATCATCTCCTCAACCTCCAAATAAAAGGTTTTCCTATGTCAATGTACATCACCAACCACCTGGACTCTGCCCCTGATTAAGTCTGTGCCTCGGTCTCTTCATCTGGAGAACGTGTATAACAACAACACTCGCTAAGCAGCTCAACATGCTGCCCAACATGACTGTCATCATTATTACTGCCAAGTGCCTGGCTTATGGTAAGTATCTTTTCATCCCCGAGCTTTACAATAGGACTTGGAGTGGGGCACCACTGCACAAGGCATCTGCAAGAGATGAGGACCTCACAGAAGGTTTCGCTACTCTACTCTGGATTTTAGGACAAGGGAGGCTTTGAAAGGAGCCCGATATTCCCCACGCCATCAAGCTATTTTCATTATTTAAACCTCAGAGAAATAGAAGTGAACTCTGGGAAATTTTGGCCTCGAGGACCAAGTCAGGGGTCCCGTGTGTTGTGTCCTAAGATCAGCAAAGGAGGAGAGGTAGCAGATAACCAGAGATTCCACCTGGGGCCCCAGGCGCTGAGGGTGCTGGCTTCTCCCAGCAGAGTCCCCTCTCTTCCGGACGGGCTCCCCTGTCAGGAAGCAAAGACAGACATGGATTCCTGATGAAGGTGACAGGAGATGGCCTCCCCGGGGCCGGGCTGACAGCTGATCTTCCCCCATCTCCTGGGAATCCTCTCTTTTCTATCATGCAAGATGCTCCACACTCACCTTGCCAGACAGGTGGCAAAAGCTGACTCAGGGACATGGGGCCCCCAGACGGGAAGGAGGCCGTTGCACTTAGTGTTGGCGTTCTGAAGGGCGGCACTTTCCCACTCTTCTCGGCCTCGAGCCAGCCTGGATTGGGAGGAGAGCAGGGACAATTAAATTAATCGGAATTAACGTGGCAACCAGGCGCCTGGGCGCATGGGGGCGGAGGAGGGTTTGCTGACACTAAGGAAGTGCTGGCCCGTGTGCCTGACTCTACAGAGAAGAGCAGCCGTTTGTAACCACGATGGTAAATGCCGGCTTCACCGCCTCTAGCAAGCAAGGCTGCTCTCACCAGCCTTGGGCCAAAAGCCAAGTATCTTTTCCAGATCATATGGCAGGAATGGCCCTTGGGCCTGTGTGGCTGAAGGTAGGACACCATACTTCGCAGAGCCTAAGGAAGAGAATTAAAGCCTCAGGGGTGGCAGAGCCCCACCCACTCCCAGTCCAGGGCTCCTGGCGAGCTGCCCACTCCCCTGAAGTCACACAGGGCTAGTACTGAAGCACATGCAAGGGGAGGCCTAGTGAAGGAGCCACCCCGCAAGAGCCAGGCCCACCTGACGGCAGCCAGGTGGCAGTCGTAGTGCACGATGTTGAAGTGGGACACGGTGCTGTAGCCCTGCTGTTTCCGGGGCTTGCTCTCCATCTCCTCTAAGGCTACCCGCTTGGTGAAGGTATAAATGCCCAGGACCTTGGTGGGCTGCAAAGATAACATGAAAAGGAGGAGAGGTGAAACCCCAAGGCAGGCTGTGAAAGGACGTGAAGCAGAGCAGAGGGGCCCCGAGGGTCTACGATCCTAGGAAGGGATGCATTCAGGAAAGGGGGTGATGGTGAGCCCCTCAGTCTCCTGGCTAAGCACTTGGCTGGGCAGAGCCCCAGTGAAATGAGGGTTGTGGGGAGCAACTGAAATAAAGTGATGCTGCTAGACAGAAGGGCAGAAATGCGAGCCTGAACGGTCCCTTCCTTTTTGCTTCTTTTATCTGAAAATGAAGAATAAAGTGCCTTCTTGTTAAGTCACTTGTTTTTCAAAACTGACCAGAAAGCTCCAAGGAGCCTGTGTCACAGCAGGACTTAACAGGGCTTGTGGCCCAGGGTAGTGCCCCTTCGACAGGCTTGGGTGCTAACTAATAAGTTCCTGGAGAGGAAGAGGGATGCCTTTTAGGCCTTTAGGGGAGCAAACTGGTCACTTGCTGTTGTGCTCCTTTGGGTGTTAAATCGAGTTTGGTGGAGCCCAGAAAGCCAAGGTCCTGACCTTCTCTCCAGGTTACCTGAATATGGAAGCAGCATGATGTGTTTTTAAAAGCCCCAGGTCTGAAGTCAGAAAAGCCTGGGCTAGAACTCTGGCTCTGCTACATGAACTTTGTTTTCTCAACCATAAATTAGGGCTTTTTACAGGTTTAAAGATAATATTACCCAGTTTACATAAAGGCTCTGGGCACAGTGCCTGGCACACAGAAGGGACCCAGTGAGTGGTAGCTGTTGATGACGATGAAGACTACTGTTCAGATCAGTCTGCCTCCCCACCTTTAGAGAGGACAGCTGGCCCTAAGATACGAGCCTTGACTCTGGCCTAAGAACAAAAAGGCCTCAGGCGAGGGAGGGCACCGGGGCTTGGGACTTGGGACTGACCGCAAGCCTGCAGCCGTACCTGGAACTTGTACCCCTCCCTGCAGATGCAGCATGTGAGGCCCGGCTCCTCGATCAGCTCCTCCATCTGCTTCAGGAGTGCCGTCTTGGTCACAACCTGGCCCTTCTCATTGGTCTGTAAGGGGAACCCCAGGTGGCACATCAGACAGGAATTTCCACGCACCCTCCCACTGCAGCCTGGGGACACGCAGGCACAGGGCTGACCTTCCACATACATGAAAAGGACTGCTGCACTGAAAAGAAATCTCTTTAGTTGGCTTCTAATGAGGGTAAAGACCCAGATTCTCCTGCTATTCTCTTCCTACAGGAACCACTGAAGCAGAGGAAACCATCCAGCTAGAACCCTGGCAAGTTGCCACTTGCCAACAAAGAAGCCCCCTTTCTTTGTGCCAGCAAGACCAACTCTCGGCTGACAAGGGCTGTTGCAGCATGATTCATTTACTGTTCCCATGGGAGTTTTAAAACTGCTGACACTCATGTTCGCTGGTCTGGAGAAGGCTCCCATGGGACCTCTGCCTCCTCCAAGGTAGGACAGTGAGAAGAGCACAGAGCCCTTCTTGTCGAACAGACCCAGGTTCAAACACCTGTCAGCCACTTGTTAGTTATGTGCCTTGCCGATTTACTTCACCTCTTAGCTTCAATTAGTTCATCTGAAAAATGGGTATAAAAATCAACCTCTCAGAAGCACATGAGGGCTTAAATACAATCTTACAAGGAGGCTGCCTAAGCACAGTGCCTGGCATATAGTAAATCCTTGATAAACAATGATTATCACCATTCTTAATGCTTCTGTGAACTTGTTAAGTCATTTAACCTCTGAGCCTCAGCCGTATAGCAGAACAATGATAGTCACATATCTAAGGGTTGTTGGGAAGATGAAAGAAGGTAAAGCATCTAGCGCCGTGCCCAGTACACCGACCCCCTGCCCACAGCCTTCACCTTCACCCCGGCTCTGAGACCCCGGAGCACAAATGACTGTGCCACAGGGTAGGCAAGAATGCGGGGACCCGGGCGTGGCTGTACCGTCATGCCCAGCGTGCCCAGAGCCTTCTGCCTCATGGCCATGGCCATGCGCTTCTTCTCAGCCCGGGTCTCCCTGCGGGCCGCGTCTATCTTCTTGTTTACGTCAGGGTGTTCCCGCAGCGCCTCCAGCAGGTTCTCCGCCAGGGTCCCAATGCCCTCATCGCTGGACACCTGCTCCAATTTATGCAGGTTTGTAATGGAGTCGGTTCCGATCAGAACCTGTCAAGAAGGGACCAAAGAGATGAAGGCCTCCAATTATGTAAACAAGTGTTCTTCTCAGGAGCTTAAACCTTTAAAAAATGTGCACAATCTCATGTCATCTGCTTGGTTTCAATCAGATCCTCTGATTTTACAGTTCAAGAGATTCGGACAAATGGAGGAGGTTAGGCTCTGCCACCAACCTCTGACTAGTCACCATGCTCTTCAGTCTCCATAACCCTGTCTATAAGATGGGGGCAGGCCAGGGCCGCCATGATGATTAAATCAGATGCCATACGTAAAGTGCTCAGCACGGTGAAAGTGAGAGGGGCTCAGATAAGAGTCCCTGGAGAAGCAGCACCTGATGAGGCCTCAGTGGTGAACTCAGCAACCACACCAAGCAAAGAAGGCCCTTGATGTTCATGGGGGCTGTGCTAAGTTCTTCATCCGCGTCCACCAAACCCAGGAGCACAGCAGTTTTCTCAACCTAGGGATTCCAGACATACAACTACACGTGGGAGTGGGGATAAGAAAAAACTTAGAAAGAAACAGATGTAAACAAAAACCTCCTGTGCTTAAAAATGCTGGCAGCTGCTACACGACAGCACCACACTATCCACAGGGGTAGGAGAACGTCACGACACTGAAGGCAGGGGAAATCCGCAAAAGCTCTCCAGGGGAGTTCACTGCGAAATCCACACCACCCCACCACTGGTGAGCTGATGGCAGTTACCACACAGTTGACAATAAATCAAAAACAACAAAGCCAACTTGCAATGTGAAAGCTCAGCACTCAATTCAGGTCACTCACTAGCTCACAGATCTATTTTCCCAGCAGGTACACGTCCACTTCATACCTCAGCGAAATGACAGGCTATCTCTTGTCTCATGCTCCTCAACGCTGAACTCGTAGTTCCACTGCCTACTGAATACTCCACGGGTCCCCTAGACTTGACATTCGGGCTGTGTACTGTGTGCACGTGCGTGCACACATGCGGGTGAAGCGCCTACCCTCCTGAGGCTTACACCCTAGTTAGGAGGACAGACCACACGCTAATAATCTAACATCACAGACTCTCCTCCCCCTCACTCACTCCCAAACCTCCTAGTTCCCCATCTCTTTCAATGGCATCACCACTCCCGTCACTCAGTCCAGATACGGAACGGAGTTCTTGATTCACCCAGCTTCTTCACTGCCCACGTGCAATCAATCTCCAAATCCCATTTATTCCACCTCCCAGATCTCTGTCGAATCCATTCACTGTCCACCTCACTAACTGGAGTTCAGCCGCCATGGCTTCTCACCTAGATCACAATAAAAGCCTGCCAACTGTTCTTCCCACCTCCCTTGTCACCTCCATCCAATTCACCCTCTAGGGTACGGCCAGGCGCACTACCCTCAGGAGACAATCCACACTCTTCTCCGTGGGGCATGTGATGTGGACCCACGCTTACATCTCCAGTGCCGGCTCCTGCCACGTCTCACCTCCAGTGCAACTGCTTTCAATTCCTGGAATGCTTTAAGCTCTCTCACCTCTGAACCTCTGCGGGCGCCCTATTCTCCTCTTAGAAATCCCCTTCCCTTTGACCCCTTCCACACTGCATTTACCCCCAGCTCTGTTAATCACTATGTCCTCGGCTCTACCTTCCACCAGACAGTAAGCTCCCAGAGGGAGCTGTGACTGTCTCATCTGCCAACGTTGCCTCAACCTAGCGCAGCACAGGTACACGACAGGCACTACACAAATACGTGCTAAAAGAGAAGTGAATGGTCAGAAGTATGAATGCCAAGTACCTAACTAGATGAAGCCTTGTTTTTAAAAAAGAATTCAATTTAGCAACTAAGAATAAGTTTGGAATCCACTGACCTGAGTTCTCAGGTCAATGTGTTGCCACTGGCCAAATGACAATTCTGTCCCTTGACTTACCCGCATTCAAAATAAAAGATGTTACAAGGATAGGGGAAAAAAAATAAGTGAAAACTCTTACGTAGGAAGAATTATCCGTAAGATGTAATAATTATGACTACTTCCACTGAACTGAACAAAAGTTGAGTACTATAGTTATTTGAGTGAGACATATGGAAGAACCTTTACTGTAGCCAATTAACCACATTTTTGGAGTGAGTTATCAGAACAGATCACTAAATGAGAATGTGGAACTATACTCAAGATAGACAGCTCTAAACAACAACCGAAAAATGCAGCCCTGAGGACTCTCAAAACTCAACGCTGAAAAAACAAACAATACTACTAGAAAATGGGCAAAAAATATGGACATACATTTCACTGAAGCAGACAGACAGACGAAAGACATGAAAAGATGTGCAGTGAGTGTCATTATCCATTAGAGAAAACAAATTAAAACCACTCTAAAACCATCACTCTACGTCTATCAGCATGGCTGAAGCACCACCAAATGCTGGCGAGGATGCAGATAAAGCGGACCACTCACACCCTGCCAATGGGAATGTAAAGTGGTGCAGCCACTCTAGAAAACAGTTTGGCAGTTTCTTGTAAAACAAAATAATGCAACTACTACACAAGCCAGTAACTGCAGTCTTGGGCATTTACCCCAAAGAAATGGAAACTTATTCACACAAAAACCTGCACGTGAACATTCACAGCCGCTTTATTCATAGCAGCCTCAAAATGGCAACAACTTTAATGGGTGATGGTTAAACGGGTCACGGTGCACCCCCGCCGTGGACACTACTCAGTAGTAAGAAGGAACAAACGACTAATATATACAACCAGGACAAACCGCGAAGAAATTATGTCGAGTGAACAAAGCCAATCCCCAAAGGTTACATGCTTTATGATTCCATTTAGTATACAACATTCTTGACAGGACAAAATTACAGCGATGGAGAAGATCAGTGGTTGCCAGGGCAGGTGGATGCGGCTATAAAAGGATAGGGACTTCCCTGGTGGCATGGTGGTTAAGGATCCGCCTGCCAACGCAGGGGACACAGGTTCGAGCCCTGGTCTGGGAAGATCCCACATGCCGCGGAGCAACTAAGCCTGTGCACCACAACTACTGAGCCTGCGCTCTAGAGGCCGCAAGCCACAACTACTGAGCCCACGCACCGCAACTACTGAAGCCTGTACGCCTAGAGCCTGTGGTCCGCAACAAGAGAAGCCACTGCAATGAGAAGCCCGCGCACCGCAACGAAGAGTAGCCCCTGCTCACTGCAACTAGAGAAAGCCCGCGTGCAGCAACAAAGACCCAACACAGCCTAAATAAATAAATAAATAAATAAACAGGACAAGAAGAGGGATCCCTGTGGTAAGGAAACGGTCCCGAATCTTGACTGCATGGATGTCAATATCCTGGCTGTGATAAATTTCCTATAGTTTTGCAAGGCGTTCCCGTTGAGAGAAACTAAGTAATGGGTACACACGACGTCTCTGTATTATTTCTTAACAACTGCACGTAAACCTACAATAATCTCAAAATTAAAAGTTTAATTAAAAAAAAACAAATCCAGACTGGCCACCTGTCTGGGCCAATCAGGGTTTGTGAGAGTAACAGATAGCTCAGCCCAGTGACTATCAGGAAGGAGCAACCCGGGGGACAGGGTTGGGCCTCCCTGAGAACCAAGTTTTTGGCTGCCTGGGGCAGAGCAGAAAATGGTAGTGATGGCATTACAAATGTCCCAGGGACTACAGCCAGAAATCGAAACTCTTTTTACCCTCTGGCCAGCCACACCCTCACAACTGCTGCTCAGCTAAGCTGTGAGATAAAGAAGCCCCACATAAGAGTGAGTTGAATGAGGAAATCACAAATGTAACTTAATCCTGTCTGCACACAGAGAGATGAACCAGATGACTTCTGAGAGTTCTTCTAATCTGGGAATCATATATATTAGGGCAACTCCCATCTCAAGGCTAATCAAGGTGGTTACCTTTGCTCAGTCGTAGCAGGTGAAGAGAGAGGGTGTGGCTCCCTCCCATGACGTGTCCTGCTCCAGAATAAGGCCCACATTGCATGCTAGTTACTCACCTGGGTGGCAGGGTGCTGGATGGCCAGCCCCCGAAGAAGTCTCAAGATAAATGGCAGGGCTGGGCGAGACAAAAACTTTTTCCAGATGTCAGCATCCAAACTGCAAAGCAGAGAGAGGCTTATGAGCAGGCCAGAGAAGCAAAGGCCACCTAGAAACCGGCTGTTGATTCTGGCTTGTTTAGATGTGACCCTACAAGCGTACCATAAAGAATCACAAAGGACCACCCAACTCAGCTGAGAAACCAGATTGAAGTGAAACCAGATAGAAGTTTCCGTTTCCTCGAAACAGAAACCAACAAACTGCCATCCTTTCCCACAGGCCCAAGGGCTGCATGGTCACCTTGATAGTTTCCAGAAGGGGAGGGAGACCCCAAGGAAGGCAGAGGGATGCCAAGATGATGAATTAGAAAAGGAACCAGAAAGAGGGGAAGGAAAGCAGCCCCTCTGACAGAAGGTGCTGCTTACTTCTTGGCACTGGGAATGTGCTTTTTCATATAGTCAAGTGCATTCTGGGTGATTCCCTTCTGGAGAATCAGATCCTTTAGCTGATGCCCATTGCTGTTGTTCTTGATGCCAGCTGCGATTTTACAGAAGCAGTCCAGGAAGACTTTATCATCGCCACTGTGATCTTCGTCATACCTAGGAGGAAAGAGCAAAGACCCTGAGAGTGTGAAAGGAGGAACAAAAGCTGATCACGTCCTTTTCCTGGTTGACAATCTTCAATGGCCTACAGGATCAAGTCTAAACTCCTGAGCATAACATAAAGACCCTTCTCATCTGGCTCATCACGCCCCCCTATCTCCCAACCCCCTCTTGCATTTTCATGCTTTTGCACACGTGACTCCCTCCAGCTTGTCATATCTCCTTCCCATGTCACCAACCACTTCTCCTTCTCTGCCTCACCAGGTGCTACTTTAACACAATGTATTTTACTTTTTGCCTCCCCAGTTAGACCAAGCCTAGACTATCACACAAAAATCTAATAGAAACTCAGGTGATTCTTCCTTAGTCTCACAGAACTAGTTCAGGGTTTTCACAGGGACCCTCGTTTAGCTGTCTGAAATCTAAGCAACATACTTATCAAAGCTGCAGTATGGTTTGAACCGCTAGTTCAGGGTTTTCACAGGGACCCTCGTTTAGCTGTCTGAAATCTAAGCAACATACTTATCAAAGCTGCAGTATGGTTTCAACCGCTCCACCAAGATCTGCATTTTCTCCACCTCCCCGAAGGACAGGTATGGGATGATGCGAAGCAGGCCCTGGAGCACGCTGGGGTTGGAGCGAACAAAGGTGCTGTTGATCTGGTCCAAGAGCATCACGAGTTGATCTTTGTCACCCGTCAGGAGGAGGTTGCCCTGCAGTAAGAGAGGACGGGAGGCCCACTGATAAGGTCTGGACTTTGTGGCCCTTAATGGTCATCCATTTCCATCAGAGCCATCAGAAGTAGCCCTAGAAGGACAGCGTCTCAGCACTTCCTGGGGAATAATCAGCAGTGTGAGTTCTACCTCATAAATGAGTGTCTAACTTTCTGCGGTGGCTCTGTTAATTGCCTCAGGTGGTCAAAATATACCAACACAATCTTCCCCTCCCCCGAGAGAATGCAGGCTGCCTGGTATTCATTTGGTCGTAACTCTAGCCAAACCATCAGCACCAACAAGAACAGAGGAACGCGTGGGTGTGCTAAGTGGAGAGAAACTGAACTGGGAGCTGCAGACCTGAGTCCTAGGCCTTCAACTGTACAGTAACCGACTATATGATACTGAACGGCTCACTTCATCTCTCTCGGCTTGGAGCTTCCTCAGCTGTGAACTGAGGGGTTGGACTAAGGCCCTTGTCTATCAACTGGAATAGTCAGCTTTGTTTCCTCTGAATCCAGATTTCAGGCTTTAACGTAATGATGTCACCATGAGCTGGGCAGGTTCAATCATTCTTGGTTGACACAGCTAGACACAAACCAGCCAGTGGCTGGCAATGAGACGATGTCCGCGGGTGGACAAACCGGGCTCCACTCACCTTGTCCTCACTCAGGGGCTCAGCATTGGACTCATCCAGAATGATCTCCATAATGCTAAGCACCTGCTCGGCCACAGCTGCACCACCACTGTCCTTGCTTTCTTGCTCAGCTACCAGGGCCTGCAGGAGAAGGAGGCCCAGTCACTCTAGGGATAGACCATGACCACTCACTGCTCACGGGATCTGCTCCTCAAGGATGTTCTTCGTGGCCTTACATTCCGGAAAGTCTCTGCGTGTGTGTGTGCGTGTACATGCATGGAGAGAGAGGCAGTGTGTGGGTTTCTGAGGACAGTGAAAACGACGTTTCGGTTTCTTTCTGGTTGCCCTGAGGTGAGTGGCACTACTTTCCCACTGGGGTGCAGTCTGGACTGGTGTAGGGACTAACTTCCTCTTGCTTCTCATCTGAATTTAGGAAAGAAAGAAGGACGCTCTTGGGTGTCATGGCAGCAGCACAGGGTGAGCCAGCAGGAGGATAAGGAACAGCCTGAATAATTCAAGCCTCTGTGCCCATCAGTTAGACAGAAAGGGCTTGAAAAGGCCACAAACCCATTTCATTTGAGCCCAGAAGTGAGATGTCTTTCCCCCACCCAGGACTTCCCCCACCGAGGCTCATTCTCTGTCTTTTGCAGCCCACACTCTTTACCAGGTTGAGAGTCCCCAGCATGACATTCAAAGTGTTCATTTCCAGCTTGACCAGCTGTTGCCGGTTGACTTTCACCTTCACGCAGTAACTGAATAATTTCAGCAGCACCTGACAAGAAAAGCCAGTCAAAACCCACGAGACCATCTGAGAGTGAAGACATGGGGACAAGCAGGAAAGAAATGTCCAAGAGGGGTCGTGAACAATCAGCAGATACTCCCCCTGAAATACAGAGGACAGCGAAATTTCCTTAAGGAGACATGATACGGTGGCTGGGCTCTCCTGTCAGGCTTGCATCTCAACAGCAATGTTCTCCAGCAGTAGCTCCCATGGGCTGGGTATATATATCTCTGCCGTCTCTAAAACTATGGCAAGGACCCTAATTCCTCGTGGAACAGGTGATGCTCTGTTGTCTTGGGGGAAATGCCAGTACTAACTCAGACTCTGAACTAATACCAGTAAACAGAAAGATCCCAAAGCTCATGGCCCGTGGGAGCTCAGAAGCATGTAGCTCACTGAAAACATGGGTACAATAATGTATGTTCTCATGTTCCCTGGAGGTGAAAACAATAGTGTAATATGTATGATGCCTTTAGAATCCTCTACTCTTCCCTAATGAGACAGTTGGATGAATAACCAAACAAAATCCTACAAAAAATTAAAGAGTTACTTACAAAATCCATTTTAAAAAGCAGTAATAATAATAATTGACACAAGTGCAGCTTTTTGGGGAAAGACAATTAGACACTGGTTCCACAGGTGACTAAAGAAATACAGCAGAAGGCTTGCTATCACGCTGGTTTTTCGGGAGGAGTCAGCAGAGAAGAGGGGAGTGGGGGAGGGAGCCTAAAGTGTAGAGAGGGCCAAGGAAGCTGTCAGGTCCTTCACTGGCTTGCACTGGTCCACAGCACCATGCTGCCCCCTAGGGTTAAATGGCAGCGGTCACAAGCTTCTGTCCATGGGGGCCTCTCCCACTTGGCTGCCTCCAACTCACAGTTAGAAGGTGGCGTCCCTGCTTGAAGTCTTTGATCCCTGCCAGTCTGTTAAGCATGCATCCCAGGCCCTCACACTGGGCCATCACACCAGCCATCTTATACACTTCTTCTTCATCTTCTTCTTCGTCTGGAAGAAAAGGGAAGCCAAGCAAAAAGGGGGGTGAAGCCAGGAATAAAGCACAGCCCTCTTCCAGGCCGGTGGCTATTTCCCTTTTCCGTATCTCCACTAAAGAACGTAGCCAATAAAAGGGGTCAGTATTGGATATCAAACTTCACTGTCTCACTCTCAGTAACTTTTTTTAAAGTTTCAAGTCACTTAAAATTGTTTACTCAAATATGTGAAAATACACGCATTACAACCACTAACAAAAAAAACAAAAACAAAAACCCTAAATAAGGGGCCCTGAACACTCGTTTGTTTGCTCGCTGCACTTCCCCCAGCGCCCCCCCACGGCCCCAGCGGTATCTGAACAGGGCCACTGATAACCGTGTTTTTCCTCAGCCAGAGGAGTAATCCCCCCTCAATTCTGAAGAGAATTGCGAGACAGCATCTGCCCAGACTGCCTCCAAGCCCCAGGACATGAACTGCTGCTCAGAGCTCCCGGTCCTCAAACCGAACGTGCGGCGGTGTCTGTGGGAAGGGCCATACCCGTGGTGGAGTCCAGGGACTCGATAAACTCCTCGGTGGCGTCGCCCAGCAGCCCCCGCATCCGGTAAACAATCCTCATGGGCTCACCCTGAGCAGACAGAGTTGGAGAAATGTGCTTGTGAACAGGCCCAGAAAATGCAAAGGACTCGACACCTGGTCTTGCTTAATGCTTCGGCGGTGTGGACAACTTCTATTTCTCTGCAGGGTCTTAACCACAAAATCTAGAATCCAGATGCACTACAATTCACTTAGTGGAAAGAAAGCTCATTTTATTTAAGGTCTACTACAGGCCAGGAGTTGTGTGAAGCATTTTACAGACACTACCTCACTTAATTTCATTAAAATTATGTAATAACTGTAACAACTAGTATTTATTGTTTTTACTCTGCGCTAAGCCCTATGCTAATTAGGCACTTTTATATTACCCTTTTATACAAGGTTACGCAGCTTGTTCAAAGTTATCCAGCTATAAGCCCAGTTCTGTTTCCAAGCCTGTGCCTCCTTCAGGAGTATAAAGTCTCTCTAATCAATAGGGACCACTACTCAAGGGATCAGGATGAGGGAAGTCAATTAGATCAAAGGGCTGCGATTCAAGTCTCAGGAATCAAAAGCAAGAAAACAGAATACACCAATCTCTGCCTAGGGAGATCCTGAGGTCTTCATATAACCCCACAGCAAGGAGAGCATTCATCCAAATTTCCTCAAGCTAAACCTACAACCTGAGAGAATGACTAGAAATGTGTCTTGTAAATTAGAAGATTCCAGCAACTTTCCTAAACTGGAGGATCACAAGACTTCACTCTCCACCAGGTACCAGCTTAGGCACTCTAGCACACGTAGTAGTATCCTCATTTTGCAAGTGAGAAACAGAGGCTTGAAGTTACATTCTAGCAAATTAAGTGGGAGAGCAGGTCCCATACTAATTCAAGCTGCCTGCCTCTGAGCCAAGCTCAGCTTCAGGAGACGAAACCCTGGAGGGAGAGAACCTGTCAGGCCAGGTCCCAGAGCATTTCCAGCTGTGGAAGCCCAGTGGGAACTAAGAGAGGGGACAGCCATAGACCATGGACAGAAAGAGAGAGATGTCTGTAGCTGAAGAGATGGGCTGCTCATCAGGGAAATGGGGGATAAAGTAAAAAGGGAAGCTGATGAAGGCCCGGATAAAAAGGTGCCACAAACTCTGGACTTTGCCAGAAGAACCCCTTGGTGGATTAAGCACATTAATGGGAGGGATAAATGATCCCCAACTTCTTGCCTCCTGGTTCAAAAGGGGAGGCTGACGATGTATATTCTTTGGGTTCCATACCACCATTTACAAGGGCGCCCAGAGAAGCTTGTTCTGAATTTTTTAGGTGCATCAGGGATTAAATCTGTATGGTTGTTTTGATGCTAAAATGTCAGTGGGGGAAGTGGAATATCTGACTTTCATAAGCAGACAAATGGTACTGAGGTGGCCAAAAGGACCACAGCGCCATGCTTCCTTCATTTCCCTTTTCCACTCCTTCAGAACAACTGCCTTTTGAGTCTCAATTTCCCAACTAGTAAAATAAAAACTATGCTCCTCGACACAGTACTGGAAAATGTTCTGAAAAGTGAGCAAGCCCATAATAGTTGAGATTAATCTCAGTCACGAGGTGTCCACTCTTGACAGCAAGCCCTCCCCATCACCGGGCTTCCTCAGACTTTGCCCGGGCCAGCTGCACGGCCAGGAAACACTCACCCCTCCTGAAACTCCTCTCCCCTCACCAGTAAGCTGCCTCACAAGGGGACAAGGTGACCGGTTTTCTCCACACCAACACCGACAGGGGAAGTAAAGGTCCTTACATGCTGCTACCACCTGGGCAAGTGACGATGAACAACGGCTCTTCCTAGTACAAGCCTGCAAGTCAAACCACACCTCCAAGCAAGAAAACAAGCACATACCTCATTCGTGGTACACCAGACCTTCTTGTAAACCTCAGCCACAGGAAGGTCCAAACTAATGATTTTATTGTTCACTAGAAGCTGAACAGAAAAGAAAATGATGCTGTTATTCGGAAATAACTGTAAGGCAAGTAAATTTCAAGATCAAAGGGCGCTTTATGGCATAATGTCTGTGCGTCAGGGACCTATTGACTCTCTCTCTCTAAAAAATGCACATGTGTGCGCAACACGCAGAACTTTGTGCACAGGTTCAGGGGTTACAAACAGCTTTAACCCAAACCATGGACTCCAGGTTAAAAAACTGCTGAGGACCTTCTCCTATCCTGAATCCATTTCAGCTCAGCACCAAAGAAGACAATTTTCTCTATTTCACCAACATGCTTTTCACCATGTATACGATAACGCCAGACCCGAGTGTTGTCTGCCAGAAGGTACCAGATACAGGGCCAGAAATCTGCACAGGGGCTAAAGTGCCAGTATTTAGGGAGCTTAATTAACTTGGAATCCCTGGAAAGCCTCTGCCACAGCAACAAGAACAATAAAAGCCTGCACCATGACAAGCAACAGTCACCAACCATTTGCTTACCACGTGCCAGGCAGTGGGCAGAGTCCTTTACAGGTAATTACCCTGAACACCAGGTGGGGTAGGTAGGTGGAGATCCTTAGCCCATATTTAGAGGCCCAGTGTTAATCGGCTCCCGAGGGAAAGGAACCCTAACCATGACAGTGGTGTCCTATGCTTGTTACCTCCATTCCACTATCATCCTCCAGGAGAGCCACCAAGTCACAGTCCTGGCAAATCTTGTTTTTTATATCCCTCATGAGTGGCCCAATGCCTGGCTCATTGCTGCTGTACGGGTTCCCAGGCATCCTGCCCTGTAAGAAGTCTTCTTGTTGGGGATCCTTCTCCAGGGTCACAAAGAACTCAGTGACTTCATTCTCCTCCTAAAGGACAGAGAGAAGGAAGCAGAAGGGATGGCATAAATATACGTGCAGAGGGATGGCAGAGACCTTTTTGATTTAGACCATGCTACCTTGCTCACGGACACTCTGAGAAAAACACACCAAACTCATCCAGCCCCTTACACATTTAAAGACATAAAGGATAAGAAGCTCAGAGGTGATTCAAAAAATCCAAATATAATTCAAATAGCCTTAAATATCAAGCACCTCCTCTGAAACTTAAGGGGAGATTAGAAGGGAAAGCCTAACAAAATAAGCAGATGAGGAGTGACCCATGAAAGCTGGATCACTGACACGAGGGCAGAGAGGGCTCTCCTCCTGCTCGTCTCATGCGATGCCAACCAATCTGGGGCCAGATGACTCTGTCCCTGGTGACCCTCCAGTCAAGGAAAGGGTCTTCTCTATATTATACAATATTCAGGCACGCCCAACCCCACTGATCTCTCATCATTAACTGACGATGCCGGTGTTCTTCATTCTTCCTCAATAACAGGAGGGGGTCTTTGGATCATACCACGCTTCTATATAGTTCGGGCTATGGAAACAAATACACCGGCATCCAAGCGTGCACAAAACATGGGCAGGGAAAGAAGGAAGAGGGTGAAAATTTCCTTAGGCCCTAGCTCAGCGTTGCTTCTTTCACAGCATACTGGATTAATACCAGGATTTGGGCAGTGGGAGGTTAAACCTAGCTCAAAAAGAAAGATTGATTTTGACTTTGAATCTAGGAAATGAGACCAAGGAAGGTCTTTAGATTTCCCACCATGTGGAACGGGAATATTATGAGGTTGCTTCTGTTTTACATGCAGTGCTTCCTAAAACACTGCCTGAACAGGCCACCGTTGGTAAGATTACCCATGACTATAATGAATCACCAAGAGGCTTCATGGAGAAATGGCTCATGCTGACACCCCGAGAGCCACGGGAAGCACCACTGCTTATGCTTACAGGATAGATGATGCTGCAGAGCCTCTCAAAGATGAAGACAGGAGTCCGGTAGTCATCCAGATTGTAGCGCTTGGCTGTCTCAATGCACACGGCCATGAAAGCCTTGGTTTCCGATTCTGTACCTACCAGAAATCAGTGTGGCCAAGTCAGTTATGAAAGAGCTTCACACACGGAAACTAAGATGAGACTTTAAATGAAGTTCCGTCACTGACAGATTCTTTCTGCCTAGCAAGTCTTTCCATGTCCTGTGTGGCAATATCAGTATTTCAACTGGACTACCTGAAGCTGACTGATTCCTATACTCAGACCACATTCCATTTGAAAGCCTTAATACCCAAGTCAACACAAAGCATCACAGTTAGTTGTGTAACACATCTTGCTCCCTCTGGGAATTATAACCTTGCATCCTCTTGCCCAAAATAGGTACCCAAAAATGTCAAATAATGATCCTAACTGCATTCCAGTCAAATCAAAAGGAAGTTATAGTTTTCAGTTTCATTCTAAAAGGTTAAGTAGATTGCCCTCTATAAATGAAAGAGATAAACTTCAAGTCATATATGCAAGTGCTGTAATAACGCTCTTGAAAAGGGTCCAGTTGCCAAGGTCACAAACCAGCTCAGCAAGACAGCTGAAAATGGCACCAGAAGGACCTCCATGTCTGGCAATACAGCAGACTATGTCCCCTGACCTACTTTCCACTCCGCCACTTAAAAACAATTTAAAATATTAAATAAAAAGGTATCAGTGAACTGCCACACTAGCAAAGAAAGCCACAGCCCCAAAATTAAGAAAAACTGGGAACCCACGGAGGTTAGCAAAGCACCAAGGCGAATTTTTGCCATGAGCTTTCATTTCAATAACCTGCCAGGATCTGAGAGCTGGATACAAAGCCACAAATCTGCCAAGGTGGAGAACCTGGCAGGAACCACCCCGCTATACACATACATGTAAATCTGGTACCCCAAAAGAGCTACATCCTTGGTATAAGGGTCAACTAAAAATAACTCTCCCTTTCCCCAAGCAAATCAATGAAAGGACATTGTCTTCCCTCAAAATGCGGCACTGAGTAGAAGGGGAAAAAAATCTCCTCCAAGAACTCATAACAAGCTGTTCCTCACAGGGGTTTGTGGCTCAAACTATCTAGGAGGTCTGAAAAATCTAAGGTCAGAACTTTGTTGAAGGCGGCCCTGGGATGGCTGTACCCTGAGATGCCTCACAGAAGCGGTTACAAATCTTCCCTGGAAAAACCCACCTTTGACTCGGGTCCTGAAGAATTTCCACAGATAAACCCTCAAAACACGAGCTCACAGTCAAAGCAATCACAAAATGCAAAAAGATTTAAGGCACCATAAGCAAGAGCCAGAAAAACAAACAACAGAATTAGATCAATAAATACTTCAAATTTTAGAATCATCAGACACAGAAATAAGTTTGCTATGCTGAAACATTATAAAAGGAGGAGGAAATGTCAGTAAAAAACTAGAGACTATAAAGTCTACACAGAACTGCAAGAATTCAATGGGTAGATTAAAAAGATAACAGAATGAAGAAAAAATTAATGAACTGAATGACACGGTACAGGATGGAAGACATTATCCAAAATCAGCATAAAGATACAATGAGATGGACACTATGAAAGAGAGAGGAAGACACAGGGATGACAGAGTGAGAGTGGAGCTCCACAAGGACAAGGAGAAAGAAGAGAGCAGAGGCAACTGAAGAGATGATGGCTGAGAATCTTCCAGAACCAGTGAAAGACACCAACATGAGAACTTTTGACCTCTTCCCACACTATGAGCTCAATATAAAAAGTCCAAACTGGGAACTCCCTGGCGGTCCAGTGGTTAGGACTCTGCGCTTCCACTGCGGGGGGCACGGGTTCGATCCCTGGTTGGGGAACTAAGATCCCACAAGCTACGCGGCGCAGCCAGTATAAAATAAGTCCCAAATGACTGAGGCCAGCTCTGGAATTTTACAACCCCAAGAACCAATAGTCTCAAGAGAAATTTCTTCTCCTTCTTTCCTTGAATGTGAGATGTTTGTTGGCCCTGCTCTGGCTCTGAGGAAGTTGGGGAAATCAGAGCCAGAAGGGACATGGGAATCTCGGGCTGCAGGCTGCTGGGTGGTGCTACCTGTGGTCATGTCCTCCAGCATCTCCAGCAGCATGTCCTGGGTCTCGTCAATCAGCTTAGTCCTCTGCACCACCAGCTTCCGCAAGCACAGGTATCCATTCAGCACAGTACCCACCAAGCGACTTTTAAAGTGCCTTTTGATGGATTCCACCTCCACGAAGGAGGAAAGAAGGCCTGTGGGGACAGGAAAAAGTTGCTACAAGAGTTCTGAATGAGAATTAAGCAGAGAAGGCTTAATTCATCCTCAAAAGATGACAAGCAACTCAAAAGCAGGGAAACGCTATCTTTTGCTTGGCATGGGGCATGCTCAATGATGTGAACTGGTCAATAGCCAACAGATGGTCAAAGACATAAAGCCATCCCTGAGGAGAGGGCTTCCCTGGTGGCGCAGTGGTTGAGAGTCTGCCTGCCAATGCAGGGGACGCAGGTTCGTGCCCCGGTCTGGGAAGATCCCACGTGCCGCAGAGCGGCTAGGCCCGTGAGCCATGGCCGCTGAGCCTGCGCGTCCGGAGCCTGTGCTCCGCAACGGGAGAGGCTACGACAGTGAGAGGCCTACGTACCGCAAAAATAAATAAATAAATAAATCAAAATAAATACCCCCTAAAATCACAATTTATAAGGTTGCACTCATAAATTTAATGGCTGAGGAGAATACCTCATTCCCCTCACCTTAATCCCAGCCCTGCCTGAGGGAGAATTTGGAGGATCTACGGAGGTTATAGGGAAGGAGAAAGGAGTTTTCAGAGAGGGAAGGAGGAAGGAAGGGCTCCCTCAAGCCATACAAAGAGGAGATTCTTCCTGGCTTGAGGAAACAGAATTCTATAGGCTTTGGGAGCCCCAGGCTTCCAAGTAGAGACATGGTAAAAGGTCAGGACTCCAAAGAAGAATAATCAGTTGACCATGGAGATAAGAATATGGACAGCTGTACAAAGGGTTCCCAGGCCCTAGAGTGGCAAGGGGGCAGCAGAGAAGTGGGCTTGGATGGTGGACGTGTCCCAAAAAAAAAAAAAAAAAAAAAAAAAAAAGACGTAAAGCCATCCCTGAGGAGAAAAATGAAGACCTTAAAAGTGCAGTGTGGTCAACATGAGAGAGAAGAGAGTCAACCACAGCATCCAAGGAACTAAGGGTCAGTCCCCAAACTATACCCAGGGTGCCCTAAAGGAAGGGCTGGGAGGCTCTCTCTACCTGTGAGACTTTTGAGGGCATAGCCCTGCTGTAGATCAGTGCTCAGGGTGGCCTCCTCCAGGGCCAACAAGCGGGCTATTTCCTAAACAGGACAATAAGCACAGTTAGTGTGACAGCACTGCCAATGACACTGGTCCACCCCACCACTGGTCCAGGAACTGGCAGCACCAACTTTTTATTCTAATGCTCTCTCAAGCTGAGAGAGCATTTGCAGAACTTTGCAGAGCTCCTTTCCAAGAAGCCAAGGACAGTTGCAATGACGTTAAGGGACTGCTTAAAAATGGAGAACAGTCAAGGTGACCCCAACAGACTGCATAACCTCATGATGAACACAATGAAGTCACAGAAGTACCACACGCAAATCTCAGAAATACTGCAGGTTCAGTTCCAGACCACTGCAATAAAGCGATTACTGCAATAAAGCGAGTCACACAAATTTGTTTGTTTTTTCCCATGAATGTAAAACTCATGTCCACACTCAACTGTAATCTAGTAAGTGTGCAATAGCTTATGTCGAAGAAAACAATGTCTATACCTTAATTAAAAAATAATGTTGTTGGAAAAACGGCGCTGATAGTCTTACTTGATGCAGCGTTGCCACAAACCTTCAATTTATCAAAAACCCGCAGTCGCCTGCGAAGTGCAATAAGGCAAGGTATGCCTGCATTTTCAACAAATGTTTCTTCTTGGTATAAAAGAACACCACAAAGTTCACACAGAGAAAGAGGACAACGAAAGCAGAGCTAGGGAAAGGGGCTCTGCTGGGCTGGGTGAGACGGAGGTACCTTGGTGATGAGGTTGCCCACGTAGGGCAGGACTCCTCGAGCTGCCAGGTAGACTTTCCAGTGAGCTGAAGTGATGAGCTTCTGGTAGAGCGCCAGGTACTCGGCGGCACACTCCCCGGCTACGCTCAACTCGTCCAGGTAACTGCCATGGAGAGACAGGCACTGAGAGAGAACTCAAATAGCTGCAACAGTCCTAACAGCTCCTCTTTGCTTCTTCCATCTTTCATGCCTCTGCTGTCCTTCACTCCCTCTTCCATGGAAGGAAGGGGGTGGGGCGAGAAAACCCCGAACTCCCCACACTTGGGGAAAGCTCAAGAGCACACGACAGGGAATGCAGTGCAACAAACTATACACGTTTGGAACAATAAAGCACCAAAATATGAATGGCGGTTACTGGGGCAGCACGAGTATGGCTGTGATTGAGTCACTCACAAGGTAAGTTTACCAGAGTTTAGTGGCCAATAATGTGGGCTTTGGAATTAGACTGCCTGGATTCAAATCTTGCCTTCTAGTAGACAAGTTAATTAACCACTTTAGGCCCAGAAAAGGATTAAATGAGATAGCGCATGCCAAGCATTTACAAGCTCATAAGATCTCAAAATACACTAGCTGCTGAAATTCTGCTGCTCTATCACCACCACCACCGCTACCACCACTACAACTGCACCTTCACTACGATTCCGCTTTTTAGAACTTTTCTGTTTCTGTGATCTTCTTCTACAAGGAACGAGACCGTTACAGAGCACAGGTGCGCCTCCAGTCACCCTGATCTATGGATTCCCCTGGGAAAGCGGGAAGGGCTCGAGACGAAGTCCAACCACCCTGCCCATCCCACTCTCAAACGGTACCTGGTGAGGAGGTCGAGGACCTGCTGCTTGCGGCTGGGAATGGTGGCCAGAGCTTCCACGATGGTACAGGCTGCCTGCCGTGCAGCCTGCGTCGCGGGAGTAAAGAGCACCTGTGGGGTATGGACAGAAACCCCGGCTCAACTAACAGCCTCTCATCAGGCCCCGCAGGGCACAGTCAACTGCCACCCATCCAGAGGAAGTCCTGAGTACCTCTCTAGGAAAGGTTAAAGGTAAAAATCACCAGCTAACACAAGATCAGACTGCTGCAGGCTGGTAAAGAGGCTGCCTAAGAGCCACCTTCTTCGTGGAGATTTTCTCTATCAACTACTTTGGAGAATGTACCCAAGAATACTGAAGTAGGAAAAAAGACAAGCAGGAATTTTCCTTAGCAAAGACATCTATAATTCTATTTGGCGGACAGCTACACGGTGAACACTTAACATTTAATGTAAACCAGTTATTTATGTTATGAACCAATGGACAAATGAATTCTCTAAAATATAATTACTTTAATCTTTAAGAACATTAGCTGGAAAGAGGAAAAGGACAGCAGAAGATATGAAAGGTGGAAGGAGAAAGGGGAGTACAGGCACTGAGGCTCAGGTCCGTTCAGTGGTCAGGGAGGAGACCAGAGATCACAAGCTTGATGAGAAGGCGGGAAGAGTTCTGTTTCGGCCAGTCCACCACGCTGGCGGCGGCAACCGAGAACCTCTACCTATGTGAAAGGAAGCAATAATGACAAAGAGGAGAAAGCAGAGCAGACAAGTGGGGAGGAGCAGAAACACCCTGCTCGGGATCTGAGGCCAGCGCAGCAGGGTGAGGGGCCCAGGGGACGCTCACTCACCTGCCGCAGCCAGTTGTTGTGGCCCAGCTTGAGATCCAAGGGGGAAGCCCTCTTCCCCCGACGACTCAGGAACTGCTTCCACCGCCACACGTACTTCTCAGTCAAATAGAGATGGCGGAGCTCTGATTTGCTGGGGGACTTCCCGTTGCCATCGATCCCTGGCAGACAAAGGGGTGCAGGGAGAGGTAAGGAGAAGAAAGGGACAGAAAGGGGGGGATTGTGGGGCTGCTGGGATGGGGTAGGAATGACCGATTTCTCAAGTCCTGAAGAGACAGACACACCTCTGATAGGAAGACACTTCTTCCAGGCTTCATAGGATGCCTTGGGGTCTCTCTTGAGCCAGAGCTGAGCCTGGGCATGGATCTCATTGCAGTATGGCTTAACTGTGGTAAGGGCCTCGACAGGAACATCCTGCAGGAGGAAAGCGGACAAGGTGAGAGAGCTTGAGGGCACATCTGAGCCACAGCTGCAATACAATAGCACTGGCACCCCAAGGGGACATATGTAAAGGCAAGAATGTTGAAGGATCAACATTCATATCTTTTATGCCCCCTATGTGTTCCTTTAAAGCATTCTGATCTAATTTAGCAGTAGCAACTCCATGCTGAGCTTAGGGTCACTGATTTTGACTGTGCAGGATAAGGTGTAACTGGCTTCCTGCAGACAGTCTTATAGCCACATATACTAATTCCTATCCCAAGGCTGATTTGTAGTTTCCCAAACATAAATCTTCAAGGGGTCACTAAGCAGCCTCCAGAATTTAAAGAGCCATAACTAATCCCAAGGAGCCTACACAGCAGAGTCCCAGGACTCTGGGTTCTCAAACTTTTTGGCCTCAGGATCCCATTACTCTTAAAAATCACTGACTCCAAAGAGTTCTTGTGTGTGTAGCTCTCTCCATCAATATGTACCTATTAAAAATTAAGGTTCAGCAATTCTTAAAATATTTATTAACTCATTTAAAAGTAAGAATAAATCCATTACCTGGCAACCTAAATAATATTTTTTATGTTTTCCAAAACAAAAATCATCTAGAGAAAGGAGTTGCACTGCTTTCTATTTTTGAAACTGTTTAAAGACTGCCTTAATAAGACAGCTGGATTCTCATACCTGCTTCTGGGTTCAAACTGTTGTGATGCGTTGTTTCAGCTGAAGTACTACGCACACAGACATTTAGTCGGGAAAGAATATTTTAATAGGTTTTTCAATTAACTGTGGATTTTTTGATACTAAACCAAAATTTAACAAATTATAGGTTCTTAAAGACTGGCTAGAATGTGGAATCTGAAACCAATCAATAAATGTTTCGCATTCCATTCCACTAAAATTCATCGTTTACTCTCACATGATTCGGTAACATGTACTGGTCGTTTGGAAAATACTGGTTCACCAAGTTACGTCAATTCCTCTTTAAGTGACAAGCTCACTTTATTCACTTTATAAGAAAATGTCTACCAAACACCTGATTCTGAACAACCACAATTTGCCCATCAGCCCTCCTTTCAAGCACAAACAGGGTTCCATGAAAAAAGCAACTGGTTCCGCTTGCAGCGCAGTCACACAAGTGCTTCTCCCCAGGACAACCGCTGCGCTGCAGCGTGCCAGGGCACATCGTCTTGCTGAATATTAAAAAGATTAGCTGGGCTTCCCTGGTGGTGCAGTGGTTAAGAATCCGCCTGACAATGCAGGGGACACGGGTTCGAGCCCTGGTCCGGGAAGATCCCACATGCCGCGGAGCAACGAAGCCCGGGCACCAAAACTATTGAGCCTGCACTCTAGAGCCCGCGAGCCACAACTACCAAAGCCCACGTGACTAGAGCCTGTGCTCTGCAACGAAGAGTAGCCCCCACTCGCCACAACCAGAGAAAGCCTGCACGCAGCAACGAAGACCCAACGCAGCCATAAATAAATAAATTAAATAAATAAAATTTTTTAAATCATTAAAAAAAAAAGATTAGCACTCAGGAGCCAAGATTTACTAAAATTAACCTGCGATGCTTCATCAAGGACACTCTAGAGGGAAAGTGCACGGCAGGGAAGAGCACGGCTCTGAGTGGAGCTGGGCCCACAGCCTCTTCGTGCTAAGGCTCCAGTGGCCTCACCATCACTGACTTGGCACCATCAGCACAAATGCCACGGAACAGTGAAGAGGGCAAATCGCGTCTTAGGGTAATTATGAAAGCAATGTTGACCTCACAGATTCCCTGGGAGTCTTGGGAACACCCAGGGATCTATGAGCCAAACTTTGAGAACTGCTGCTCTCTTTAGGCTAAAACTAAGCAAAATGTGAGGCTTCAGTGCTCTGAGAGTAAGAACCCTGTGGAAATCTTTTACCTCACACTGTGGGAAAAATGACAGTTACGTGGGGATGAGGTTCCTCTTTTCAATCAAGAACCAATTTTTATTTGCTGAGACTTAGCTCTGAGGCGAAGTAAACCTTCATCAAAGGGAAGGAAGGGGGGGTCTTTTCTGAGGACTGTCCGGGCAGACCAGGGAAGGGAAACAGAGTAAACTGTTCATTGCCCAGCTTCCTCCCTACTGCTTACCACTCAGATTCCTACAATGAAGACTTCGTTTCCCACCAAGGGATTCCATCAGGATGGAGCAGGAAGGAGAATGGTCCAAGGACTACAAAGATGGATAAGAGGCACTGACGGCCTCAGGCACGGCCGAGGAAAAGAATTACGGCCCGACTGGTGTAAGCAAGTTCATCTGTGGCCAGGCCATTTTAGGATTAAAAACTTGGCTTTATTCATTCACTTAACAATGATCTGCTGAGTGGCTATTATAATGCTAGATACCACGCTATGCACTGGACATAAAAACATCTTAGTAAGACAATCCCTGGATTCGAGGAGCTCATAGCCAGCCTAGCAGAGAACTGGTTAATTGAAGGAGCAGCTGACAAAATGAAGGCGAGCATTCCAGGCAGATGAGACACCATACAGCCACAAGTAACAGTTATTAAGGATTAACATGGGCCAGACACTGCTCTGAGCACTTGATCTGCATTAAGCCATTTATTCTTCCCAACACTTCAGATGGAAACTGTATTCCCATTTTATAGATGGGGTAACCAAGCAACCTAAGTTAAATAACGTGCCCAAGTCACAGTGCTAGTGAATGGAAGAGCTGGGATTTGAAATCAAGAGGTCTGCCTCAGAGCCCAGGACTTCCACCACCGCGCAAAACTGCATGTACAAAGGCACAGGGGTAGGAAAGAACACTGTGTCCTCTGGGAGCTGCGAGTCATCTGACGGGACCGGATAAAGAGGCAGTCCTCCACGGCTAACCACTTTGTTCTATGTGTTTGTATTTCTGTGTTTGTTTTTCTCTTGAGTTCCCACTGAGAAACGTTCCTTCTCAAAAACCCCAACCCATCTCTGCTGAACTACCGCAAAGGAAGCATTGGTACCGCCCAGGGAGAGCGAGTTCAGGTGAGCAGAGGCCTTTAGAGGCAGGTCAGGTGCTGGCCGGGGCCTGCACCCCGCCCTCCCTCTTGGCCCCATACCTTGTTCTTCTTGCTGGTGGGAGCAGGTGGTTTAATCAGCTTCTGCAAGATCCGCAGGCACATGAGGGTAATGTTCTCAACAACCACGGGAGTCTTAATGTTCACGGCCATGAGGAAAAGGCTGAGTGCTGGGCAGACGAAGGAAAGGCAGTCACACGTGATCACAGAACACAACACGCCTGCCGTGGCAAGGCTGCCCAAGCACAGCTTCCCCTGCCCTCTCCCGCCCTGCGCCTAGGACTGCACCCTGAAGCCTCCTCTCCTTTCTCTGGCAAGCTGCTAACCAGACGTCCCCCCAAACTCACCACAGCGTAAGCGGAGCTCCCAGCAGCTGTCCTCCTTCGAGATAGAGTCTGTCAGCAACAGCATTTCATACTGAAGGCTACTTGCCTAGAAGGCCAACAGGAAGAGACATGAGTAGAGGAGGGTCTGCAGGGTCAATCCCAGGACTAGGGCTCACATCCATGCTCAGATCCAGGGACTCAGCATTAGAACGTCTGGTCACAGGTGGACCATCAGAGAGACAGTGGAGAGATGGAGACCCTCCACAGGGCCAACCACTCATTTCTCTTCTCTCTGAGGTTGACTCTGACCTGGGAAAATCTTTGTGGGACATGAGCTCTGCAAATGTGCCGCTCCCTCCCTCCCTCTCGTCTCTGCAAATGAAACTGGCGGGGAGGAAGCCGAGGGAATGAAGGCAGAGAGTGAGGAGATGGCCAGCCTGCTCACCAGATCAGGATTGGCCCAATGGCCCTTCAGGGCTGTGGAGACTTTGCCAATAATCAGGTCGTTCACTTGCTGGGTGGCCTCTGGATTGTCCCTAGGGAAGCAGAGAAAGGAGTCCTGTTATTCACCATTGGCTGTGTCCCTCCTTTGCACTTCAAGGAGCCCAGAGAAAAGGAAATCAATGTCTAGGGCTACCCAGCCTTCCCAGGGGCAAGAAGACACACTAGCCCCACAAAACCCTGCTGTGTAATAAAATGGGCACGCCCCAGCCGCCTTTCCTGGGAGGAGACGCCGACTGAGAACAGAGAAGCACTGACACACGGGGGATTTTCTCCCCAGCCCACATCCCAGGCTGCACAGCCCCGAGACACTGCCTGATGTGTCAGTCTCCAGAATCTAGGTGTCCACTCTCAGCCTTGGCCACAACTCTTTCCTCATCTTCGCCACCTGCCCTCACTTCATTTCCCACAAGGCATCCACATTTCCCATCTATGTCCCTTTGTAATAATGTCTATTTTAATAATAAAAAAAACCCACGAATTTTGTCACATCCCTTTCTTGCTTCCCAACGTGTCCTGAATAAAATCCAAGTCCTTATAATGGCCTACAAGACCCTACAGGATCAGGGCCCCGGCGATCTCTCACTAAATCCCCTCCCTTTGCTCCCCCACTGGTATCCTTCACTCCATGCACGACGGCTCCCCCGCCCCTCACGCCCCGGGCACACCCCTGCCTCTCCTCCTGACACTTTCTATTTCCTCTGTGTGCAGCCTGTGCCTTCAGTATCTGCATGACTTGCCCCCTCACCTCACACAGGGCTCTGCTCAAGTATCACCCCTCAGAGGTCGTCCTTGACCACTTTATCCTCCGCAGCAACCCCACCCGCAATCAGAGTTGCCATCCCAGCTGTACCACTCTTCACATCTAATCTCCTGACGCTGTACCATGTAATTACCTGTTTACCGCCCTTCTCCCCTCTAGAACGTAAGCTACATGAGTGCGGGGACTTTGTTTCATCTACCACTGTATCCTCAGAGTTTAGAACGGTGCCTAGCATTCAGCAGATGCTCAATAAATATTTATTAGATGAGTGAATAAATAATACAGCAAGTAATACTTACCAACCAGCTAACATGTTCCAGAACTTATGCAACATACTCAGTAAATAATCCAAATCCAGCTGTGGGTACTGTATGGGCACAGACTAAGTACTCCAGAAATATGAGTTACTACTTGCATGAATTATGTTAGCCTATCCTCACGACAAGCCTTTATGATATTTGCCACTGTCAGTATTTCTCAGATGAGGAAACCTTAGGCTCAGAGAAGTTAAGAAATGTGCCCAAGGCACATAGTACAAAATATCTGATACTGGGTCTTTCTGATCCAGATCCAAGCTCTTAATCCCTAGGTTCCACTGCTCCAACTGCCTTCTTCTGTGTGAGTCTTGAGTCCAAGTGCCCCGCTGCACCCTTCTCCTCCCTCACCAAAACTCAGAAACTGCTTCCTCAGGAAACCCCACTGGTACCAACCAAGTACAAGCCAAACATACTATCTACACGGAAACCTGGGCTTCAAATGCCCCCCGAGTTTGTTCAGCTACACCCAGGACCTCTTCCCATTCTTTTCCCTATTATAAGCTAGCGAAGCTGTTTGGCAGGGAGAAGCACGGTTCCGTGCACCCTCTGGTGCTCCCAGCACCGCTGCCGCCCCCACCAAAGCACGAGCAGGCATGACCGGCCCCCGTCACCACGGCGCAAGCTCTGACCGGGTCAGGAGGCACATGAGCTGGCGGACCTCCTCCCGCATGGCCGCAGAGCCTCTGCGAAGGTTATAATCAAAGAGCTCCCGGATGAGGCCCTGGGAGACGAGGATGTGCCTCAGGGCGGGGTTGGTGGCCAGGGCCCGGAGCAGGGTGATACAGTGCTCTGTGACGGCCGAGGCGCAGCCGTAGCACTTGGTGGAGGATGTGTGGCCACAGCCCAGGACGGACAAGGCGCGGTACTGGCTGGCAGTGAAGGTGGGCTGCACGGAGGTCCGAGATGATTTGGTGGCTGCTTCCCTCTGCTGCAGGTCGTATTCCAGCAACTCTTTGCGTGAAGCAAAAACTTTCTAAGAAAAAAAAAAAAGACAAAGGAGTAAGCAATCAGCAATTAAAATAAAGAAAAAGAGGAAGTTAACTAGAAATCAGCTTTGGTTTGAAAAAACACTTTACATGCATTATCTAAGTTAGCCCTCTTGATAGCCTTACCAGTTAGATACTTTATCCCCATTTTATAGAGGAGGAAACAAGCTTAGAGGGGTTGGCTTGACCAAAGTAAGTGGCAGAGTTAGAACTCAGCCTCTGATCACAGGCCCACACCCTTAACTCCCACGTAACACTGTCTCATAAAGAACAAAGTCAGGAATGTAGGCACGTGTAGCAAAGGTGGTACACCAGCAACTTAAGGGACAAGGACCCTGGCTCCTCTTATCTGCGGCTAGCCTTCCCTCCCATGGGGGTGGGGTCTGTAACATGCCATCCACCGTATGGCCCACCCTGGCTGACTGGAGTTGGTGTGCCGTACCCTTCAAGCCTGCAAACACATCTATCAGAAAAAACAGGAACAAAACCTTGGCACCCTATTTTTCTAAAACCAGTTAACCCCTCTACTAAAAGATGGGCTGTGAATGGTCAAGAAAAACACATCTATAATAATCTCCGTTATTCTGTTTTCTGGAATGAACTCAGCTCTCTACCGAGCACCCAAAACCGCTGTGGGTGAGAAGCTACGCGGCTGGGCAAGGGCACCCCCGGAGCTGAGCTGCTGGGGGAGAGCAAAGAACTGCTTTGAAAACGACATCGATAACACACGACAAAGCACAGTGTCCAGCTGCTCCCATTTCTCTACCTGGATGATTTTGGAGAGTTCATCGAAAGAGTTCTTGCAGTCTCCACAGTACTCCTGCGCCAACTGCAGGATGTACCGGTTCACACTGGCTGAGGTGGAACTGATGCCCCCAGCCGTCCCCGAGTCATCCTGCAACCAAGAGGGAAGCTGTCAGCCTTCCACCATGAGATGGCCTCACCCAGGGGCTAGTCTTCTGCTTCTGATCCAGAACCCTCTCCAAATGTCCCTCCAGCTTTGGACTACCTGTGGCTTTTCAGGAGCTGCCTCGTTCACTTTGCAGAGCAGGTTCTCCAGCTGTGGCCGATGTCCCATCAGCTGGTGATACACTCGATCAGCTTTGTCCAGAAGTGTGTTGATGTTGGAAACAGCCTAGACAGGAAGAGACAGGGGCGTGCGTGAAGGCTCGTCAGCATGAAGATTTTCCCTGAGTGATCGGTCAGGGACCTCTAGGTCAGGTACTGTGTTTCATACCTTATTTCTATTCTTCACAATTATCCTGTGGGGAGGTTATGTTATTTTTAATAATACACAACGTGTACGATATACGTATAAATAAACAATGCTGAGAGCAGTGACTTATGCCAGGTCACACAGTATTAAAAAGCACAGGTGGAAATGGAACTTTCAACCTTCCGACTCCAAAGCCAGGTGTTCTTTTGCTTTGCCAGGCTGCTGCTGCTAGTGACTATCCTGACAGTTCCCCCCTCTTCCCTGTCCTCCCATATCCAGTCCCACCACATCAGGCTGGCAGAGAACTAGCCCCTGGACAAGCCAACAATGAGGGAAGGCCAGCAGCTGCAATTTGAAGCAGCCTATGGAACAAATGCAGGGCAAGTCACCCAACCTCTATCTGCCTTTCCAAATCTTGTCATTTGTCCCTTGAGATATTCTAGTTTCATTAACATGTCTCCAAAATCCTACACAAACCATGTGTTCCAATATATCTGTCTTATTTGTTGCCACTCAAAAGCCGAGCCCTGAAAACAGTGCTGAGTTGAGAAAACTTCAGCTAGAAGGAAAAGCACACTCCCCACATCAGCTCAGTCCACAGCTCAGATCAAAGCCCTGCCCGAGTCTCGGACGGATGCGGCCTTACCTTCTTCCGGTCTTCTTCATTCTCAATGGGATCCACTGCACAGCAAGGCTTGGCATAGAGCATGAAGTCGAAGCGAGCATATTTACAGAAGCCACAGGCATTGCACAGGAAGGGGTCCTTTTCATCATAGTTGATGGATCTGAAAAACCATAGTGATTGGGTCAAGGGGCAGCAGAGGATTGGTAGGGAGAGGAGATGGACCGTGCCACATCTATACACTGCAAACTATTGCAGGGACTCTCGGAGGGGCAGCAGCAAATAGGCGAGGATGACTTAAGCAACCAGGTAACAAGAAAGGGAGAACCAGAACCAAACCTAGGGACCCCAGCACCACCCACCACTGGATGGTCTCGTGAATTCACAAGCACGCGCACGCCCACACACACCCCACTCTTCCCCTTCCCTCCCCTTTTCCATCCTTGAACTCTGCACTCTACATACCCATAATCCTGTAGTTATTATGAGGGCACCACACAATGAAATTGAGCACAAGGAGACTCTTACAGAAAAATACAAGGAATGTGCCTGGCCTGGGTGACAACCACTCACTTACCTGCATTTGTGACACTGGTAGACATTCTCTCCACAGTTGCCGCAGACCCCTGGGTTGGCAGGGACTGAGGCACTACAGCGTGGGCACTGCAGGGTCTCCGTGGAGGCCTGATAGTTTTCATAAAAGTCTGCAAACTCAATCATCAGGTTGGAAGCTACTATTGGCAAAGGCAGGTCGATCTTCACCTCTGTCTGCCCGGGGGTCAGCTGAACCTTCTTGGCTTTGTGCCAGCGAGCCGGCCTAGGAGAGACAGTGTCAGACAGAGGGGAAGATGGCCTAAGAGCCTCTCACAAGACCCTCAGCAGTGACAGTCTGATGAGACGAAGAAAAGACTGTCCCTACCTATTCTTCTAAGGCAATTAAGTCTAAGGAAAGGAAATCTGGCAAATAAAAGCAACTTAATTTTTAAAATGTTTCCTCTATTCTTTCTCTCCTAAAAAAAAGGGAGGGGGGAGAACATACAGGTGCTTTAAGACATTATATATGATAATTTTTGATACTCCAGAAAAACAAGGGAATGCACATCAAGGGAAGCTATTACTCCCAAAGTATGCCACGCTGAAGCCTGTAATCCCAAGAGGTACCATGATGATGACTGCCATGAGTTCCTATCAAGACAACTACCTTAGAAGGATAAAACTCAGGTTGCTTTAGAGAGGCAGAGGGACATACCAGGATCCAGACCAAGTGCCAAGTAGAGTCAGAAAGAGTAAAGGCATGGGATAATTTAGAAGTAATTATATTAATACGATTAGAGCTAATATTTACTGAGTACTTACTATGTGTCAGGCTCTGTTCTCAGCACTTCACATATACCAACACATTTAACCCTTAAAATAACACCCTTAAAGTGGACTTCTCTCCATTTTACAGTTAAGGAAACTGAGGCTACGTAAATTCTACAAGGGATGTGAACCCACAGTCTCCCAGAGTCTGAGGTCTTTACCAGCAGCTACGCTGACTCTACACAACAGAAAATCAAATCCACCTTCTCCAGAGGGAACCGGGTCATCCCAATGAGCAGCTTCCACTTGCAGATCATCAATGTTAACTATGCTTTCCAAACGACGAAGAGAAAACTTCCCTTAAGCAGAGCTCCTGTGGCCATTTGTTCATGTGGTACATGCTAGCTTCATGCTACCTTTAGAGTAATACCAATACTTCCATTCTATGCACAGAGCAGCACTCCTTGTAGGTCTAAACATTCAAGTAGCAACTACTTATATTCTCTGCCCAACATAAATGCCTGAGTCTTCAACAACAAGTGGTCTGTCTCTGTAAAAGTTGACACTATACAACCCATGCTAGTGTCTTCTTTGGCCCATATACAACATGCCTTGAGATTCAGATGTTGGGACAGATAATCTAGAAAGATCCAACATCAGCATATGTAGAGGGAATGCACCATGCAGGAATGGAAGGACTTCAAACTAGAGAACCTCCCTGAGAAATACTGCCTGCTCTGTGAACAAGAGAACAGTGTCTTAATCCAAGAAACAACTACTTCCCATATAGAATCGTCTATCTGAAAACAGAACCGCTCTGGTTAACATGGGCATGAGAAGCCTAGAGTCCCCCTCACTCAGCTTCCCTTCAGGCTGTTGAAGATCTTAGACCCTGAGGGCTCCATGGGACATAATTTCAAAATAGTTTTCGTCAGCATCCTTAAGAACTGGTGTTTCACCTGTGTCCCTCAGCCATGACCTAAGGAGGCAAGAGGACATACTAGGCCTCTAGGAATGTGCTGCTTTACCTGATTCCAGCAATCAAAGGCAACAACTGGTATTGAGCCTCATAAGCCTGCTGCCCCTCCCCAAGTCTGAAAAGTCCGTACTTGTTTTTCAGCTCCACGATGGCCTGCACAGTTCGGTTGTTGTAGTAGAGGTTGATAGTCCGCACCATCTTGGTCCGTTTCAGGTCCCCAATTTTCACCGTCACTTTGCTGATGGTGTGGCTGCCAATGAGCTTCACAACCTGCTGGGTGGTGGTGTACCTTGTGTCCACTTTAATGGAAGACAGCTTGATATACTAAATGCAAAAGTAAACACAAAACACTGTGTTAGTTCAAGGCTAACAGCTCATCCTGTCCTCTTCAAAACTCATCAGTGTAACCCACTCTTCATCCATGGATGAAGTTTCTATTTAAGGTAGCAGGGCAGGTAAGGATTAATACCACTGCAACCAACCACTGGGAGAGGGATGCCTATGCAGTAATAATCAACCTCTAAAAACAAACCCACTGGCCCTGTAAGCCTCGGGACTGTCCATGTTAAAGATGTCACTTACACAAAATGGCACTTCTGGATTATTACACACCAGGCAGGGATCACTCTCCAGGTAATAGCCATCAAACTCCACTAGGCCAGACAAGGTGCTAAGGAAGAAAGCAGTCTTAGCATAAGGAGATTTTCATTCTAGAAAGCATGGAGCTTCACAAAGAAGCCATGAGAAAACCATGGCTCAATATTCCCCAAGGCAAGCTCCACTCTAGTGAGAACACAAGGAAATGTGAGAAATCCCAACAGAGTTAAGTCACAGGAAGGGAATTTCAACTGAGTGACCTTAGACGTTCCCTACTTCTGAGCTGTTCTGAGGTCACAGGAATCCTAAATGTTACATTAATATTTGACTCAAAGAAGAGTCACACATTTACTAAAAATCACTGAATTGTAACGTGTAAATTCTGTTGTATGTAAATTATACCTCAATAAAGTTTGGAGGAAAAAACGAACAGTCACTAATAAACCAGGGAAATAATAAACTGACAGTTTAACCAACACTGTCTTCCAAAGTTTTTTTTTTTTTTTTTTAATGCAGCCATTTCTGTAAACTTGCCTCATGTGATTTACACTTAGACCCTTGAAAACTAGAGACCTTCTTAAATCATTGCTTACCAAACCCTAATTCAGCAATTACATTTTGAGCACCTTCTATGCACAAGGCCCCAAGTACAAGGGAGGGATTCAAAGACCAACTAGACAGGAGCATATTGATTCATAAATAAGAGCCAATCAATGTGGAAATAGCAACTGGACTGTTGACCGAGCTTCAAATAGGAAGAAAGCAGAACAAAACTCACTTGTAAATGTTGGAGTTGGGATGGTTGGTAAGAATGTGGTTCTGAGTACGAAGAATCTCCACAGCCTTCTGTGAATATTCTTTCAACTGAAAACAGAAGTCAATACAGGACCAGAATTAAAGCCCAAGGGAAAGACTTTTTTCCTCTGCTTTCTAGCTGATACTGCCCTAGAAGTAGCAGCCCTCATTCAGAATCAAACAAAGCTGAGCCTAACTCCTAGTCATTTAAAGGATTCTATCTTCTTTAGTAGTTTCCACGATCTTAGTGACAGCCCCTCTTTCTATACTTTGTGGAGGAAGAGAAATTTTATTATTGTGGAGAAGCCATGAAATGGATATCTAATTGCAAAAACACGTTGGATATGTGATCAGGACTGCCAGGAAACCCAGAGGAGCACTTTCTTTCCCAAGCAACTTTAATGAGTTGCATTTTCTTCCCCACTTTATCTACTTCTATTGGCTAAGCCAAATTCAGACTACACTTACTTGCTGGTGTATATTATCTAGGTGACATACAATACTGGGAGTGCTTAACGTATATTTAAAAGAGATTTCATATATGTACTCCCATGTGGGTTGATCATAAAGTTCTTAACTCAAGATAAAAAAGGTTAAAATGTGGCAAGTTAGCCTCTCCAACCGTCAATCATCTGTTACCTTCTTCTCTGTTTGTGGGGTTTTCAAGGAGAAATATCCTAGTAGGTCCACAAATTGGGCAGCCTTACGACCGTAGGCTGGGAGTTCTGGCCATATAGACCACATCAGATCTAGCAGGAGCTCCTGTTGAGATCTGCTAGAGTTTCTGTAGATAAATGACAGTTCATATTATAAGCAGCAGAAAACCCTGAGGTTCCTTTATTTATCAACAAGGCCCAGGTACCATTTTGGGGAGGTATCTATTTCCCCACAACTATGGGTTAAGTTTGAATGGCTCTACTGTTCTTTTGACAATCAATCTTAACAGATGTAGCATGATCCTTTCCTGTCTTCAGGAGGTGATTTATTCCCATCATCTGACATCTCTCAATGGCAGAAACTGAGCTTTGTTACCCTAAAGAGTCAAGCCTGGTCATTTTACAAACTTGTAAACATAGCCTTCTTAGTGGAAAACAGATCATCTCTTGCTTCTGACATCAGTTTAATAGCCAAAAAGCAGATAACTCAATGAAGAAATCTGTAATAGTCAAGAGGATTCAGATTGGTGTAAATACTTATAGTATGGACGACCTTGAGTATGGAACATAGAGCCAAGACAGAACTGTTGATACATCACCCACTCTGGTCCCAGACCCACACAGTCTGCTAAAACTAAGCCCCGGACCCTACCTGTAGATATGCAGAGTCAGGCAGTGGGCCTGCCAGCGCACCGAGGAAGAATTGGACTCTAAGAGGAAGCAACGCAGGAACTGGACCAAGGTCTCCTTATCTGCAAATTTGTTCAGCTGGTTCACCAGAGCTGTGCACAGCTGATCCTCCTGGCTTCCTGAGCTCTCACCTGCAAGATCAAAGCAGGACTGAAGGGCTGAAAAGTAGGAAGAAGTGGTCTAGGGTCCTACAGCCAGTGCTCAGGTGGAAAGAGAGGGAATTCTGTCCATGTTTTAAAGTTTCACCAAAATGGTTATGATTTGAAAACAACTTTCAGGGGCTTCCCTGGTGGCGCAGTGGTTGGGAGTCCGCCTGCCGATGGACACGGGTTCGTGCCCCAGTCCAGGAGGATCCCGTGTGCTGCGGAGCGGCTGGGCCCGTGAACCATGGCTGCTGGGCCTGCACGTCTGGAGCCTGTGCTCCGCAACGGGAGAGGCCACAACAGTGAGAGGCCCGCGTACCACAGGGGAAAAAAAAAAAACAAAAAAAAAACTTTCAGTTGGTTACTGGGGGACAAGAAGTCAGCCCCAGATATAATAATCCTACCAAAAAAAGTACCTCTACAAGCCTGGCACTGACAAAGATAGTCACACTGGAGAAGGAATTTCCTTTCAAAAGTTTGCTACCTACAGCAGTCAACATTACCACAGACTGGCACAGAGGGATCTGAATAGTTCATTGAGGAATGTGAACCTCAACTGCTCTCCACCAATCACCTGTCTCAGGCCTCCAAGGACCATGAAAATCAGGAACGCAGAAAAACGCTTTTGCCTTTTTGATGGCAAGGAATCAGCTAAAGCTCACTACAGTGTCCATTTGCAGAGCATTTACCAGTTTACAAGGCACATTTATAAGCACAGTTTCATTTAACACCGACAATCTCTCCATGAAGCAAGTGTTATTATTTCATATTAAAAGAAACTTGGGCCTAGTAAAAATGTTTGGTGCACTTTGACCTTTCCCGTTACAGACACTAGGTATGGAAGTCACACTCTTTAAGGTGTTACCTTCAACATAACTGAAAATGACACTAGAGGGCACTTGGGTTTTAGGTCTCTGTAAATTAGGATGAAAAACCTTTCAGAAGAAAAGAATGACAAACATGGTTACCAAGGGGGGAAGGGGGGAATGCAATGAACTGGGAGATTGGGACTGACATGTATATACTATATGTATAAAACAGATAACTAATGAGAACCTACTGTATAGCACAGGGAACTCTACTCAATGCTCAATGGTGAACTAAGTGGGAAGGAAACCTAAAAAAAGAGGGGATATATGTATACGTATGACTGATTCACTTTGCAATACAGCAAGAAACTAACACAACGTTGTAAAGCAACTATATGCCAATAAAAATTAATAAATAAAAAAAAGAACAGAATGAACGACGTGCTCTCAGAGAGATTAGAACACATCACCCTGGTCACTGAGACAAGAAGGTGACCCTTACCCTCTTTCTCCTTTTCCTTTTCTTCTTTCTTACTCTTCTTTGTGGATGACTTTGACTGTGTTGTGGCTTGTCCAGAACCAGTGGCCACAGGGGCTGAGGAGGAGGAAGCACTGGAGGGCCCTGCCGAGGCCGCCAGTGCAGCGAGGACTTTGCTGCCGCACAGAGCACAGGAGAGCAGCTGCAGCAGCACCGGAGACACCCCCTCATCCACCAGGAAGCTGACTTGGAGGAGGAAGTATAGGACAGCTGCAGGCAGAGGAGACAGGGGCTCAGCTCTTGACACAACTGCAAGACTCACACACAAGAACGGGAGCACCTGCTCCAGAGGCCAGGGCTGCCCTACTCCCACCACCTCCTTTGTCCGGGTTCTCTGCTGGAAGTTCCCAGAAGAATTTACACCCTCTATGGAAATATCTGACACGTACTACAACAACTACACAGAGGCTGGCTCCCAGCCCCCACTCCTGTGAAGAAGATGATTCTCCTTAGTTGACCACAACAATATGCTTGTTGTGGTCCCACCGCACCCCACATTTTGTCTATGGACGCTTAGCAATCTTGTAAGTTTTTACTTGTCTTCTTTGCTGGGCAGAGCTCTGTCTATCTTGCTCAAGGCTCTATCTCTAGAACCCAGTTTAACGCTTGGCATATAGTGGGCTTCGATGAACAGTTCTTGAAGGAATGAATGAGTAACAGCAACCAAAAGGAGAAGCACTGCTTACAGTCATCTTTGATGCAGAATTTCTGCCAGTTGATGGTTCGCTGGGCAGCAATCTCTGCACAGGCTTTCAGGTGCTCCATCTGAAATGGAAACCAATCACCAGAAACGACCCACACCTGCTGTCTTGAGGGGTCATCACCTCAGCTTTGGACTACAAACCCTTGCCCTCTGTGCAAGGTTGATCGATGCCCTGGTGAACCTGGGACCAAGGCCCAACCACTGAGCCTCCTACATTCAACATCCCACCACACAAAGCCATTTTGTTTTCAGGGATTCTTCAGACCACTCAATAATGCAGCAGGAAACGTAGGTCATGACATAAGACACTACAATCCAGTTTTTTTTTTTCTTGCTAAAAGCATAATAGTAAGAACACTGGATTAGGAGTCTTTAACACTGAAGATGTTCTTCCTAGATGTTCCTATGCAATATATTCAATTTACTCCCCAAAGTCAAACAACTGATCTTAGGCGATAATACATCATTTCTTTAGTATTCAGGGACAAAAATGAGAGGTGCACAAATCCCGGGTTGATCCTGTCCACGACATGAGCAAATGACACTGGTAAAAAGCCCAAGCCACCCCTCCTCACAACAGAGGAACCACTGCCAGGTGGGCGCGGGACCAGGGAGGGGCAATCACAGACCCTGAAGCCAACTGCATGTGGTATAGCACCCAGTTGGGTATCATGGATCTACCCTGCTTGCAACCCTGGCCATGATGTTCTCAAAATACTGAAAAGCCCTGTGTGTGCTGCTCCATCCTATTACCTACTTAGCTGAGCCTCGTCCACAGCCTCCCCTGCCCTACCACACCACCCCAACACCGGCCGTACCAGGCTGATGAGCGTGTCATACTGCAGGGCGGAGCCAGAGCTGGCTGTAACCACACTTGCCCGGAGGAAGATCCCCTGCTCCTCCAGCAGCTTCTTGATCCCGCGCACATGGGAGTCGAGGGTGTGCAAATCCCGGAGCTGGCGGTATTTCTCCTTTGACCCACAGATGAAGAGCAGAAGTTTGCGGACTTGCCGGCGCACAAATGGCGTTTGCTGGATCATCAGGTACTTGAGGGGAGAAACGACACAAAGAGTCAATGACTCTGGAACTGTATCTGTACCAGCCACAGTGCCTTGGGCTTTCATGAGCTGTTACTAAAAACTGGTAACACAAACCAAGCTACTTCCTTGCAGTCACGCTAGCCCCTGGTGAACTTCAGTATTCCTTACAAGGACCAGCAGAAAGAAAGGCACAGGATGAAAAACGTCAAAAAGGGAAAAGGAGCA
>NW_006786690.1:7585863-7600766 GCF_000442215.2 Lipotes vexillifer | reverse complement strand
GAGAAACATTCCTGCTACCGCTCGTGGAGAACTTAGGAATATAGGAGGCTGGTCTGCACTCCAGCCCACCCAGAATGAACGCGTGAAGAAAAAAAACATTCAGAATCTCTCAGGTAAAAGAGGTGGGGAAGAAGCTGCGCTGTTACGTCTACATGACTTGAAATGGCTGCTGGGGTTTGCTAACATTATTCTTCCCAGAGTTAATCTCATGCTTGCTGTGCAGGTTATCCAGCTATTTCCTCTCGGCTCCAAAGCCACCCCACCACACCCTGCTCTGTGACGTCCAGTCCAGAACTAAAGCTAACTGCGCTGTTTCTTGCCGGCTGGTCCCCTCTTAGGTTGTGCCAGTGGGGAGCACTGGAGGGACACCAAAAGGCAGGAGGGAGAGAAGGGACTTGCTCCTTCCCACCTGCCTGCCATCCTAGGAGCAGCCCTTCACCCTAGCGGCCTCCAGCATCTCTTCAACAGTCAAGGACAAACCAGGTCCGGGCGGTCCTGTTCACCGGCTTCTTTTAGAACTTCAGAATCCACCACATCACATCCCTTCCGAGCTCCTGAGGTGCGAGCAGCAGCAGCCCCTCCTCAGATCCACTGGGCCTCTCCTCTGCATTCAGGGGGCTGCTGGCAGCTGCTGCTTGTGGTTACTACCCCTGTGTTACCACAATGTTCCCTTTTTATCTTTTCGGTTCTTCAGTGGCTGTTTAACCAATTCTCTATATTAAAATCTCTCAGTTCATTTAACTAGTATACTTTCTGTTTTCCAGGCAGAGTCCAAACTATTACACTTGTCCATTATCACCACATGTGGGGGAAGGTAAGTGTAGAGAATCAAACACTAAAGTGGATGGCCTGCTCTGATACACATCTTCCACAGTTTCACCACATAGTACACGCTGACACGCTGGAGGGGCAAGACCTAAATGGTGGGAGGGACTCTGCTGGGGGAAATACCACATGATGGTTAGGATGCAAGGGAGCCACAAAGGCAGTCACAGCCAGTGTGTCCTCTCCTCGACTGGGAACTTCACTTACCTCTGAGAGAAAGTAAAACCACGAATGATCAAAGACAGGAGGTGGGATTCGAGAATTGGTGTCAGCGATCTTTTTGATTTGGTATGGCAGCCTCAGTACCATCTCTGTGAGGAGCTGAGTATAGGCCTCAAACACATCAGCAGCATGGCCCTGGGAGAAGAACATTTGTATAAGAACCTGTGATTGACAATTTCCCCTGACCACAGTTAGGAAAAAGGCTGGTCTATTGCTCACTAGGAGTACCGCACGTTGGGGCTGGTAAATGGCACCTTTCAAAGCTGGAGCCTTCACCGACTGATAGTTTAGTTTACAAACCCAGGAAGACCCCAGGCTCCCGGGGGCAATTTCATTACATGCAAAGCTTACTGTGGAAGCAGATCTCACTGCTCTTAAAATTTCTAACATTTCACTCTGGTTTTTGACACTGGATTGATTTTACTCTGCTTACACAAAAACTAGAATAGGAAAAAATTGAAAAAACAGTAATGGAGAAGGATTTCTGACTTTCTGTGAGATGTATTCCATTCCCTAGAACCAAAGATTTCCATGACAACAAGAAACATTCGTGTAACCAAGGGGGTGTCAAAGATCACTAAACTCAGTCGAGATCCTGGGCCCACACACAGAGGCAGGGATACCGAGAGAGATTGACAATGGAAACAACAGCTATCCTACAACCTGTGTGGTCCCCAGGAAGAGACTGTGAGAGTTTGGGGGCATGTGTCCCACATATTCAATCACCAGTTGTTTATCAGATCTATGTCAAGCACTGGGCGTGTGAAGAGACATAAAATATGGTCTTTGCTGATAGTCTGGAGGGGAAGACTCTACATGTGTGCACAGGGTGCTCTGGGACCCAGGGAAAGGCCATCTCGCTCAGACAGCAGAAAAGTGTGTTCTGGGGAAAGATCCAATACTTGAGCTGGGTCTTGAAGAAGGGCTAGGAATTAACTAGACAGGGGAAGGAAGGGACGCAGAAGGAGAGGAAAAAATTTCTGAAGGGACAGCATGTACGTTGGGAGAGACACACAGATTAGCAGGGCTGCATGCAGGGGTGTTACAGTTGATAAAGTAGAGAGTTAAGCAGATAGCTGGATCGGCAAAGAACTTTTTGGCTGAAAAGTTATGGAAAACCACTAGAAGGTTATACAAAGAGGACATGATCAGATTCACAATGTGTGCCCTGTTATACTCCCATACTATTCAAAGCAGTCCTGAGTATGCAATAAGCAGCACAGCTACCCCAGGCCATCTTGCTCCACTACTTGGACTCAAATGGAATAAAAATGGTAATAATAATTAACATTTATTGAGCACTGGTATGTGCTAGGCACGGCGCTTTACAAACATCACCTCATCCAATGCTCACAACAACTCTATAAAGCAGATACTATGTGTATGCTCATTTTCCAGGTGTGCCAACTGAGGCTTACTAAGGTTAGATAGAACTTCTCCAAGCTTCATGGCTGGTAAGTGGGAACACTTGTTCCTGAGGGACATGTTCCCAGACTCACCTGACCAGAAAGCCCATCTTCTAAACTAGGGCATCCTGTAACAGCAGGGGGAGTATGTGATATCCTCGGCTCCTTCAGCGCTACTCACTAAGACTGAAGAGGACAGTGCCCTAGATGAGGGACAGGAGGGGTTCACTGCCCGGGGAAGGACCTCACCTTCACATACTGGCGGAGGAAGAATGGGCTCATGTCGGGTGGGGATGACGTAGTATGTGGTTTCAGCAGCTGGCTGGTAGCCACGGGTTCCTCATCGTTCTGCTGGCTCTTCCAGTACTCCAGCAGGGACTTGAGCACGTGCAGGCAGTAGTCCACAGCGCCAGAGCTCAGCAGGGCTGCTGCTGTGGCACTGGAGATGAGGGAAGATGACTGGAGAAAAACCAGGGAGAAGCTAAGAATGGCCTGTAGAACAGTGTGGCATTCAGCTGAGTGTTGGGGGTAGGAAACGCACTCACAACAGCCTTAGGAGTAGCTGTCATGGAACTGAGGGAGCCAGTCTCTTGAGTTAAAAGTTTCCCGACTAGGGGCTTCCCTAGTGGCACAGTGGTTGAGAGTTCGCCTGCCGATACAGGGGACACGGGTTTGTGCCCCGGTCCGGGAAGATCCCGCATGCCGCAGAGCGGCTGGGCCCGTGAGCCATGGCCGCTGAGCCTGCGCGTCCGGAGCCTGTGCTCCGCAAAGGGAGAGGCCGCAACAGTGAGAGGCCCGCATATCGCAAAAAAAAAAAAAAAAAAGTTTCCCGACTAGCTCAAACATTTCCCCCACTCTTCTTAACAGCAGCATGGTAAGAGAAAACAAAGAAACACCAGTTCCCAAATCTAATCTCCCTATACATATGTGCCAGAGGCCAAGGAGGCCAGGATTAGATAACCCTTCCACCAGCAGGGAAGAGGTTTTCTCTTTCTCCTTGGGCCGCTAGAAAAGAAGCCCATTTATGTTAAAAAGAGAGAAAACTTTCCACTACAGGCACTTCTTTGCAGCCCCACTCTCCTAGTAAGGGCTCTTTCCATAGAACCAGCTTCCAAAGGATATGGGGTGAGTGATCACATGAACAGAAAAGCGGGAGAAAAGCTACTGTAAATAAAACCATTAGGAGAGCCTGGCAAACCCCAGCCACCCACACAGCTCAGAAGCTCATTAAGACTGGATGCAGTTCAGCCTCCATTTCTACCTTCTCTGCTTTGTGTTAATCTCCTTTCCACCACACACCACTGCTTTCTCTCTGCTCTATTACCACACATTATAGCAACATACAGGAGGGGAATCCTCTTAGCCACTCTGCGCCTTGCAGAACAGTCTCCTGCTTTTCAATAATGGAACTTCCAAACGCTTTAACCGCCCCCAGTGGAGGGATTGTTGGAAAAGATCAGAGCTTGGAAGGGACCCCGAGAAAGGTGGATGCTTTGCCCTCAGCAGTGGCAGCTTAGAATGTTACTGCTCTCAAGCGACAATGGCCTGGCTCTAAGAGAGGCCTCTCTGCCCGCTGTCCGAGCGCCAACCAGACAATCTTCTTTCCTTTCCCCACACCCATTAGCCCAAAGCAAGATACCTCGCATATGGAAGACTTGGATCCGGATTTGGTCCTGGACATGAACACACTCAGGAGTCTCATCACCACCAGGTGGACCTCATTCAGGGCACTGCGTTCGTTCTTCTTGGAGACGTCCTGTGGACAGAGGCAGAGCCCAGAAGACCACACTTACTTTAACCTTGAGGCGTCCTCTCAACAAGATTGCCTCACTTGGACTCAGAGACAAAACAAGCTCCAATGTACCTGTGGTCTATACGTGGATGATCTAGAGTCTGATACACCTAGGAAGCCATGTTAAGATACAAACAACCAGTTCATTGTTTTCACCTTGTGGAGCTACAAAAGGTCTATGAGGGCAGGGACTTGGTCTTGTTCCTCATTTATAGCCAGAGCCAAAAGTATGCCAGGGCCAAAGCAGGCACTGAAAACGTTTCTGATGAATCAACAGAACTGGAGCCCTCAGTGCAGGGTCACCCCTTGAAACTAGGTGAAGTTCCTCTAAGAGAGGAATGAAAAACTGAAAACTGATCTCAGCCAATCCCTGCCTCTCACACAGTATGACTCTCAAATTTCACCTTCTTATCCATGCCCAGTTCAGCAATAAGCTGGGAGAGCAGGTTGTCCAGGGCCCCCTTGTCTTTCTCATCTTCTCCATCCAGATCTGTAGTAAGCATCAGAATGACCTGGACGTCAACAGAGAGATAAAACATGAAAGCCAATTCCCTAAAGAACAATAATTCTAAACACAAGGTGTTTCAGAAGAAATCCCAGTCTTCCTGACTGCCCTGTCAATCATAACAATAATCCATGAAAAGGTTCTCTAAGTCCTAAGGTAACCAAAGTTGAAGTGTCCAGAGTCAGAAGAGTCAAATTATGGCATATGCTACCCTTGGCATCACAGAAAATGTTCTGCAAAAAGTCTGCAAAACTAATTGACTAACCTACACTATATCCAACCAAAGTGGCTTAGGATATGGCACTGTGGTATTCTAATTAAAGAACACTTTTGCCTAAGACAAAGGCAGCTAGTGGGAGAACAGCTATCAGACCACACTCTACTACTAATATTAATAAAGAGTTACTAGGGCTTCCCTGGTGGCGCAGTGGTTGAGAGTCCGCCTGCCGATGCAGGGGACATGGGTTCAGGCCCCGGTCCGGGAAGATGCCACGTGCCGCGGAACAGCTGGGCCCGTGAGCCATGGACGCTGAGCCTGCGCATCCGGAGCCTAGGCTCCGCAACAGGAGAGGCCACAATAGTGAGAGGCCCGCGTACCGCAAAAAAAAAAAAAAAGAGTTACTGGACACTAAGAATCTCTGGAGCAGACTTTTGTTCCTGGCTCTGTCAATAACTAGCTGGATGGCTGTAGAAATTTTTTAATTTCATTCTCTGATCCTCGGCCTTCTCATCTATAAAATGAAGGGCTATAACTTGCAATTCAAAATTACATTCTATTATTCTACGAGCTAATACCAAACCAAGTCTTACAGAGCCTCAGAAGGAGAGCTGTGAGCATGCTTAAGGATGGTCCAACTCTGATGTGACAGACCCAAGTGAACTGAGGGATACCTGCATGTATGGAATGGCCCGGACACCTCCAACACTTCGTAACTGGGGCAAAGTTTGCAGTAGTCTCTCCAACAGCATCAGACGGACCATGTGCAGCCTAAAAAAGACCAGGGAAAATACATGAAACATGAGCTAATACACAAACACTAACCAGCTGAATACAGTTCTTTCCTCCTGCCACTGACGTAAATAAGGAAGCTACTTCTTAGGAACAATCCTAGCATAAAAAAAAAAAAAAAAACTGTTAAGACATGCCTTTGGTATACCAGCAACATAGAAGGAAAAATCTCACTCTGTTAAAGTGGAGCAAAACTATTCCAAGATGTAACTGATGGTACTGAAAACTTACCACAGGAAAATTAAAATATTTCTCAAGCAACCAGGTCCTAGCTGTTCTCACTATTCAAACCAAACCTTCAATAGTAAGCTCTATGGCTTTTCCCAACACATGGCCCTATTCTGCCTCCAGGCATTATTTTCTGGAATTCTCCCGTCTACAAATTTTACATCATCCAACTGTATGGTGACCTAGCCCTTTTTTCTTGCTTCCCAAGTCCTTAGGAAGGCCAGTCACTGCTTTGCCCTCTCACAGCTTAGTCATCATTTTTCCTAGTATAAAGTTCAATCTCAGCATCAATACCAGAACCATGAGTTCTCCCATATATGCAGTTGGCCACTACCTAGCCTTCTTCATCTGCAGATATACAGCTGGGCTTCTGCAGTATAACAAATGTGTGTTTCTGGATCTCTAGTGAATACGCCGATTCAAGAGGACCAATATGAAAATTAATTAGGGTCTTGTCAACAAGTGGGTTGGCAGTCTCACCTAACACAATCTTACACAGATTAACAGTGCATTTGCTAAATCAATTAATGGATTCACTCTCAAAATTAATAAACCATTTTGCTTCATTTTACTTTATGTGTGTAAGAAACCACATGCCTTCATATCTTTTAAGTGTGATTTTCATGCATTCCATATCCTAGCAGGTATCCAGAATATTTTCAGTATAATGAAAGTCTGAATGAAAATAAGAGTCTTGAATAATAAATGACAACTGTTCTAAAAAGAACTTGAAGGAATGAGCTAAACAACCTTCAGAATATAGGAATACACAAAAGCCCAGGCAAGCATCTTCGAATAATTAGACCAGCTGTGTGAGGACTACAAATGAATAAAATTGCTCAGGAACAGATAAGGTACAAGTGATGAAAGATGAGATGACAGCAGCAGCTTAATACTTTTAGGATAAAACATAACAAGTTCTGAGATGGATTAAAATCCTCAGATTTGGAGAACGTGCATGTGAATATACACAGAAAGGAAAGAGCCAACATGATGAGTAGAGTCTGGATCTGGACCAATTTCATGCCAGATTACTGACTTTTCAAACTCTTAAGATAGTAGTACTCTTGCAACATAACAAAAAAATTAAACAGTGTACCAAAGTTACAATTTCCTCCTCATGACAAAGTAAAACCAATTCAGTTATTCTATTATTTAAAACAATAAGTTACTTAACAATGCTTTAACTAACTTATTCCTGAAAAATACAGTTAACTTAAAACAACTTTAGAGAACTTCATTAGCAATATAGCTAGGTTACCTAAATTGACCCTCCAGCTAAAAACAAATGAAAATCCTAAAAAGATATAACAACATTTTCAAAATACTGAGTCTCAAGAAATTTCAAAGGATCGAAATCACATAGTATGTTCCCCAGCCACAGTAAATTAAACTGTCAATCAATAACAGAAAAATAATTAGAAAATCCCCAAATGTTTGGAAATTTGGCAACATATTTCTAAATAGCCCATGGGCCAAAGACTAAATTACAAAAGAATTTAGAAAACATTCTGAACTGAACAGCAATGAAAATACAACATATAAAAATATGTGAGCTCCAGCCAAAGCAATGTTAAAGGGAATTTTAGAGAGAAATATATAGCTTCAAATATGTATTGAAAAAGAAAGGTTTAAAATCAATGATTTAACCTTCCATCTTATGACGCTAAAAAAAAAAAAAAACAGAAAATTATCCCCCGCCCCCCACCAAAAATTAAGATACTAAAACAAAAAAGTTAGTAAGAAGAGAAAGGAAATAATCAAGAGTGGAAATGAAACAGAAAGTAGGCATACAACAGAGAAAAATCAAAGCCAAATGTTGGTTCTTTGTAAATAAAGTTGATAACTTCTAGCAAGACTGACTTTTTGGGGGAAAAATATTTGTTACCCATACTAGAAATGAAAAAAGGTATATCACTACAAATCCTAAAGACATTAAAAGGATGATAAGATATATTATGAACAACTTTATGCCAGTAAAATGAATGAATTCCTTGAAAAGCACAACATACCAAAATTGACACGTGAAGAAACAGTAATAATTCTGTGTCATTTAAAGAATTAATCTATAGTTGAAAGTCTTCCCTTAAACAAAGTCTTCCCTTAGAGACCCAGGTGACTTCACGGCTAAATTTTTCCAAGAATTCAGATGAAATAAAACCAGTCTTACACAAACTCTTGTAGAGAACAGAGAAATGGGAAACATGTCCTCACTTACTTTATGAGGCCAGAATAACATGAACACCGATACCTGACAAAAACATTTCAAAGAAGAAAAATTACAGGCCTAAATAAAATATCAACAAATCAAATCCAGTGATGCAAAGGATAAGACTTCACGATCAGGTGTGCCCAGAAGGTTGGTTTGATAATGGAAGATATCAATTACTGTAATTTACAACCTTAAACAGAATAAAGGAGAAAAACATATAATCAACTAAGCGCCACAAAACCACCTGGAAAGCTTCAAAAACCAACCCAAGATAAACTATCTCCCAGCAAACTACTAACAAAACTTAATTTGATAAAGAATATCCTAGAAGGGTTTCCCTGGTAGCGCAGTGGTTGAGAGTCTGCCTGCCGATGCAGGGGATGTGGGTTCGTGCCCCGGTCCGGGAAGATCCCACATGCCGCGGAGCAGCTGAGCCCGTGAGCTGTGGCTGCTGAGCCTGCGCGTCCGGAGCCTGTGCTCCGCAACGGGAGAGGCCACAACAGTGAGAGGCCCACGTGCCACAAAATAAATAAATAAATAAAATTAAATAAATAAATAAAAAGAATATCCTAGGAACCCTTCCAGTTAACATCACACTTCATGGTAAAATAGGAAACCTTTTCTCCTGTGTCTGGGAATGAGGTAAGGATTTCCACCATCACCACTTCTCTCCTACCCAATACAATAAGGCAAAAGAAAACAGTTAATAGGTGTAAAGATTGAAGGGAAAAAACTTAAATGTCATTATTTACAAGAGACAAGGTTGTTCATGCAGAATCTGTGATAAGAATTAATCTAATTACCAAACCCATAATTAGGATTAATCTAATTATCAAAATTAATTAGAATTAATTAGAATTTAAGTGAATTTAGAAAGATCACAGAATACAAGGTCAAAATAAAAGCAATTAATGAGCTCACCAGCAATCAAGAAATTATTAGGCCAGGAAATGAGTGAAGACAGAAATCCAGAGGGGTAAGCAGAGCCCTGAGACTGATTTCAGGGCATCCGAAAACTTGAGGCTATGATGCTCTAAAGGCAACTTGTACATCAGGGTGCTAGGACCTTACAAGGCGTCTGGACTAGGAGAAGACGCCTAGAATCTGCCCCAAGTGAGGAGAGTCTTCTAAGAGAATCTCATAAAAAAACACAGAAGGCTACACCCTGAGTTTAAAAGTAAACAAATATACCACTTCCCCCCGTACCAGTTTTTCCCCATCTAGGAGTCTGTAAGAAAAATTAGCTGACTCAAATCCTGACGCTGAGACAAAAGGAGGAAAAAAAGAATCAGCTGCTGAAATATAGTCTAATCTATGTATCTTTTTCCTTTTGGTTAACACTTTTTGTGTCCTATTTAAGAAAGCTTTGCCAACTCTAAGTTATGAAGGTATTTTGTCTTCTAAAACCAGTACGGTGTTACCTTTTGTGTTTAAATCCATAGCAACTGATTTTTGTGTATGATCAGGTCAAGACTCATTTTATTCCATATTAATTTCCAACCAACCTATTGCCATTGATTGAAAAGACCATCTTTCTTCCACTGTACAGAAATCTCATCCGTGTCATAATTCAGGTGACTATGTATGTGTGAATCTCTTTCTGAACCCTGGTCTGTTTCGTTAATCTATTTTGTCTATCCTTGCACCAATATCCCACTGTCTTATTGAGCACAGCTTTATAAGCTACAGTTGTGTGGTCCGCTAATTTTGTGGGTTTTCTTCTATATTGCCTTAACTAATCTTAGTCCCTTGCTCTTCCAAATGAATGTTAGGATCAGCTTGTCAGTTTTGACACATATACAAAGCCAGCTAAGATTTGTGACTGGGATTATACTGAGCCTGTATCAACGTTAAGACAATTGTTATCTTTATAATAATGAGTCTTTCAATCCATAACATGGTATATCCCTTCATTTATTTAGATCTTCTTTAATTTCTCTCAATTAGCTTTTATAGTTTTCAGTGTAGAAGTGTTATATATCTTCCAAACCTATAATTATGTATTTGATGTTTTCTGATGTCACTCAAATAAATCTTAGGAAACTATAAATAACTAAGCACAGGAATTTAAAAAAGAAAGAAAAGAGAGGTTAAGATACATGGAGAAGAGAATATGATGGTCTAACATCTATTGAAGTCCCAGAAAGACAACTAACAGAAAATGAGGCAGAAGCAATGCCCAATGAGATTAATGAATGAGATATCTGAATGAGATTAATGAATGAGAAGTTTCTAGAATTAATAAAAGACATTAACCCAAACATTCAAGCAGAACAAATGTAAAGAAATCCATCCTAAACCTATCCTAGTAAAACTACAAATAAGTGACAAGATAAAGACCTTAAAAGCAGCAGTAAAGACATTGTTTTCGAAGAAGCGATAATTGTAACAGCAGGTGACATCTCATTGGCAATAACAATGGATACCATTTTCAATTCTGGGAGGATAAAACCATCACCACAAAATTCTATTCCCATCAAAAATACATCCACAAAATGTAAGCTAAATAAAGACATTTCCAGACTAACAAAACCTGAGATTTTGAAACCAGGAGACCTCCCCTAAAGGAAAATCTAAATGACATACTTCAAGAAGGAAATGATCCTAGATGGAAGGTCTGCGATGCACAAAGAAAACATGGGCATAGAAAGTGGTAAACATGTGAGCAAATCTAAACAGACACTGACTATGTAAATTATATAAAAGAGCAATAATATCTTGAAAGCTTTAAAAAGACTTTTCTTAAAATACACAAATATAATTGCTTAAATTGATAAGAATGAGCAAAGTCTTCTAAGGTACTCATTCAGGAAGAAGATATAGCTCTTAGTTAACTTTAGTTTTGGTTAAGTATGCATGTTGAAGTGATTAGTATAACTACTAAAAGATTGGAAACAGAGTGAACGACCTCCAAACTTGCAAAGTTGGAGCAGGGGGGAATGAGAAAAGAGCAAATCAACCCACAAGAGGGCTACAAAGAAAAAGAAACACAGAAACAAGCAGAACAAATAAGAAGCACAAAATAAATTCAAATATATCAGTAATTAAAAGCAAAGGTAGACTGGATTAAAAATAATTTGAAAAATAAACTTCAAAGGACCCCAAATCACAAAGATCACATTATCTGAACACATGGAATTAACCTAGAGATCACATGAAGAGGAAAAAAAAAGATTAAGTAGAAAATGCCTTTTAGGTTAAGCAGTTAAGAAACAAATCCCATCAAAATATCATCAGTTAACTGAGCCAGAGATCATCTTCCCCAAAGGGATGCTGCAAGAGTTTAAGTGAAAGGACAAAGGGAATAGAGGAAACACTCACTGATGCCCTCCCAAAATGTCTCCGATGCCTGACTGTTCAGTTACCTCTTTTTCTGATAGAAATCATTCAGTTCAAAATACTGATTTCTGCACTAATGCAATAACTACAGGCCTCACCAAATTTAACAAACACTGTATCACGAGTATTTTCTTAGGTTTCTTTTCTTCCTCCTCTTCTATTTCTCTAGTCACCTCTTGGTTAAGAATACATTCCTCCACCAATCCAGTACCAAACATCACCAGAATTTCTTCAGGGGGCTGGATTAGGATTTTATGGATTACTTTCAATTTGCCAAATGCCCCACCACTGGTATTTCTAGTCATAAACTTCTATTTGCTGTTTGATCTCTCTATTACCTAATAAACATGCTGAACAAGCAGTTATTTCTAGTATTTACTTAATCACTATCACTTTTTATTTATTTATTTATTTTTTTTGCATTACGTGGGCCTCTCACTGCTGTGGCCTCTCCCGTTGCGGAGCACAGGCTCCAGACGCGCAGGCTCAGCGGCCATGACTCACGGGCCCAGCTGCTCCGCGGCATGTGGGATCCTCCCGGACCGGGGCACGAACCCGTGTCCCCTGCATCGGCAGGCGGACTCTCAACCACTGCGCCACCAGGGAAGCCCAATCACTATGACTTTTGAGCCCAGAACAGTGTCACTTATAAAGAGAATGCTACAAAATGAGTGTATGGTTAATGATGAAACAAGAAAGATTTGACTAAGGAGGATACGTGTGTTTACGACAATCCCTTTACTAAGGGATGTACGGGGGCCCTACGTGAAGAACCACTTTCCATTCTCTCTGCAATTGATTTGATGAAATTCTAATTAGGACCAGAAGACAGACCTAGAACACTTCTTAAGGTTTTTAAACTGTTTCACGAGTCTATTACCTTTACATTTCAAAAGAAATAAACTGTTATCACCACTCCACCTCCTGCAACTGATCCATCATCCTATTCCTGAAACATTCTCCCCTAGGAAAGCCTCTTGAGTGCAAGTGGCCAGCTCCTGACCTGTTGCTAGCGTGGACATCGCCTTCCCCTTCCCCTTCTCCTTCTCCCTCGGAGCCATCTCCTTCCTGATGTCCAGTGGTGGTGCTGATGGCGCCAGTGCTTGAACTGACACTTCCTGGTCCAGCCGGATGCCCCTCTGCTGTGGCATCACCATAAGCACTGCTCCGGCCAGATACTACAGGGAAATGGTTTAAAAAGTACAAATCAACTCCCAAAGCACGGTGGAATCCAGTGCATTCTGAAGTCAACAATTACCTGACTGATAGCTTTAGAAAATTTTTTTCTTCTGTGTGAAGGTCAATAAGGATTGAATTCACGATTTCGGGCCCACAGGACTAAATGACTGGGTACCCAAAGAACAGAAGATCCACCCACAAGAACAATTAATCTCAACTGTGGATAAGCTTCCATCTCATACTCCAGAAGAAACATATACTGATTTTGGAATCTCGAAATTATCAGCTACTCTGTATCTCTTCCACAAAAAATTTTCATATCCAATTTTTAAGCAGAGACTGATATTTTAAGATCAAACCAAAATGGCTTGTCATGCTTCCTCATTCTAGAAGCCCAACCCCCACCAGCTAGTACAGATGGCCTGCTATATTAATATACCAGATCATTAACAATGGGACTGCCCCAAATCTCTTCCCCAACAGAAGAAGCAAAAACCACTGTAGGACTGATTTCAAAGTCATACCATAATTGTTTTCAATTAATCATGATTTGGGATTATGTATGTCATTTCTTTCTTCCACTAACAGATAATTAAACTTCCCCTTGCTGAAACCAATCCTAGGACCCAGGCAGGGATTTCTATTTTGTCCCCACCCTCTCTGCCCAAGGATATCAGGACCTCCAGACACATTACCACTGTGCTCGCCAGCCACTGAGTCCACTGCACTTCCCCCGCTCTCTGAGCCCACACTACCACCGTGGTCAGCAGGGGAGGTCCGAAGGGTGGAACCATCAGTTGCTGCTGTGCTGCCCTCGTCGTCTGAGGCTGGAGCTGAGAGAGTAACGAGAGCTGTTACAGGTAAAAACCCCTCTTTGGGGCAAAAGCATCAAACTACATAGTGCAGAAGACACAATGCAGTTTATACATCCTGTTGTCAAAGAAAAAAGGGAAGGATTTGCTTTGCTGGTTAATCACTAACAGGAACAAACACTATACATGGTGCATTGCAAACAGTACTTAGACAGAAGTGAAAACCCAGTTCACTGGGCATTTCCTTCGCTGTTACATCACAGTGCAAGTAAAACAGTGCAGAGATTCAAGAAGAATCTGTGACATGGACACTCAGTTTTCTAGCTAAAATGCTTCACGGTCACCATAGTCTAGGTGTTACTGACACCTGCTGAGATTGGAAAATAGCCATTACCATTCAAAAGCATAGATTCAGAATTTTCATGAGATTTGTTTTGCAATCAATTTATGCTTATGCTAGGAAATCACTTATCATGAGCTCTCAAATCAACCCTGTTTTTTTAATCAGATGGTCCAGAGGGGAGCTCATTCGGAAATTTCAAACTTCCTAATCATCCTCATCAGATGCTAATAATGAAGCAAGGAAATTCCCCAGAGACAGCCACAGCATCCAGGATCAGGGCTGAGCTGAGACAGGAGGAAAGTGCTGGATGAGATACATGGGGGAGAAAAGCCAAGACAGCCACAGAGCACAGTAGGAACATAACTGGCACAGCACAACAGTGACCTCCAAGCCTGAAATGACAGCAACTAAAGAGACCTAAGAAAAGCAACAAGCCACGGCAGCAGGCGAGAGGGGACAGCCAGTTTCTCCCTTTCTTATCTATCCAGGATAAAACGCCCAAAACAAGAAACAAAGAAAAAAAAAAAAAAGGAACAAATAGAGGGACACATCAGTCTGAAAACTCTCAATCAACCCTTAAATTACTCAGGGGCTGATTTTCCAGTAGATTGTTCAGATGTTCCATCCTCCTCTATTTGGTCCAACTCCCCACTCAGGACATATTTTTTTTCTTATCAGATTAGGAAAAGTGATTGAAAGTAAACACATCTGAGGTCTGAAGATTTCCTATGCATTTGAATTGTCCATAAAAACCCTACCCACCAAGCTCAGATCCCACGCTGACCTGAAGTGTAACTCAGCTTCTTGTAGCTTCACTTTTATTTGCAAATGAAGAGAAAAAAGTTAAAAGGTTTGAGCTCCATTTCTTGTCTCCCTTTTGAAACTGTCTAAAATGTTAGAACTCTGGTGAAGAACCCTGAAAGCTGTGATTTAAGCTCTAAAGCCGATCAACCTGCAAGCTGTTCTCTTGGCCTTTCCTTGGGGAATTAGTTGAAGCCAGGCAGCATGCAAAGTGTAGGGAAGCAGAGCCA
>NW_006786690.1:7579009-7585761 GCF_000442215.2 Lipotes vexillifer | reverse complement strand
GGGAAGCAGAGCCATGAATGCCTTTGCCAAGCTGCATCACTATGCCTTCCACACCCGCATTTCTAAAGCAAAGGCACAAGCAGGAAGTCCAGGATGGCCTGTCAAAGCAGCTGCCCATTACACTCTCACAGCGTTGGAAACGAGGCCTGAGGGTCCTGGGGCCCTGAGCCGTGCTCCTTGCTGTGGACAGTTACCTGATGCTGTGGTGTCAGAGAGGGTTCCTGCGTCCAGAGAGGAAGAGCTGGGTGCCTGGCCGGACAGCCCCAGGCTCTGCAGGCCCAGGGCACTGCTGCTGCTGCCTGGGAAACAAGTGGAGAGTGAGCACAGCATCCCCTCCAGACCCCATCCACAGCGCCGCTTGGCCACCTGCTGCCCTCAGGAGTCTAAACTCACCAGCGTGTGACCCCCTTTGGCCTAGAGGAAGTTACTCAACAGCCATTGCTGTCCACCCACCAAATTTAGTTACAGAGATGGTGGAAGCCTTCCTTTAGCTCAGGCAGGACACAGGCTGGAGGAATCTAACAGATTTGAGAGGAAATAATCCAAAAGACCAAACTAACAGAAACTATGAGATTGGCTCCCAGGCTAAAAATCCCACCATGATCCCTCTCACTCTCCACCTGTATCTCTGAACAGCTCTCACCCAGATCAACCTCTCCCCAAATCTGGGGACGAGCTAAGTCAGCTGGATATCAGTAACTGCCAAACCCTCTTTCCTGTGCAAGGCCAACGGGCCACTGTGTTCCTGGCATTGCCTTCTACCTTGCTGGTCCTGCTGCAGGCTCAGGGCAATGGCTAGTTCAACCATGGTCTCGTCATCTGCATCAGGCGGGATGTCCAGCATGGGGGGGAAGCCCTCTGCGCCTGCCAGCAGGGCCTCCAGGGGAGAGGGGTTGCCATTGTTGACATTTTCAGCTGTCTCCAGGACCATCGACTCAGACTGCAGAGAGAAAACTCTGTCAGTGTCCCATGGTAAACGGCAGCTTGTGGAAGTCCACTGAATAAGAGCTAGAGGAGAGTTCTAAGGCTCCTCCTCCCCTCTCCTGCTGCCAGAGACTCACCACCATCTCAAAATCTCCATGGTCCACCTCACTCTGTTCCTGGCTTTCCTGACGGATGTGACCACCATTCGGGATCCCTGACGACTGCATTTTCTCATCTGCGTCATCATCGTCATCATCATCCTTGTCTCCTGAGTCAAAGAAACCCCAGTCACCTGAAGGCGCTTGCTCTTTCCTCCCTCGGCGTGTGGTAAGATAGGCTATTACATAGCAAACAAAAACCAAGACAAGCAAGCTACCAGCTAGTGCCCTGTGCTTTAGAGATAAATTCCAGGGAGCCGTGCCTGGCCTTGTTCTCCTGCTTCCTGGACCTAGCAGGATGTGGGAAGGTGGCGCTGGCAGTGACAGCCTGCTCCACTTAGGAGGTCTTTTCCAGCTGATGAAGGAAAACAGAAACAAAAACCCTTGGATTCCATAAAGCAGAAAAATCTAAGACCAGCAGGTCCCATGAGCTTGTGCCAACCCTCAGGAGACCCTGGACAAGACAGGGAAAATAATACAATTGAGATGTTTATCTATTATCTGTCACAGCAGCTTCGAGTGTTATCTTACTTTTTTTCCCCCAAAACAACTGGGTCAGTGCGATTTTCACACTACATAATCATTAAGAGAAGAACCAATTGTGATGTGAAACCATCGAATGAAAACTGGTTCTTTCAGCACAGCACTACAGGTCCTACCCGGACCAGCTTCTGTACGAAGGGGAAAAGCCTTCTAAAAAGGAAGAAGCCCAGGTTAGACTCCTAATTATCAGAAAAGGATGGAGACCTTGCCTTCCACTCAATGGGCTGAAAAGGTATGTAGATATAACCTTTAACTGGAAACATAAACTATCCGGACTCTAGCTTCTCCACAGAGAAAAGATGCACAAACTGTTGCCCGACTCATCAAAAGCTTAAGATGAATGATACTCAAGGAAGGTCGTCTGAAGGTCGTGAAGCTGCATGCGCTCCTCTAAACCTGCACTGGACCACACAGTAGCCACAGCCACTAGTTACAATGTGGCTAGTCCACATGGAGACGTGATGTTAGTGTATATAGTACACACTAGATTTTTTTTATTTTTGGAGTATAATTGCTTTACAATGTTGTTAGTTTCTGCTATACAATGAAGTGAATCAGCTGTATGTATACCTATATCCCCTCCCTCTTGGACCTCCCTCCCACCCACCGCCCCGCACTAGATTTTTAAGACAGTACAAAAAACATTTTTAAGAATGGAAAATATTTTACTAATAATTTTTTATACTAATTATGTGTTGAAATAATATTTTTGATATATTGAATTATCAGTAATTTCAAATATTTCTTTTTACTCTTTATCATGTGACTAAAATAAAACTTTAAACTATATATGTGACTTTCATTGGAAGTTTAACTTCTGAGCTAAACCAAGTAACCAGAGTTACACAATACACTACTGCTAAGATTTAGACAATTGGTAGAACTGCTTTTCCTAAAACGTTAAATGTTATGTCCTTGACTTGTATCCAAGTGTATCAAGAGGGAAATCTCTTGTGAAATTTGCTGTCAATCTTATTGTAGGTAAGTCCCCTGAAGATACTACCCATTAGGCAACAAAATGGACCCTTAATGTAAGAGCTTTCATGTGGGGAAATTTTTCATTTCCTGAAAAATGATGGGTTTTTTCTTTTGTCACTGTGATTTTTGAACTGTTCTCATTTTATTTTCACCCTGGCTTTTGGGAAGCTTTCAGCCAAAAATAAGATCTTCACCTAACAACCATGTAGGACTTTGTGATGTAGATTTTATGTCCTTGGCTTGATTTTACTACTGTACCTTTATCTTCCCCTGGCCTTGATTTTCCTTTTTATTCTACTTACTATGCGTTTCTTATACACCACCTTCAATTCTTCATGGAATAAGGCGGCGTAAAACAATGGATACATAACCAGAAGTCTCCAGGGCCTTGGTCAACATGAGCAGCACGTCCTAGTGCTTTATTTCCCTTCTTCCCCCGCCACACTTGCACAAGCCTAAACCCAGACCGCACATTACCCATTGGAGTGTTGCTTCGAGGGGAGGAGGGCAATGTCACATGTCTCCGCTTGTTCCTCGGCCTTAGGACTCGAATTAGAGCTTGTTTACAAGAGAAGCTCACAGCAGGATCCTGAGGTTGAAAGGAAACCATCATTCTTCGGTTTTAATATTTTTCATGAAACTGTCTATAAACACTTTCCTTTCTTGGACAATCACATGCATGTGGAAGATCTGCCTGCTCTCACCTGCAACCTGCTGAATCAGGTCACCAGTTAAGCCCATTTCCCTGACCTGGCATAAAGAAGTCCCATATGCTACACTCTTGTATCTTAGTTCCTGGTAATAGACTGGCAGGTCATTTGGCCCTGAAGTCCCTTTGGCTGTCTACAAATTGGTTTTGGCTTTTCATCAGATGATCAGGCTCACTTAGCTCTGTGCTAAAATCAGTACTTCTAACACTAGCTTCTGTGACAGAGTCACTGGAAATAGATCTTCATGATGTTCGTTCAGGTACTCATTTAATTAATACTTAGCATTAACTATGAAGCAACCATCAGCGTATTCCCTGGGGACTCAGCACTGAATAAAACAAACGAAGTCCATTCCCTTTTCAAACCTTTCTTTTCATGGAATGAGTAAGATGCTAAAGGCTTTACTGATATGTAAAATTCTTAATTCCCATTATACCCTCGTTTAAGTCTGTTTTATTTCATTGATTAGCAAACTTATAAAAAAAATTTTTTCCAGACATTCCCAGATAAGGATTATCTGGGGTTGTAATGATACGTACAGGACACAATAGCATCTGCATGTATATCTTGGATGCTGTATTAATACAGTCCAGCTCACAGGTACAGTAGCCATGGATAATGTCTACCAGAGCATTAACGGTAGCTTCAATATGAGTTAGGCCTAAAGGGGAGAAACAGATGGTGAAAAAACTTCTAACTACTTGACAGTCAAAGACAAAAGTACAAATTCTTATGCCCACGTAAAGGTCAAGCTAACAAGAAAATGACAAGCGCACACAGCAAAACAAACAAACAAAACACACGTAGAATGTAGGCTGTAGGCATTGTTTGTGATTTGTTTTATTAATAGTCTCCTAAATCTCCCAAACTGTCTCCAAAAGCCTTTCCAAATATCCTGCACCACAGAAATAAATAGGTGTCTACTCTCTATGGATATCAAGAGACAGGGCAGAGAAGTGTGAAGAGCTGAGCAGAGTCTAAATGTTCCCTACTATCTCCAAACCTTAGGTGATGAAGATGACCCTAACAGGCCTTTTGGGTTTACTGCCCAAGCAATGTCCAAACACAAATGAGTAACAGGGGCCCTTCTACTTTTCTAGATTGCTATTCAGAACCTTATTACTCTTCCACCTAAAAATCTTAGTGTGAAAAGCTAGATACCAAAGGCAGCAGTAGCTTAGAAATAAAATAATTCTCTAATATGATGTTTTTTGGGTTTTGTTTTAAATAAATAAATTTATTTGTTTGTTTGTTTATGGCTGCACTGGGTCCTCGTTGCTGCGTGCGGGCTTTCTCTAGTTGCAGCAAGTGGGCTTCTCATTGCGGTGGCTTCTCTTGTTGCGAAGCATGCTCTCTAGGCGCGCGGGCTTCAGTAGTTGAGGCACACGGGCTCAGTAGTTGTGGCTCGCAGGCTCTAGAGCACAGGCTCAGTAGTTGTGGCGCACGGGCTTAGTTGCTCCGTGGCATGTGGGATCTTCCCGGACCAGGGATCAAACCTGTGTCCCCTGCACTGGCAGGCGGATTCTTAACTACTGCGCCACCAGGGTAGTCCTCTCAAAGACTTTTTTTAAAACAATTATAAACACCACTAAGGGCACACGCATGCACACACTTCTTTATGTGAAGTATTCAATCCGACATGAGAGATACAAGAAAGTCCCACTTTTCTGCTACACTGCTAAATTCCTCTATCAGGAACATTGATCTCACAGGCTTCTGTTTCCTAAATATTCACTAAATATCCACTCTGGAAGAGATGGATGATGAAGGCTAAAGGTGAAGAGTTCAATCTGTTCCAAGAGAAAACTTACATCAGGCTTCACTATCAAGTGTCCCTTTTAACATGATACCTGGCAGGCAGGCAGGTGCCAAGAAGGCATTCTTGGGTTTGGATGCATGGAGTTTCCAGAAGTGGTTCACCAGCTGGGTGATGAAACTACAGCAGTCTCCCTCCAACTGCTTCTGAGGTTCTCTCCCCTCATCCGCTCCTTCTAAGCAGGAGAAAAAAAAATTATTAACGACGGTAAATCTAAGATGGAATTTAATTTGTTTTAAGGTTAACTCAGGTCAAGGAAGCTTGCCTGGGGAGGGAGTTTCAAGTGGGGCCCCAGTCAATATGCCAACTATCCCTAGACTCCAGCAGGCACATCTAGGAAAAAAACAGTCTGGGAAAGGAATATCACAGAAAACATTGTATGTTAGAATTAAGTAGAAGGGGAGCATTCAGGAGCTTACAGCAGATTCAGAGATCTCAGGTGCAACTGTTCAACTTCTAAAAGCTAGGGGAACATCTGCAATTTTCTAGAATGATTCGTGAATTATAGTATTAGAGGAGGAACAGGATGATGACAGCATATGGAAATATGTAAATAACAGAACTGTAAAGGCATCAATAAGCTCTATTTGATGAAAGCAAAGCAGGTTTGGTACCCAGCCAATGTGAAGAGAGAGGAGGAAATAGAATCAAGCACTGAGAAAGGCTACAGATATTAATAAAATACTGGCAAAAGTACAGCACGAAAGCAAAAGACATGATCCTATTACTTTAAAGCAACCAGGGCACAAGCTTAACTTTACCCTGAAGATCTTAAAGGGGTAGTAAATTCAGAGACAGATTATATCTGATGTCCAGAGCACTAAATAAACTTAAGAGTAATCCAAAGGGTAAGTACTGGAAACAGTATTTACTTACAACGATACAATTCTAATGTCAAAAGCGCTTCAAGATATAAAGACAAGAGAGTAAAATCCCTGTCTCAGAGCATGAAGTCAGTCAGAAGCCAGTGAGAACAAGAAGAAGATGAGAGAGTAAAGAAGGTGGTGTAGCAAGCAGATTTCAGGACCACGGCCATACAGGCCAAGTTCACCTGTTTCCATCTGGGGCAGCTTTGACTCCGTAAAGTGGACGAGGTTGTTAGGGCGCATGATGGCAATGGAGCGAGCTGTGATCACCAGCCTCTGGAAGACCTCAGGGTCCAAATCCTTGCCTTCTTTACTGGATGTGTTGAGACACTGCACAGCTTTGCTCAGCAAGGCCTGATCCTACAACAAAAGAATCACAGAGGATGAACCAAAAGCAAGGAAGGCCTGGGTACTAAAGCACAGAGGAGAGGGGAACCGACAGATCATCAGGCTGGCTACCTCCTCTCAAGAGAACAGGTTAACTACCATTGACTACCTGGAACAAATCTTCAAAGCAGCCCAACACAGTTCAACTTCTTCATATAATAAAACACTAAAGACGCTTAAAAAAAAAAAAGATCAGAAGCCATGAAATCAGTACCAAAGTATGACAGGAAAACTAGAAATACCAGCCAATTCTCCAGAGCCACAACATCGCGAGTCTCCCCCCTACGGAAGTCATTTCTTCGCAGGTTCATACCAAAGCTATGTTTCCAAAAGTGCCTTTCCTTGACAGGTTCAGCAAGTTAGCTCGCAC
>NW_006786690.1:7571196-7578913 GCF_000442215.2 Lipotes vexillifer | reverse complement strand
TTCAGCAGGTTAGCTCGCACTTCTCAGCTCTCTGGGTCAGAGGCACCAAGGCATCCGGGCTGGCGGCTTCCTCCTCGCGGATCTGAACTGTCGACAGTCTCTCCCATTTTTAGAAACTGGCCTAACTTGCTGCCTTCAGTCGCTACTTACTTTTATAGGTGAGACCCTCTCTCCCCAGATTCCCCCTCAGTCTCTCCAACAACCACTTATCAAATTCATCACAAGCAAGCACACCTCACTGAGGGCTGTGGCACAGCTGCAGGAGTGGAAACACCAGCAGCCCTGACCTCCTGAGTGACTTCCCACCCCACTCTTCCAGTGAGCAGCCACCCCTCCTCAAGCATCCCTCCCCTCCCTTCCTTAAATCTTCCCGATCCTATTACATAGCAGAACAAAATGAATGCAAACCAGTGGCCCATTACGGCTTGTCCTCATTTTGAGTGATAGTTATTAACTTCTCAGGAGAATCTTTAGGATGTGTGGGTCTAATCTCAACGCTCTCCTCTCCCCACCTTACTTTGCTATGCCTTTGCTTTACATCCAAAAAGCCAACTTGCTTGATTCCCTGCCAGTACCACAACTTACGCTTCGACAGAAGGCACCCCTGATTACCTTGTGGCTGTGATAGGCTGAGCGGCTGGTGTGCAGGCTGGCCAGAAGGCTCTTGGACTGCTGCTGGACACTGGCAGGCGCTGGCAGGGACAGCAGCAGAGTGGCCAGCTCCTGAGCTGCATTCTTGTTTCTCTCCTGATGCAGAAGACAGCAGGGTTGTCACTAACCCCACCAAATCCGTGCAGGATAAACTGCCCACACGCTGCCCCCCACGCCTTCCTCCCTTCTCGGCCACCAGGACTAGGTTAGGCTCCACGGACCGCAAGGAGCAAAACAAAGAATTTCAGAAATTACAATCCTCCCACAATACAGGTAAAGAGAGTCCAAGGTCATGACTCCCAGAACAATGTTCTTTAATCAGAACACTGATTATTCATCCTATTCTACAAAACACTCTCACTATGGGTCCCCCAAAAGTAGGACATAAGGCCTTAAGCTGAACACTCCTCTGGATCATCTTTGCAAATCAAGATTATGCTATGAATGTTCTTTAGCCGCAAAGCTCCGAGGCCTCTGATGACTCCACTGACTTCCTGCCTCTTCAGAAAGCTCCCACGTGCTTTAAAAAAGTAACTTGGGGCTTCCCTGGTGGCGCAGTGGTTGAGAGTCCGCCTGCTGATGCAGGGGACACGGGTTCATGCCCCGGTCCGGGAAGATCCCACATGCCGCGGAGTAGCTGGGCCCGTGAGCCATGGCCGCTGAGCCTGCGCGTCCGGAGCCTGTGCTCCGCAACGGGAGAGGCCATAGCAGTGAGAGGCCCGCGTACCACACACACACACAAAAAAGTAACTTGCCTTCTCGATGATTGGGCCAACAGCAAAGCAGCTTTCCAGGGCTTCTAAAGAACTCACAACTAGCCTAGGGAGACAGAAAAGCTGGTGTGAGTACAATAACAACCCTTCTCTATGCCTGGTGCTTTAGCCTGCACAGACTACAGTCGTGAGGACCTTGGGGACAGCTAATGAATGCCAAACACAAAATCAAAGCACAATAAGACCTGCCACAGGCACCATGCATATCGTTTCCTTGTGTTACAGGCCAGAAGAAACCTGGCTCCTGCTCGGAGATCAACCTGAGGCCATGTTCATAATCCGTAACTCAAAGACAGGGCTTTTCTTCCTCAAAGAGGATAAATGTGCTTCCTCCTGCTGCCTGTGGCAGGGATCCCTGAGAAGGGCTTAACAGTCTTGATGCAATGGGACCCGAAGCTCAGGTGCCCCATAGATCAGTAGGCAGAGGGAACACACAAAGGGAAAGGTTAAAACCATCTTCTTATACTGGGAGAGCTGGGGTTATATTTTACTTACACCTCCAAGAAAATGCACAAAGGCACTTCGTATGAGTTCCCCAAGTACGGGGAAGAGAACAAACTGTATTTTCAGGTGCAGGCCAATTGCCAACGTTCAAAGGGTACTATAAAGCACCTTTAGGAAACTGGGCAATTTTCTCTAAGGGAAGGATAGGAAACCCAACCACTGAAGGGTACCAAGTGACACGCTCCCAAGGGCTCACTCCTGTGGGTTTAATGCAGCACAGTGAAAAGACCAACATCCTGAGGGCTGAAGCTCTGGACAGAGAGGGGAAAGTGTGGAGAAGGCAGCTGGAGAGAAAAAGGTCAAGGGGCAGAGGAAGGCAGTAAAGAGCCAGGAAAGACGAGACCTGGGACATAAAACCATGGTGGACAGAACAAGCTCTCTGGTGGCTTTTCAGACAGTAGAACTTTTCCACTGTCCCGGCGCCCCCTCCCCGCTTCTCATCCACTGTAGAGAGGGAGCAGAGAGGGATGGGGTAAGGAAGGGGAGGCCAAGAGTCTGAAGCGGCCGACACCAAGCACGCACGTACAACCCTCCGCATTCTCCACTTTGACACGGGACAGCTCTGCAGCCATGCAATGACCAGAACAGAAAGAAGCAGGAGGACTTTTCCACAGAAGCGGAATCAACGCAAAGCCACGCCATCGGTTACACCGCTCTCTGACACACACTCGCTCGTGCAGAGAAAAGAAAGAGGGCATACTAACCGGTCCAGCTTGGTTAGGGACTCAGTTTCAGAACTTGGGGGAGAAGCAAAAGAAAAAAAAGGAAAAAAATGTGAAGCTCAGAGAAACCTGGAAATACATCCTAAGCAAACAATATAAGAATAGGGTGGGGGGCGGAAGAAAGAGAGAGAAAAGGGGTTGGGCGGGGAGGCTGCTGGCAGGAGGCCGTGATTCCAAGCCAGGCTATTCCTACGACTTACAATGTAAGAACTAAACGCCTTACATCCCGCATCTGCCACGGCAAACCAGCAGCTCCCTAGCGCAAAGAAGCCAAGCGCAATGCTTAAGAAGGCCACTGGGGGGAGCCTCAGGAGGCTCTGAACTCTGCTACAAGATGCCTGCCTGGGACAGCCTCTTGCCAGCAGTGTTATTACCACATGAAATAGCTGCTGCAGAGGAAGATGAGAAGACGATGAAATCGGAATGAAAGGGAAGATTTTTCCCTATAACTTCAGCAAGACTAGATCCTAATCTATAATACTGGCTTAAGCATCTTCTGGTCAGCAGCCTCTGGCTAGTCCAAAGGGTACCTGAGCTTATTAAGAGAAGGGAAGGGACAGAAGGGTCCAGGCAGAGCCTTGGGAGTCAGATGGCTCTGAGCCACCTCCAGGCCTTGTTGGCACACTAAGGAGACACTGAGTGAAATCCTGAAAAAAATCACAGGCCAGACTTGGGACACTTAGAGGCTCGAGGCTCACTCTCTCGAGACACAGGTTCTGCTGGGAGAGTGAGAACCGGTGAGAACTGAATTCAGCCCCTGCCAGTGCTGGTACCTCTCCAGAACAGTGCCACTCGTGGTGGTAGGGGCAGCTGAATCACTGTCTCCAGTGCCATTGCTCTGGCTCAGGTTTGAAGGACAGATGTTGCTGACGGAGGCAGAAGGGAATTCTTCCGGGGGCTCATCAGGCCAGCCAAACTGCTCCTTAGTCTTGCCATAGACTTTTACAGCATCGATCATGGTGACACCTGCTGGATCCACCGAGGCCCCAACTGCAGTAAGCAAGAGCAAGCTTTTAGGAAGCACATTCTCTGAAGGGTTACCACCACCACCTACAAAGCAAAGACCAGACTAGTTTGGACAAAGTACCAAGCCGCATCGATTTCACAGGCATAGAGGAACTTTATCTCCTGAGACTTCAGTAGCACTTTCATCTTGTATAGATGCTGAATACGTGTAGAAACGGTTCCATGGACCAAAAGCCCATGAAGTCTCCTACTCAGAAGAAGAGTTCCCAAACACCGGTGTAGGGATCCTCTGGTGCTATCAGGGTACCATATCTCCCAACTCCACCCCCAGGGATCTCTAAACACTCCTTTTGTTCAAAGCACAGATCATCATCATGAATGAATGATCTCTAAACACTCCTTTTGTTCAAAGCACAGATCATCATCATGAATGAATACCAAGAGCAACTGTTTCTGGAAGGAAAAGTATCAGACAGGTGGCCAGTAAATGGTAGGGAAAGTTGCCCGCCTTAAGAAAGGCTCAGGGACGTGTACTCTGAGGGTTTAAAGGCATTGCTAACCATCTCTCAGTGACGTGTGCCCTGAGGCCTGCATCTGCGCCTTTAAGAAAGCCTTGCAATTTCACATGCTAATCTTGCTGCCTAAGCACGCAGGCAGCCCCATCGGCAAGGCTACCCAACCCTACAGAAGTGAGCCCTGAAGCAGAGTTTTACCCTGTCTTTACCCCTCCCAAGGGAAAGGAAAGTATATCCCTTTCCTGTAATCTTGTTTCCTTTATATCTCAAACGAAGCTCAAAGTTTCATGATGGCAGAGACCACAGAGCTATCAGTAGAGCAGAGGGTTCCTAGAATACTGGAAAGCCACAGAGATGTGACCACCCAGTCAGAATTCATAACGAGAAGGATACAGTCTGTGCCAGGGGCTGGGGACTCACTGAAGAGGTTCAGCTTCTTATCGGCCTGCAGGGCTTCTTCTCTGGTGAAGGGGAAGTCAAACCAGCGTGAGCGACTCAGGTTAAGCTGCATGGTTCTGCCAAAGATCTCAATATATGATGGGGCCCGTTCAATTGCCTGGGTTCCAATCTGGATCCGCATGCCTGTCATCACCATAGTGCTGTTGTTGTTACTGATCTCAATGGTGAAGCCACCAGGCTGGAGGGAGAAGAGGCACATATCATAAAATTATTGCAAGTTCTTAAGGGCAAACTTTTGATCCTTCCTGTGACAGTGACACAACGTGTGATCCTACAAAAGACCTTTATCCTTTTTAACTCCTCAGCACTGACTTCTTTTCTTCCAACGATGGGAAAACAGAAGCAGGGAGTAGACTCTTCAGTTTCAGGCTTCTTTCTCCCCAGCATTAACCACCTCCTGCTGCCCTGTGCACAGTAACCCTACTGACAACATGGGAATAGGAGCCCTCTGGCATGGAAGTGAGAATATTCATTAATTCTAGGGACCATGAAACTAGAATCAAGGGTTAATGACTGTGAATCTTGCATTCTAAGAGTAGATGTGTCCTCAAACCTTCTAAATGTGTCCTCGAGTCCTTCTACCCAGCGAATGAACCCAGCACGGTGCAGTCAGTCCTCACCTTGGTGTTGGCCACATACATGCCAGTGGAATTCAGCCGGTGCTTTATCTGTTGTGCGTTGTAGACCTGCAGGAGGTCATTACCACCAAACTCCACATCTGTCAGCTGCTGGTTGTGTTCAAAGAAGTCAATGGGGAAGGTCACTTGGCTAGATGTGCGAGTTGCTATGGAGAACAGCATCAGATTGCCACGGAGCAACATTAGTGCGATCCCTACCACCTCTGTGCTCCTAAGCTCACACGTACACTCCCTAATCTTTCTAGGCCAACTCGGGATTATAAGGTTTGCATCAGTATGAGGCCTACACGTGGTCAGCTGTCCAACAGTCATCATCCCCAACCACAACATAACCTAGCGGGGCGAAGAAATGTGATGTCAGTATTGGGTACACTTAATAACAACAAGCTCTCTCAGAGCTGGTTTATTTAAAATAAACAAAGGAAACTATTTCTTTATAGGAGGATGAGCTGCATGATTATCTCAAACATAGCCTCTAGAACAAATTCCAGATAGTGGGGTGAATCCTGTAAAGATCTTTGCTCAGCCCGAGTCACTCACTCCTAAACTCAAGCTTTCACTCCCTGAAGAGTCCTCCTCCATCACTCAGGAGCAAAGACTTCCAGCTCAGACACCTATGATGGCTTCCACACCAGTCAGCGAGAATGAACCAGCCAAAGGATCTACTCCTCAATCAGTTCCATCCTGCACACATCAGGGAAGCCATTTTTCTTAAACCCAGAGAAAACCATCTCAAACCAGGTCCAAGAGAGAATTCTTTCCTGGGCACCTAGGAACTACTGCCTGAAGTGGACAGCCAACAGGTGCTTGCCGTGCACAGAACGCTGAGTGGCCTCAGGAACCTTGACTCTGCTTCTGAGAAACTAGCTAGCACAGTCTCTACCTTTATGAGCCGCACAAGCAGGACAGTCCCTGTTTCTTCATGGCTATCTACAACGGTCTACTCTAAGTCCCCGACCCCTACCAGTCTTCTGAGGAGGGGCCTTACTGATGGTAGCTGTTTTGCGCTTTCGAACAGGCTTCATTATGCTGATGACACTGCTGGGCTGCAGGGAGGGCTGAAGCCAGTAGGAGGTGTTCTCCACGTTGGCCATGTAGATGCGCAGGCTGCCATCCTCACACAGCAAGATCATCGTGGTCCGCTGCTGCTCATTGCAGGCTGTGTGCCTGATGGCGACCATGTCCTGGATCTAGGAGGAGGGGACAGAGGAGTGGTAGTTCCCGCACCTATAGATCAGAACCTACAGAAAGAGGCAGAGAAGCAACTGGATTCGTGGTCAACTGAGGGAGTGCTGAGGCTGCCAAAGAAAAGGCGTCTAGGAGAAAATGCTTCTATAGGCCTCCACTGAAAGAGCTGGCAAAGTGACATGACATACAAATATAAAAAGAGAGCAGGTTCACAGTCTATTCAAGTGATGGGAGAACGGGGCACTGACCTTTGCTTTGGCAGGAAGAGTCTTAATCTCCTGGATGAGGAAAGTGTCTGGTTTCACCATAACTACCAGGGGCACTCCTGTAGTTTGCTGGACACAACACACCAAGCCAGGGTGGTTCATCACCTCAGACCACTGGCAAAGGGCAGGAGACGTCTTACTGCCACCATTGGAACTATAGACAACAAAAGTGGCCACAGTTAGGGTGTCAATCACCATCTAACAGTTCTTTTCTTAACCTAAAGGCCATCCTCACGAACCACTGGACTCTCAGAACAATATACCCACCCAAGGACTCAAATTACCCGCGAGTCTCAGTCTTATTCTGAGCCACATAAATACTCTCATACACCCCAATGTGCGCCCCCAGCAGGAGTCCTGGTTTAGGATCTCAGTCAGCTGCTGGGTTCCACCATCTGAGGGAATAGGTGGCCCTATGTGCGTAAGGCTGTCAACTGCATAGGGCCACGGAGCTGCCAGAGGCTGATGACCCCGTTGTCCTTTTAAGCACATCAAGCTACGTATGAATGGTATCCATTTTATTTCATCTCAAACCGGGTAATTCACAAAATACAGGCCAGAGAGAAAGTGCTTTTCAGTGGCAGATAAGAAAGAGGGGAAGAGACCCTAAAACTTTGCTGCCTCCTCCTTAAATAAAACACTCACTACCTCACACACCCCTGTCACCTAGAAGTCTGATGGCAGCCTCCACCTCCCCAAGCTCCAAGCTCGCCCCATCTGCTGACACCACGTTCTATTTACTGATCAACCCCCCAGGAGGGAAACTTAAAGGGCATCTTAGCAGCACGAGTGTCTAGGAGAAACTTACATTCTCTCCTCAAAACTCAGTAATCAAATTAAAATCACATTTGCTACCCTGACCCTAGCTTTTCCTTCTGAGTGACAGTGGCTCCCCAAACTACTTGTTACAGCTTGGGGTCTCCACGGTGGGAGACAAACCATGCAGGCCGCCCAACCTACCAACACTGGACACCGCTTGATTTAAAGACACCAAGCAGGGAAGGGCAAGCCCTTGCGAGGGGCGGAGCTCTCCTG
>NW_006786690.1:7564395-7571177 GCF_000442215.2 Lipotes vexillifer | reverse complement strand
CTGCTGAACATGGGCGCTGTGGAAGTTCACCTTTAAGTGCTCATTCCCACCTCTTGATGCTGATGGAGAAGAGCTGCAAAACCTCCAGCGTCGTCCTACTGATGGTGGCTGCAAACGCCCTGCCCTGACAGTAGCTGAAGAACAGCATCTGCAACACGTGCGAGTAGTAGACAGACACACCGCCACCTGCCACCTGGCTGTTACTGTCCTGTCACAACAGAGACACAACATCCACATTAACTTCTCATGCTGCCTGGGGCACCAGCTTCTGCTCTCGCTGGTCATTCATTTTACACCATGATTACGGGGTCTCATTCTTGAAGTATGAGATCCCCACAGGAAACCTTAAAAATATCAAGAGAATAAAGGAACTTCAAATTTAGTCCTAAAGGACTAAAGTTTTTGCTATTAGATAAAAAGAAGAAAAAAGAGAAACGAACAACAGAAGCCTTGCTAGGCTAATTAAACCTGGCATAGAAGGGAACAGTGTCGTGTGCTCTAACCTTCAGGTCCTCGTGGTTTATTTCCAGCACATTAGTGACATAGAAGGGTCCCTGCTGGGCACTGCTGGCCTCTTCCATGAGCTGGGTATAGATGTACCCAGCCGAAGACATTATAACAATGATGTTCTTTCCCTCTTCGTTGAAGAGGAAGGTAACATCTCTTATCTTTGAGCTGGGCAGGAGAAAGTAAAAGGTTGGACTCAAGGCATCAACGGACAGGTCATAAATCTGCAGGATGGAAGGAAGAAAGATCAAATAAGGGAGATCCATTTCAGTCCCATGCCCAAACTATCCTGGTGAACCCACAGAGCTGCAATCAGTGAGGAATGAGCACTCAATCTCCACTCAGCAAGCACCTATAAGTGCTAGACAATGAGCACAAAATGATAAAGTATCTTTTCACTGCCTCTGAGGAATGAGCAGAGGAGAGATACACATCAACAAATTCTATACCAAGTACAGTAATTAACAGCTGTGAACTGGACACAGGGGGTGTTGAACCAGAATCAATTTTCTGCTACCTGCACACAGATAGGTCCTGCTCAACAACATAACAAAAGGCAACAAAATGTTAGGATTTTTCATTTTTAATTTCTAAGAGACACTAGAACATATAATGGAGATCAGGCATTCTGGATTTAAAAGCAAAACCATTCTAGGATGAGATCATCAAAGGGCTGTAACTATACCTTGACAAAATCTGCAGTGACGATCGCTAGCTCAGTCTGTGAACCAGGTAACCACACGGCTTTGATGATGAAGTTCCCTGTTGCCAACTGGGGGTGCAAAACCAAATGATCCGACACAGAGCCTGAGCTACTGAAGGTCAGCACGTGGCAGTCCTGGACATGGTTGAAGGAACAGAATGGTTAAAAACTGATTTGGAAAGTAGCCTAGTTAATTTCAGAGTTCTAACGTTGCCTTTTCTTCCCTAATATTCCCTGCCTCCAGACAGTACTCAGACCGTCTAGTAACATGTTCAAGTGTCAAGAACACAGAAAGATTATTTCCAATACAAAAGAAATCTGGAAGATCTGGAAGAAATTCAGAGATTTCTTTTGTGTTCCCAATGGCTTTTAAGTTCTGATCTCAACAATGAATAAGAGAAAGTGGTGCTGAAAACAGGGGCGAGAAGGTGACTGGGATCCATAGCTTAACAGAACCAAACGTGGATCAGGATTGTTACCTTCAGACCACAAACAGCAAGGTAGTCCTCCTTGCACGGATTCCCCGTGAGGCTCAGCACAGTAAAGGGGACTGGGGCAGAAGCCAGGCGGGTCAGAGTCAGCTTCCTTTTGCTGGAATCTGCTTGCTTCAGGAGAGCTGAGAGCTGCAGGACAGTGATCTGCAAAGGAATAATTACCAATTTATTCTTAACCCACATCCTCTCAGAGAACACAGAGCAATAAAAAAGTTCCTTCACTAGAGCTACTGCTTTGGAGGCTTTTTTTTGTGGGCAAGTCTCTTAGGAAACTCTAAGACCAATACCAGTCATACATCCCCTGGTTAGAAGAATGGAATGCCTTTCATCTCCTCTGTCTAGAGATGACAAAGGAAACCAACTTCTTTTCATATAATCAGTTCATAAAATATTTAAACAATTCCCATATACTACTATCCCTTCTCATTTTCTCTGAGAATGTTTTTGAAAGGATTTTAGAGCTATTTTAATCTCTAGTTTGTTTTTCACTTAAGGTGCGATTAAAACAACTTTACTGATAATGAAGAAGTCAGAATATAGAAAAATGTGAGTTAGGATCCTCTCCTCCAACCTCTCCTGGTTCTGTAAAACACGATAACTTCCTTGTGCCCTTAGAGGGCTGGGAGGGCAGGCAAGAACTAAATAAGGATCACTGAGCCTTCCTATGAAGACTCTTCTCTCCCGACTTGTGTCCTCAGAGTGGCCAAAATGGGAAAGACTGGGAGCCACGGTGTCCTAGGAAACCACCAGTCGTTACCTTCGCCTAGGGGTTCCCACAATAGAGTGGGAATTAACTATTTAGACTCTCTGTTCTAGCCACACTGGTCCTAAGTCTAATAAAGTAACTCAGGGTTCAAGTAGAAAAGTTTGTTGAGCTCTGTCCCTGAAGCTTTGCTGGAACCCAACAGACATCTTCCCTGAGGGCCAATCTGAGTGTAGTCATCTGTTTGTTTTGCTCAGCACCTAGGACAAACATGACCTCAAATGAAAGGGAAGGCACTGGAAGACCCACCTTGCCTTTCTCATGGCTGACAGCCAAATGCTGGCGGCGCCCATGAGGGGAGGAGAGCACACACATAGCCACCCTCCGGAGCACGTGGGCGCTGATTAGCTGTCGAATAGTCTGGCCCTGGTCTCCGCTGTAATTCATCCGAACATTCTCAAAGGCACCTTCCTGGGAACCTAATGTGGGAACCTGGCAAAGAGGGAAGCAGAGAGAGAAGACAGTAATAAGGCAAAAAAGATCAAGTGGATTCATACACATGCTATTCATGTGACTGAGACACTGCACAATTTAGTTATTCAAAAGCAACGGGACTGGGCTTCCCTGGTGGCGCAGTGGTTAAGAATCCACCTGCCATGCAGGGGACACGTGTTTGATCCCTGGTCCGGGAAGATCCCACATGCCTCGGAGCAACTAAGCCCATGCGCCACAACTACTGAGCCTGCACTCTAGAGCCCACGAGCCACAGCTACTGAAGCCCGCACACCACAACCACCGAAGCCCGTGCGCCTAGAGTCCGAGCTCCACAACAAGAGAAGCCACGAGAATGAGAAGCCCACACACCACAACGAAAAGTAGTCCCCGCTTGCCGCAACTAGAGAAAGCCCGAGCACAGCAACGACGACACAATGCAGCCAAAAATTAATTAATTAATTAAAGCAATGGATTCCAATCTCTAATCCATAGACAGCTAGGTAAATTCATCAAAATTATTGTCAGTCCAATAAGAACAATGCAGTGAATGTTGCATAAAGCTAAATTAATACAAAGTATTCACTTTTTAAAAATGTTAAAACACCTTTTTTTTTTGGCTGTGCCACATGGCTTGCAGGATCTTAGTTCCCTGCCCAGGGATTGAACCCAGGCCACAGCAGTGAAAGCACCAAGTCCTAACCACTGGGCCACCAGGGAATTCCCAACTGTGACTGATTTTTAATAAAATACCAGAATATATGTGTGTGTTTTACCAAGTGATTATGTCTCCCTTAAAAGCAGTCACCTTTTGAGATCTATTTGTGTACCTCACTCATTTTCACACTTCCCTTCCGGAAATGCCGACACTTTACTTTCTACTACTTTACACAGCTGCTGAAGACTCCAGGCAGACCATGCCAGGGGTCCCACAGTCAGTGCTAAGCAGCAGGTGTAAAGTGGATAATGACTTACAACTTACAACCCAAGTCATAGGAAGAATTAAAGGAAGATTACCTAAAGGTAATCTTTGGCTATAAGCTGAAGAGGACAAGCATTATTTTTGTAAACAAGGTGAACCTTAGGGGAGAAGATACAATAAGGAGGTCTTCTATTTTACATACAGAAGAAATTTCTAACCATTATAATTTCCCCCAAATGTCGTTCCTCACATCCAGGGGTTCACATATTTATGTGAACTAAAAAGGAGACTTACTCACTGGGTTTGTCCGAATGACCTCTGGATTCCCTTCTCTGGAAGACACACCTCACATGCTGATTTTCACACTGGATGTCACGGTATCTTAAATTCTAAGTTCTGAATGGCCAGGGGTTGACTGTTCTAAGGATATTCCTCAGAGTATCTAGCACACATTGGCATCTCAGTCAACGTGCTGGTTCTCACATGCACCTAACTCCCTGACACACTCACCATCAGCTGACACACTCACCATCAGCTGGTCTGTCATCTCAACCACCTTGTCCACTGTGTGCAGCTCCCGGAGGGCCTGCTGAGCCCGGCTGCTGCTCCCCACAGCTGAAGCCTGCTGAAAGTTGGTCTGAATGGCATCCATGAGGAAATTGAGCATGTCTAACACGAGAGGAGCGAAGGAGAAATTGGCCTGAGAAAAATCCAAATACACAAGTGAAAAAAAAAAAAAAAAAAAACAGAAAAATAATGGGTCATACTCATCACCACAATCTTGCTAGTAACTACCTACAGAATCCAGAACCCACTTTCCTCACTGCAGTTTGATATTCTAGCCCTCATCTTACTCTCTCCAATAACACTGGATTTGATTCCAGTCAATACGCTATTGTGCTACTAACCTAGAGCAATCTTCCTAAACCAGGGATCCCATGTCGATATCCTACTGCTTGAACGCACCCACCATGTATAATTAGTTCACTTCTCCCCAATGCATCTAGAATGCCTCTAGTTATGTACCATCCTTAGGAAAACTGAGAAAATAATCGCTCAAATCATTTTCTGTATTCTGTGCTTCAGATGAGGAAGGCTGACCAAGAAAGTGTGCTCTAGAGTGTTACACAACTAAGATTTACCCTCCCAAAAATTTCCCAAACACTCCTCAGTCATAAATTCTTCCTTATGAAGTAGTGACTGACAACACACACTGTTCATATTCCACTGTGGAAATCAGTAAGTTTAGAGAGAGGAGAAAACAACCCCATGCCCACTAGTGGAGTCGTAAGGAGAGCCTGGTGCACTGATCGCTCGTGGACCAGCTGGCCAGGCTCCGTGCTCTGGCCCCCATGCTGGACGCCACCGGAGCCCACCTGGTTCTGCAGCTCCTCCCGGCAGCCCTCCACTGTGCGGCACAGGCTGCTCTTCTTGGGCTTCTCTTCATCAGCAACCTTTCCGTCACTGATGGTGACTTTGGCCTTGTCAGCCGGGGAGGTGCTGGTGTGTCGCACGAGACTCTCTGAAACTCTGGGTTCACTCTGAAATGCTGACTCCTTCATGGTGGAGCTCATGCCGCTGCTGGGAGTTCGCTTCACTAGAGCCTAGGGACAGAAAACGTCAGAGGCCCCAGGTCTCGCCACAAGCATAGATGAAATACTGCCTAAGATGTTGAAGGAAAATCTGACCCAAAGGAGACACTGGCTAACCATTTAAAGACTATCCAAAAGCCTGAATTCTGATCTTCATTGTATTCACCTAATGTCTGGTACTTTACCCACTCAGAGCAATATGTCTTGAAATTGTGGAGGGGGTCTTTGAAAAAACTGCAAGATCTCTAAGGACATTGCAAGTTCTAATATTCTAAGTGAAGTGCATAGGCCATGACTATATAGCTAATCAATGACAACCAGAACTTAGTCCTAGACCCAGGCCACCATGAAGGTGACATGGGAATTTCCCAGTTTGGCTTAAGCATTTGTGTCACCAACAAGTCACCCTTACAGCCGAGAGAATGTTCCAAACTCTCACCAGACAGCTGCCATCTTCCTTGGCTCCACAGTCACAGAAGAAGGATCCATACTTGGCATAGGAAATCTCATGATCCTTGTGGCACACCTTGGCACATACTGTACACACACCCACCCCATCAACCATTTTGCAGGTGTGACAGTGGTACCTACAAAGAATGAGAACCAGCCAATGAGCCCAGAAGTCCCAACAATCAAGGCCCAGCAAACCCTCACCTGAAACGAAAAACTACTCTTACCAATGCTGGTTCATGAATTCTTTCTGAGTGATGGTAAAAGTGCACAATTTATTACAAAGAGAATCTTCATCCTTCAAAGATAATAAATAGTTTTAATCAGAAATATATCCTCCTACACAGGGACCCATAAAAACACACCCTACGGAGAGTAAACCACTGACTCATAAATGACCAGGAGAAACCTACTCCAATTGGAGATAGTTTGCAGGCTATAAATATGCTGCAATTTCAGGTGAGACCTTAAGGTTTTGTGGCTAAGGAAAAAATAAATCTTATGCTTTCTCTACAAGGAAGCTCACACCATTCCCATGAAGAACTCATCTTTGAAACTCCGTTTTGGATGCAAAAACCAAGGAACTGTAGGCCAAGTCCCTCTAGATGGAGGAAGGCATGTGTTTATTAAACGGTCCTTCCCCTAGGAGATTAGAGCCCTACAGCTTGCTCTGCAGGCCTGGAAAGTCAGGCTGGCATTAGTCATGTAAGCTGTGAGAAAGCAACAAGGGCTGGGAAGAGTTCTGAAGCTCCCAGGGGCTAGAGGGAGGGCCAAAGGACTGTTAGTGTGAGCTCTGCAAGTGCCGATCAGCCATGACCGTGGTGGTTACTTTACTTACTGAATCCTCAGCCTGGGACTTCCTCTTTTCCACTGCAAGCTCCTCCACCCAGTCTGAGTCCACTTCAATTGCCCGCTCTTC